>NC_050182.1:21174990-21509990 GCF_008315115.2 Sander lucioperca | reverse complement strand
TGCACCACTCTCTTGTTGCCAATTTTTCAGAAAAACTTAAGCATCATGAGTAAGTCAGCTGTTAACGTGTTTTTTGCTTAGTGTCTCCAGCCATGATGCGATGAATCCTCCTGCGGTGGTTTTTGAGTGACTGTAGGTTTGGGTATGTACCCTGACAGACATCACATCGATATGATTAGACTGTTTGTGAGAATGTACGTACAACCCTTGGATTAATTTAATTCGGTCTCTAGTCAGTTGTTTCACTAGTTCTTTTGGAAGTGAAGCACAGCCAAACAAGGTTCTCTGTGAGAGCTAAAAGTCTGTTTTTTTTTTTATTGTAGAGACCATTTATTTCCATCTCGGCTCTACAGTTAATCTCTCCAACTCCTTAGCATAAGGCCACTTTATGTAACGTCAGCATACTGTTTACCATATCAGGTGACATTTCTATCTTTGAGGGGCATTTATCAGAGGCAGATTACAGTAGTAAGGGATAAGGGGAGTGTTTACTGAATTGACTGCCAACATCCTGTATCTGAATTTGTGTGTGTTTGTTTGCTTGTGTATACGTTGGTGCATGTACAGTACAGTATGTGCGACGAGCATGTGATCGGAGCTGTTAGCTTGATGTATTTTCTCTCTCTCAGGGAAAAGACTCCTCATCCATATTTCTTTATTTTATTTTTTTTACAACTTAGCTCAGCTTTACTTTCTTATATAAGGAAAGCTGATTCTGTGCAAGTCGTACACGCCGCGTTTCACCCTTGGCCCACAAACGCTGGCAACTCCAGCAGTCAGATGTTTTGGGGGTGTAAAATCAAAAAAATGTTTGCATGCCAGTCTCCCTGTATATTTAAGGGTTTCTCTTTCATTGGGTGACAATCACGTCTTGTCTCTTGTGTTTCTCTTGTTGATTTCTGTCAGAAGAAGAATGGTTGTTGAATGCCAACTTCCCCTCAAACATCTGTTCCCTGCCAATAACAGCTTGTGCCGTTGCCTCGTCTTAGCTGAAGGATCCCCAATTGCCTCCTCACTTTTGACACAAAACAACAGTGCAGATGAATGTCATCGTCTTGTAATGGTTCTTGTTTTTCTTCCATTGTGCCTAAAGTACGATGTTTCTTGTATAGAGAAAGTATTTACAACGCTGCTACGACTGCTTATGTCACAGGCTCTACAGCTATAGGGAGAGGAATGTATAGCAGCTGCTGTTTCCTTTGTTGAAAACAGTGCTGTGTGTGTGTGTGTGTGTGTGTGTGTGTGTGTGTGTGTGTGTGTGTGTGTATGTGTATGTGTGTGTGTGTGTGTGTGTGTGTGTGTGTGTGTGTGTGTGTGTGTGTGTGATGTGTTGGATGAGCTGGGGTTGGCAGGCGATGGACTGCCGGTGCCTAATCCTGCCCTCTCTGTCGCTGGAGCCTGCAGTGCCTGGACAGCAGTGTGAAATGTGGGCAGGGTTTCTACAAAGGTGGAGGTCACTTCCTCATGTAGCTTCCTCTTTATCATCCTATTTCCTGAATTCCACTGCTATTATTCCAATGGCCGCCAGTCCAAACTGTCACCATTGTGTGTTTTTTTTTAATTCAGACACTGGAACTGTCACAAATGTGAAGAAAATGTTAATTTTAGTACAGTAAGTCAGTAAAGTTTGTTTATATAGCACTTATCACTGACAGAGTCACAAAGTGCTTCACAGGCCAAATAAATAAATACTTTAAAGCCAAATGATGATCAATAAAAATCACAATAAATCACGGTAAACTACAATAAATCACAAAGACATCAAATACATAGTAGTACAGTCAACAGTGTGTGTGTGTGTGTGTTTGTGTCTGTCAACCTTTCATCCAGCTGTGCTTTTTGTAGCCTTAGTGTGTGTGTGTGTGTGTGTGTGTGTGTGTGTGTGTGTGTGTGTGTGTGTGTGTGTGTGTGTGTCAATCTTTCCATCAAAACGATTTCTTCCACAATTATTAGCCATTGGTTCTTCGTTGGTGTTGTGTTTCAAGTGATAGCTTTGCTAGCTACTAGCAGTATTTCAATCAAATGTCTATCAGTAGCAATAATAATATTTTATGCAGAGAATTTACACAGATAAAGCACCAAAGAACTTTTAGCCCTTGTGTTTGCATTCCCGTCGACTTTTTCTGACGTTTTTGTTGCATTTTTCAACGCTTTTTTTTCAATTCATGGTCAATAAACCAATTGATATGACATTATACCTATTCTTTGAGTTTGAAAAGTTTAGCCATTATACTGTTGAATGAAACCATGTGTCAAATACTATAAAATTGAATACAACTCCCAAAATTCAATGGAAGTAGTCTTTAATTTTACCTGTGAAAAAGTACATCCATACATCCATGTTATTTTTGTGAATTTGGTTGAAAGAAACCCATATTTTTGATGTAAAAAACTTTGAAAATGGGTCACATTTAACCCAAGGATAACACGAGGGTTAGGGACCTCGTACCCTAGTATTTATTGTAACTCCTTACTTACCATTTCCCAATATATAATTCATTTATGGCATTCCCAAACAACATGACAATGATCTTCATCAATAGACCCACACCCTCGCCCTGCTAATCAGAATCAGAATCAGAAAAGGATTCATTGCCAAGTAAGTAACACTTATAAGGAATTTGGTAACTCTTGGTTGATGGTGCATACATAATCATATGAAACAATACATTAAACAAACAATAAATACAGAAACAAAAGCGGCTGTATGGATGAGTGCAGGATTTGCAAAAATGTTGAGGGATGTGAAAAAGTTTGGGGTATATACAATGTGCTTTTACTGTTGCTGGTTGCGTATTTTCTTCTAGATTGTACGTTTCAGTCCCTGACCGTATTCCTCTCTGTTTATTTAGATTTGATATCAATGATGCCCATTAAGCCCCCAGGTAACAATTGACTTTCAGCCTGCTTTGAGTTAATAGCCTTGTCTCTTGCTTGTAGGGATCAATATTGGTATTAATTAATCACCATTATCAAGAGCAGGATCTAGTTCCATTTGTTGTTACATCAGCAAAATATCAATAGAGAAAGTGGACTCCCTGATCGTCATGGCAACTTCATCTCTCGGGTCAAAGAGAGTTTATCTTATCTTGCTGCTGAGAGTGGCAAACTGCTAAGGAATCTAGTTTAGACTCAAAGATCATCGATTTAAGCCTTTTTTTCACCCCCACCTTGTTGTTTCAGGAGAGAGAGGGGTTGAAAAAAAAAAAGGGAAAAAAAAAAACACAGAGAAAGGCAGCATTCTAATCACAACAGAGATGTAAGATTTAAATATTGATGTCCAAAGGCCATTACAGCAAAGAGGGCCTCCGGTCTCGCTGTTGTTCAAGTACGTCCTTTTAAGACCCAGACAAAGCTTTGATTATCAGAGGTGTCACCGTGGAGTATGTCTGTATAGCTGACAGTGTGGGACTGCAGGGGAGATCAGTTTCCTGCAGAATGTTAACACATCACACTCTCCATCCTGGTATTTCTACAGGCCTCAGCCTACAGTACATCCTGGCACTCACTGTCTATGGTGCTCATGATATTGGGACTAAGCAAAGTTGTGTTGATCTGGAACGATCAGTTTCTACAGGAAATGAATTGGCAACTGTTTTGATAATCGATCATCTTTGAGCGTTTTCGTGTTGTAGTTGGTTACGGTGGTGGCAATATTTGCTTCTGTAGTTTTTAACACGTTTTCTTTGCGAGTATGAGAGTGTGTGTTTGCGCGACAGCGATGAGAGACAGACAAATGTCATTGTATGGGAACATGCAATGACAATAAAGGCATTCATTCAGTTATACATTCATTCATTCAGTCATTCATTCATTCTTTCTTTCTTCCTTTAACATGATCACATGTGTTTGTGAAATCATAATCTGCAAAGTAACTAGTATCTATAGCTGTCAAAAAAATGAAGAGTAGAAAAAGTCATATTTTTTCATTAAAAGAATGAAGTAGCATTCCTTTAAGATACATAGGCAAAGTACCTGTCCTGAAACTTACTTAATTACAGTACTTGAGTAAATGTACTATGTAGTTACTTTCCATGACTGCCTATGTAATCATAAGCATCATTTGTCTGAACATATTAAGAATTAGCTCAGCTTAAATTCTTATTTTGGGTCAATATCTTTTCCACACAGGCATTATTGCACACTCTTTTTAACGTGCCCTCTGTTTTGTGCATTGTACAATGAAACAGCAGCTTGATTAGGAATAGGATGGGCATGGAGAACCTGTTCCAAGTTGGAATGCTTTCAATAGTAACGATTCCAATGCAATCTTTTTTTTTTTTTTTATTTGGAATCGTTTGGAAAATTTGGTTACGATTATCGGTTCCACATTTAAAATGTGCAATTTTTTTTTTCCGTAGCGGCCAACGTACTTCCATGCACTTGTTGCGTTGTGTGGCTTTATTTTAGGCTGAAAAAAGCCCGGTAAAACTGTAAATCACTATCACTGAATCTCCACCACCTCAAAGAATTGCAAAGCATGGATAAGAACCGGTTTGGAAAGGAAGAATCGGAATTGGAATCAGAATTGTTAATATCAAAACGATGCCCAACCCCAATTAGGAATTTGAGTAATGACTATAGTATGTAGCTGTAGAGTGGAGTAGCCTCTTCTCATGCTAAGTTCCAGGTCTGGTGTGAGCTACAGTATTTGGGTGGCGGCAGGCCTGGATGTACCTCATCATGCTGCAGAATGCTCCTCAGGGTTGGAGCAGAGAGCAGGGGCACTGCCTGCTATTTTTTTTTTGCCTCCGGGACACAATTGCCTCATTTAACATTCTCTATTTGGCCCCTGCCAAGAGGGGAAATAGCCAGGGTGAGTAAGAGAGGCCGCCACACATCATGAATTCTTCTTTCATTTAACTTGCACAGTCCCTTTTCACCTCGGTGATGCACATGGATCAGGAATGAAGATATTGCTCAATTAAGGGGATTTCTGAGGTTGCTCCTGAGGTATTGCGGTTATTTTTGTGCCATGCCGAGGTTTTGATGTATCATGGATATAGATATTGGGTTCATCACATTTGTGTGATGCTTTGACATCTCCATAGCCCAGAAGAGAAACTGCTCTGCGCCTGCAACAGGAACGTGCCTCTGCTTTATTCAAGACATTAAGTTTGTCAGTCTTCCTTCGCAGGGATGTAAAGCACTTTCATGTCAGTATTCAAATTTGTTTTGTTTATTTCAATTTAATTAGCCACAGCTAATCAAAACGTTTTCATGGAATATGTCAAAAGTGATATTAGGGTTTTGACTGAATCTTGGATGAGAGAAAGGAAAGGGACTCCTCGTAAATATGAGTCAGTTTTGCAGCAGGCATTGTCACAGTATGTTGTCAGCGATGTAGAGTGGAATTATTGCCCGAGCGTTTAGTTTAACTTCAACCACATAAATTGTTTCAGCAATTGAAAAATACATGAAATGTTTTTTTTGTTTTTTTTCTTAATGGATGATAATGAAAGGGGATAATTATGGTGAGCAGCGTTTCCAGAGCAGGATAGTAGCTGGCAGTGATGCCCTAATAGCTGCTCAGTGTAAATCTCTGGCTTGGCAGGAATTACTGAGGATGTATTTGTGTGTATGTGTGTGTGTGTGGGGGGCAGCACGATGCAGAACTTTGCATTGGGATGAAATGCAGCGGGCTGTATAGTTAAGGGATAGGTGGCAACAGAGGATTAAGTAACAAGCTTTTCAGTTCAATTTGTACATCAGCATTTTGCTGCCAGAAGAACGGCACAAAACGCATAGCATCTTAAGGCCTCGCTGGAAAATCGCTAATGACAAAGCTTTGTAAATAGATAAACAATTTATGTCAAATATGCTGAAAATATAAAACAAACTTGAAAATATGTTAATACTATAAAGAGGCTGTGTTTTGATTTGCACCATTGCAAAGCTGGCAAAGCTGTTGACAGCACAGCTTACACATCATGTGATCAGAGGCCATATCTGCCTGCGTGTGATTAGCACTGAGCACTGCCACAGTACAGAAATAGCCATAACGGAGCCATTACTCCCAACACTTTAATGATGATCGATTATATTTGCTGTAAATTATGCAAATCAGATTAGACAGAGTGTGTGTGCGGTATCGGACAGTGACGAAAGGAGTGACGTGTTGCAAAGTGCACGTCTCCTGCTTCTTATTATTTCAAAGCTGGGCTTTGTGAAGTGACAGAGTAAACATCCAGAGAGAAATGCAGCCGCTATTATTTCAGAATCAGCCAATTTTCTTTCTCTGTGTATTTCAGAGAATGCTTATCTGGTAATTACTAAAAACTGTTGACATTGAGCAAGTGCTGTAGCCAACTAAAATGCCTTTTTGTCTTATGATATCAGATTGGATTTTTATCTCAGCTTCACGCAGTCACGCATTCCTGAAAACCAAAGATAACTGGCTCAAACTCCTTATTTCCAACACGAGAGTAAAATTAAGAGACTCGTTTGTTTGTTTTTTTGAAAAACTAAAATCATCACATCCTGCATTCATTTCTGTGGTGAAATACTGATAACATTTTCTCCCCTTCTGGTTGAGTCTAGAATGTGCCTGTGAATCTCCGAGACATACATTTGACCATAATCAAGTTTTTTTTTGAAGCTTCAGAAACAGGATAACAACTGGGTCAGATGATAAGCCCGGGCAAAACAGGGAAAAAAAGCCTCCTCTGATAGACGAGGAGAAAATCTGATTGATTGATGTCTGCTGGCTTTGCCACCATCACAAGCCAGTTGACAGTTAGTTTGGGATCAGATGATTTCACTCTTAAGATTGGGGTTGAGGGGAAGCTAGGCAAATATGAAGGTCAATGGCTCCTCTCCTCCTCTCTGTATCTATCTCTCCCTCGCAATAGCTTGCTTTGACAAACTGTAATGTGTTGCTAAGCTTTGTGGCAGCAGGACACATGGTCATAGTTTGTACAGTAATATCCTATTGCAGTAATCTCACGAGGAATGATTGAAAGTGGTGCAGGAATCTGGTACAAGCAGGGACCCGTTGACATCATCAGCTGCTGTGGACTGGCAGATGTCTCCTGACTTGTTTGAACTGAATTTTCCCATGGGATCCAATAAGTTAAACAACAGCTTTGACTCGACGTGAATCTGTTATTGTAAGCAGGATCTGATAAGACGGCACCATATTATGAGTTTGTGTAGCAAAGAGGCCAAAAATGGAATCTCGTCGGCGAGTGTCTCTCTGCGGTTTCGGAAAAAAAGACCAACATGGAACTGTGACAAAGGATGATTGGATGCATATTGTAAATAAACACCCAAGTCTTTCACGACGTCTTTTCAGTCTCTCCATAAAGATGTTCCATACAACATTTCATGTCTTCTTGCTGCTCAGATCGCGTATCGCTAAGATGAAGCGACAAGACCTGCTCCGGGTTTGACCCTGTGCTGCAAAAATAACAGTAACACTTGAATTAGGTTTTAACCAAAACAAACTCTTGAGAGATATTTTTTTGGTCTGAAAAAGCCATAATATTGCCAGCGTTTTGTCATTTTGTTCCTTTTAGCTATTGTTACAGAGCTGAAATGTAATAAGACAGGCCTCGGGTGCCCTGTAGTGGTGTCTGTGATGTTAAATACAAGGCCTTGGTTTCTCTGAGGGTCCATCTCTAATACACATAACAGACATGTCCATTAGCTTTGTATGGGGCTGCTTTCAAGATCAAGGTCTCACTTGTAATGAAGTGCCTATGCAAATGCAAGTCAAATTCAAGTATTGTGAATCACTTGTTTTAATCAAGTTTTTTTTTTTTTTTTCCTGAAAGCAATGTAGCCTCCATTCAGAGCCACCAACCAAACAATGAAAAAAAGGATAATCCGAAGACAATCCCCATCCAAATGGAACCGGACATCATTTAGGGGAAGAGACAACAACTCTTTGTTTGTTTGAAGTGGCTGATATGACAACCTTCTTGTCAAAGACTCAGGGCGAATAAAAGGAATTTGTAATTACCATAATTATCTCTTATATGTTTTCACCTAATGATGTCCATTAAGTGCCGGAGGCTTCATTTAGAGACTGCCTGACTGTAGGTTGGCATAGACTCATAATACAGCATGTTACATTACACGGCGCACAAGTAATGAACTTCTTTCATCAGAGATGTTTATCGCCCCAGTGCTTCTGGGGGGAAAAGCCAATATACTTCAGCTTTTTGTTACAGTTGGATTATAACAATTCTCATAGTTCCCACTTATCTTTCAAATTTCCTCCACATGTGATATCAACCCAATTGGCTTCATGTCTAAACAGGATGGCTCCCTAATCTAGACCACTGTTCGTTTCTTGTAAAACATCTCATTTTGTGGCTTAGGCTGGTGGCTGCCTTATCGTTACATAATTCACTGCCCTCGCCGTGATTTTCTTTGTGGCAATTTATTTAAATTCCCCCATGTTTATATATTTCCTGTCTTCTTTTCATTCACAATGATTGCCTTTCATGAGTTCAAAGACTCATCTTCGAGACGTTTGGTAACTTCACCGATATGAATTCACAGTGGGGAGAAAGAAAGAGAAAAACTATTTTGTTGGAGAGCAACAAAAAAAAGTAGGAGTGTTAGTGCATGTCCATCTCTGTCTCGGGGCCGAATCCAGAGGTTGAACCTCTCCTGATCACAAGTGCAGATATAGCACTCTAACAGTCCACACCTCAGCAAGTACAGCGTCTGAGAGCTCAAGCCTGAGTACATGTGTGCTGTTCTGCTCCTGTGCTAAGGCCCTCAGTCCTGCATGTGGCTCTGCTCCTGTGGTTGCTTTGGTCTTTGTCCGCCACCTATCAGCATATCAGCAGTGTCTCTGAAGCCCAGTTGTATAATGCACCATTTATGGCTTTGTGGAGGGAGATGGCGGTCGGGCGGCGGAATAGCTCCAGGCCTTCCCCTCAGTGAGTGGATTAACGGCGGCCTGCTTTAGCGCACACTGCCGCGGTGTGAAATCGGCCCTGCTTCGGCGGCGGCGATGAGGCTCCCTCTCTCTCTTTCTCTCTCTTTCTCCCCCTCTCTTTTCTCCCTCTGTTTCCTCACCTCCATGCAAAGCCTCTCCCAGCCATCTGTGAAATGTGGAAACTCTGTGTCTAAGTTGAGTTCAGATCCCATCCCCTCCGTCAAGCCGAGGGCCAGGAAGCAAATGGGCAGGCAGTCGGGGTTTGCAGGGGAGGAGGGAAGGAGAGAGAGAGAGAGAGAGGAGGAGGGGGAGGAGGGCGGTGGCGGTGGTTGTGGTGGTGGGGGGGGAATCAGCTCACTGATGTCGTGCCGCGTGTGCAGGAACCCTGCCTGTTCTCCGCGGGCGAGTTGGAGGAGGGTCCAGGCCTGGGTGCCGGCCGAGAGATCTCTGGTTCCTGCTTGCAGGTCCAAATCCCCCCTCTGTGTGTGTGTGTGTGTGTCTGTGTGGAGGCGAGACGGTGGCACAGCTCCCCTGAGCCCCTGCCCAGTCCTTTGAAGATAAGATGGTGATACAGAGTCCCTTTCGGTACGTCGCTAACCGATGGTCTTTGTGCGACACACATGCCTCTCTCCTTTGGAGCCTGCAGCTAAAACACCTATGGTCTTTACTGAAACGAATCGGCTGCGTGGCCTCGGGTCAAATTAGATTATGAATGGGTGACAAAATCCTAGATCGCATGTTTAGGATATTTTTTTCCCACCATTTCATGCTGATAACGTAGACTTCTGCTGGGGTTGATATTGTATTTCTATTTGATTTCCCCTCCACTGGGAAGAATCACTTTCATAAATTCTCCTCATACAGTCACTGCTGACTTCATTCTTTCAGTTTTCCATGGCAACGAGTTGTCATCTTAACTCTGCTGATTTCCCTGCTATGTGAGCTGTATTGCTCTTGATCATGACAGTTTTTTAAACACGTTTCTCCTCTGCATGTATAAGCATATTTTGTGGCCCTCGCGGGCCAATTCTCCCACTTCTGGCTCTCCACAGCAGCTTTTCACAAGAGCGACCATCATAATCAGGCTTTTGAATTATGAACTCAATATTCCATTTACTTTTTTTTTTCTCTCTATCCTGTGGCTTTGGGGTTCTGATCTGTGCATAATGTCTTGTGATTGCATGGCATTATGGTGGTTTGGAAAGCCCAATGGAGGCCCAGCCTCGCATCATCTTTCCATAGACAATGTGGATCTCTGTGTCTCTCTGAGCTCATCAGGGATGGGGCGTTGATTGCTTTTTGATACCCCTCCAACGTGGATGAGGTCCTGCATACATCAGCTAATTAGAATGTACTTATGGTGTGTGTGTTTGTGTGTGACAGACCCCACACTTCTCATCAGATCCTCAGCCCAAGTGCTCTAACCACACTCACTAAAGGCTTTATCAAATTCCCGACAAGAAAAGAAAAGCTATACAGTGCAGGGCTGGACAGGGCGGGTGTGTGTGTGTGTGTGTGTGTGTGTGTGTGTGTGTGTGTGTGTGTGTGTGTGTGTATGTGTGTGTGTGTGTGTATGTGTGTATGTGTGTGTGTGTGTGTGTGTGTGTGTGTGTGTGTGTGTGCGTGTGTGCGTGTGTGTGTGTGTGTGTGTGTGTGTGTGTGTGTGTGTGTGTGTGTGTGTGTGTGTGTGCGTGCGTGCGTGCGTGCGTGCGTGTGTGTGTGTGTGTGTGTGTGGGATTTGATGTCAGGGGAAAATAAAACAGAAATTGAAAAGAGAATTCAAAACGACGGGAGTTATTTCAGTATTTAGTTCCACAAACCATATTCATACACAACACATATAGGGAAAATCTGATGACAGCTGTCCAGTTTAAACCATGAAAAAGATGACTGTGTTTAAGAAGAAACCTCCTTGCTACTGTTCCAGACCACATTCAGTAGAGTCTCACAAACTGGCAGCAGTGGAATTAACTTCATCCCGCTGTATCTAATGACGGTCGCTTTGCTAGAAGCTCTGAATGGATGGCACAGCAGTGGGGGTGGGGTGGGGGGGGGAGTTGCAGCAGCTAATTAGGCAGCACAAATGACTGAGTGCTATCATCCCATGCACCTTGATGATATTACTAGGGCTGGGTATAGCCGATGGTTTCCCGAATCGATTCCGATTCACAAGGTCCCGATTCGATTGCATTTCCGAACCGATTCCATATCAGTTAGGTTAGGGAATTTTCAGTAATAATACCAATTTTGGCTTAGACATAAAAGAGATTCTCAGAGAACTTGTGCTGTAAATTGTACAAGAAAGAAGCAATCCTCAACTATTTTTTTTTTTTTTCAAAATGCATGGATTATTATTTTAACCCAGCCCTAGATATCACGGTCGTGAAGCATCAGAGAGAGACCTGGGGAAAGTGTTGCTGTTGCCTCACTGACTTTTTGGATTGCAGGGCATTTTAAACACGGACACATACACACACACATACACACACACACGCTCACCAAACGCCATAGCCCATGCTATGATCTGTGGAAGGTGCTGTGGAGTCTGTATATATTTCATAAAGGCATCCTATTACACCCCCATGGCTTGTGGGGAGCAGTTACACTGTGGTCTAGTCCCCAAGCAGCGGAGAATAAAGTGTAGGACGTGGCACTGGTACAGAAATCTAACTGCTGTTTCCTCAGGTAATCTTGACTTGGATCTTAATTCCAATAAAGTGTTTTTTTTTTTTTTCTTCTTCTTCACAGCATAAGCCAGATCCAAGCAAGAACACTCCACTCTGTATTTTTGCGGTCATACTTTATTGAATATCATTTCAGATAAGAGGTGTAATCCTTTGGGTGGAAGTGATGTATATTGACCAGCTCAATGATAGCAATACAGTGCATGTCTCTGATCTGAAAGTGGTAAATAACGATTTGTGTCATCGGCTCAGTCAAATGCCGTGGAATATTGAGAACGTTCCTTATTTTTGTCACTCTCCAACTTTGTCAGACTCTGTCTGAATATTTAAAATGTCACTGCCGATGCAGACAGGAAAGATGCAGGGAGTTGTTTCTTTTGTGCTGAGTACAGTAGCTGAATGCTAAATACATGAATGGCTGGATGAAAATGCCAACTCATCAACTCATCAATCGCTCAGTTAAATCAGTGACAAAAGCTTTTGAACAGCTGTCAGAGTGATGTAAATATAGGAGTGCTGCTGATATGAGGTTCAGTGGTGGTAGAAATAGTCAGATCCTTTACTTAAAGCCTCTGGCATCATATATTTAGCATTTCTCTGTAACATTAAATATTGACGTCAAAATAGGCAACAATCAAAGTTAAACCATATATTGTCGCTGTCGGGCAGAATCATTGTGTCTTCACACTCATAAATAAATGCTATTGGTCAACCATTATGTCTGTCTGTGGGGTTTTTTTTCAGACTTTGTCTGAGAAAAATAGCTCAATAAAATGTTTTCAAATTAGCCGTTTTTTTTCATTTCCTGAAAAGCAACAGTTTTGGAGATCCAAGCTTTTCGCCCGACAGCGAAGATATTAAGTTAGTTAAACACTCAAAAAAGTTCAAATCAAAAAGTCAGCCTTTTTGATTGACAGTGGCTTGACTACATAAACAAATCCAAATATTGCTAAATTCTGGTTGGTGCCCCGAACTGCGTGATGTCACCTTTTACAGCACAAATTCAGAAATCTCTCACGTATCAAAAAGTGATTTAACATTGGCAGTGTTTATGTCTCGAGAAATTAGGTTTAAAAGAAGCACTGCAACATCATAGAATTTAAGTAAGTTTAAAATTAAATTAAGAGAAAAAAAGTATTACCAGCCAAATACAGTTAAGTAAGTGTAGTACATAGTAAACCAATGACCTTATATCAGTCTACATAAAACAATATGACCATTGTACTTTAATATCCTGGATAAACACATTGGCATACTGCAGCACATGCAGTGTAAGGTAACAGTGTTTTGTGTGTGAAATCTTTATTTGCGAAGTAACTGGTAACTCGCTGTCACATTAATGTCATGTAATGGAGGCGAGGTGTTAAGTAACTGGGCAAAATACAACTTTAAGTTAACTTTCCTTAAATTGTGGTTGCATGGGTGCCGGGTTAGCTCAGTTGGTAGAGCGGGCGCCCATATATAGAGCAGCGGGCCCTGGTTTGACTCTGACCTGCGGCCCTTTGCTGCATGTCATTCCCCCCCTCTCTCCCCTTTCATTTCTTCAGCTGTCCTGTCAATAAAGGCCTAAAAATGCCCAAAACATTATCTTAAAAAAAAAACAATTGTAGTTGCATTAATAGAACTCTTGATTTGAAAGCACTCAGATTATTAAATACATCTGACTTTAAACATTTGTGTTAATCAGCGTGTTAATTTGATTTGGAAAAACTTCATTCATTTGCGTGTTACCAATTGAAGTAATTTGTTTAAGTTGGTCCAACAGTTTTTCCTTTTTCAGTGTAGCAGAGAATGGAAATACTCAAGTTAGTAATCAAATAAGGTTTGTTTGGGGTCTGCAACACATGCAATGATATTTTAATATATCTTATTTATTCATTTAAATGCTAAAATATATATGTGAAATGTGCATAGAAATGACATGTATACCTATCAATACAGTTGATTTTGAAACTGATCAAAATCCTAATTATTGTTTTCTTAAATGATTTGTTTTGGCAGCCAAACACCTCCAGTATAGTGTATCAGTAAATCCTCTCTCGTCTCTGCAGAGATCAAGCAGTGAGCCAGGTCACTCAGGGCAATTCGCCACTGTTACAGTGTCACCTCTCAGAGTGACGGGGCTTCTTCCATCAGCAGAGAGCAGCCCTCTCTGCTCCCACATGGTTCATTTCATCAGGGTTTGTTTTATCTTGACGGGCCAGGCCCATGACTCCTGAGCACTGATAGGCCAATAAGACTGAGAGAGAGAGCATCACCGGGGCAATGTGGAGACGGAAACAGAACTTAACAGTGTTAAGTTTTCCTTCCCATTAAGTTTGTGTGTTTGTGTTTGCATGTGTGTGTGTGTGTGTGTGTGTATGTGTGTGTGTGTGTGTGTGTGTGTGTGTGTGTGTGTGTGTGTGTGTGTGTGTGTGTGTGTGTGTGTGTGCACTCATTCACTGACCTTCCGTGTGTGTGTGTGTGTTGAACTGTTTGAGCAAAAAGTTCAGTTTGAAGAATTCAGAATTTACCATAATGGCACATGAATGGTGACAGATTTAGCAGAAAAATATGTATCATGAATAAAATGCTAATGCTGCGGTAGAGCTAACACATCTAATTCTAAAACACAAGAAAGAAAGAAAGAAGGAAAGGTCTGGCCGTTCTGCTCAGAACTGTTCAATTTCATGAGCCTGCAGAGAGTGCCATGTTTACTTTCCTTTGCATAGAAGAAGAGCAATGAATGCTCTGGGTTCCCTGTAAAGACAAACATGAAAGGAATCACCAAGAGTTTTTTAGGCCCTTTCTCTTGTGCTGTGTGTAATGCAGCTTCTTTACTGCCTAGGTAGTCTCTGCCATCTGACTGCTGTTTGAAGTCAGCAGAAGTCGACAATATTTGCTTTTTTAGCAAATTTTCGCCTACTGTGTCTCTCTGTTGCGTTTGAACGTGTGACCAGTGTGGAGCCTATCAGTTCACTCTTTGGAAGAAATGGCTGAAATTGGGCGTCTGGTTCGTCTGTGGATTGACAATGAGGTCTTCGCAAGTGAGGGGGCTTGGCGTCCATTGTTGTGTCGCCGGGTGAACTTGATTGACAGCTACGGGTGCAGGAGGAGGTGAGCAGTGATGGGGAAGTTGGACAGAGAGGGTGGAGGGTGCAGGAATAGCTTCAGCTCAGACCTGCTGGGGTGCGATCTCACCAAAGCACCAAATGTGGGCCTATATCAGCGAAACACCCCCCACCACCAGCGCCAGTACACTTTTGTATTCGTTTTTTTCGAGGATTATAAACAAAGATATGTTTTGCTAAAAAAACTCTTTTATATCTTTACCAAATTAAGTGAAACCTCTCATCAGTGTTTAATTAAAACACCGTGTAAAATACGGTCTAAAGCAGAAATCATCAACAGGGGATCCTCAGAGTTACTGCAGGGGGGGTATTAAACAAATTATTGTTTAATACCTTTTTGAATGTTTTTTTTCCCAAAAAATTAAAATATGTCTGAAAATGTACTTTTACATGAATACAACATAGTATATGAAAAGATAAATCGGCCTATTCGTAAAAAACAACATCAACAACACTGAACGCTTACTGACCTGTAGGTATGGTAGCCGCTATAGCCATCCACATATACAGATGTGCCTTCCACATGTATGTTTGACATTAAAACATCAATGTGTAAAAAAATATATATATATATATATTTTAATAGCTTAGTATTGTAGGGCAACGTAAAAAGGTATGTGTATATGCCTTAGGCCGCCCTACATGTTAGGCCCAGTTTATTATGCAACTCAATTTTATACAATAAATGTAGTAGAGGATCCCTGTTTGTCTCTCACCAAAAACCACTGGTCTAAACTTAGCAAAAATTACCATTAAATCAACTACACACATCTACGAATCTAACCAACTTGCGATAGTCAGTCGGTACTCAGAAAGTACAAGATTCAATACATATTTCAGTGTTTCCATCTAATGCTTCTGCTCCTGTGCTCCTACTCCACCGAGCTGCTTCTCTGCAACACCTCTTTGCCTTGTAACATCCAGCAGTCCCACTGAATTAAAACATGCAGCATAACCTCTTCCCAATATACTCTACTGTATGTTTTCCTAGTTCGGCGAGCGCATCCGTGTGGAATTGAAGCACAGAGTGCTATTTCCAATGGCATTATCCAGTGGGTGTGTATGAAAGCTGCTCCTTTTCTCTAGTGGGGTGGTGTGTGGGTGGGTTCGAGGGGAGGCTGGGAGGCTGCTGAGACCCCAGCGTTATCAGCACCAGATGCAGGTTGACTTCAGACTTTCAATGGAAGGTAAAGAGAGAGAGGGGGGAAATTAATGAGAGCCATAAAGCCAGCAGGATAAATAATTAGCCAACTGCTCCTTAGACCCGTCCCTTCATTAGCAGCTACCAATAAATTCTCCTTTCAAAGTTTGTTTGTCAAAACTACAGCCTGATGCAGTTGGCTCTTTTTTTTGTGTCGCGATTGCACGCATGTGTGCATTTTTTAGATTCATTTGTTGCCGTTTTTTGCTGTGCTGTCCCTCTTCATTTGTCATGCACAGCCGAGTGACAGGTTTCTCTGTCCTGCCACCGATAATTGGCCGGACCAGTGCTTCCTCCAAACGTGTGCAGCACAGACCGACAGAATAAAAGACAATTCAGCTGTCATAGCAGTCTTCATAAATCATCTGGATTAGAGTGTCATATTTGTGTCCACATTTTGTTTAGAATAATCACAAGGACATAATGTTGCTTGTTTTGTCGTGGCTGATGTTCCCCAGTTGCAGCTTTTTCGAAACAGTGCGGGCTGTACAACACATTGCTTTGAACAGACACAGAACCAGACGGGCTTCAAAACCGCATTAATGTCCGCCAATTGATGACATTTCACTGAACTGATTGCTACTTTGCCGTGCCCCTCATCAGGATCAAAGCTAATTTTTGCTGCATTAGAGGACACTTTGTGCCAGTGTACTGTGTGTTGATCTGGAGTGTTTTACATGCGGTTCGCTCCCTGAGGATTTTGTATTATTGTTGTCACACTATATGGAGCACAGCCACTTGTATTGTTCTAATACTCCACCGGTAGATTTGAAAAGAGCTGAGCAATCACCGAAAGACTTACATTATCCTCTAGTCTTTGATCGCTATTCATGTGTCTGGGCTAAGTAATCTTCCCCTCTAATCTCATTCACAGATATAAATAAACAAGTAATGCTCTAAACGAGAGAGAGCACACGAGTGAACATCCAGAGGATTATGGTAATGTGTGGATAAACAGAGGTGTTTAAAAAAATGTGACTTTATATTAAGAAAGTTACTTACTAAAAAAGATCAGTTTTCACTCCGTGAACACAGAGCAATTAATCAGTAAATTGTGTTTCACTCAAATATTCTGCATGGGTAAATTATGAAGTGATGCTCTTTTACTGTTTCTAGCAGATTTAGACAACAAATACCGTATTAAGCTGTTACTTTGTTCAATAAGGTACTCTCCATGACAGTCAAATTCCCCTGGGAATCATTCAGATGATAGATATGTCAGTATTTGCTCACTATTGATTAACACCTTATAAATAAAAGCCCCAAACTCTAAATACCATCTAAATCAACATGCCCATATTGCCGATTGATTTTTTTTTTTAGGACATTGCTCTTTTTTTTCTCATCTCTTCCAACTTGACATTTGGAAAGTCAGGAATCAATTATGTCTCCATCCCAAATGAAAGGCGGAAAAAACTAGTTTATGACTTTAAAGTAAGCCTAGCTCGCCTTTGACACGGCACATTACAAAGGGAAAGGAAAATCACACTGCATACCTGATCCATAAAAAAAATAAAAAAAAGCCTTTGAAATGGATTGCTGGGTGGGATCCAGTCTGGCACAAGTCATGGCATTGATGGCACAGCCCCTGGGCGCAGGGATACTTGGCCTGGACAAGACGGTTGCTGGGCCCGTATCAGTGGGCACTGGCCCATCCTCTGGGAGCTCCTAAGCCATGCCGTCTGAAGAAGAACTGATGGGGTTGGCAGCACATATGGGCATGCTACGGGTTTTTATTTCAGTCAAAAACAGTCCCGATGTTATCGCCTTCAGTCACCGGCACAGCAACATCAGCGAGGCTGACCGAGATGATTGGGCTTCACACGAACACACACAAAAAAACAACCTCCTGCAAATTAACTTCAAAACTAAAACTTTTCTTTCGTCCCATCTGCGGCGCTTTCTTCAGTAACACCGTATACACAGCCCAGGTGCTCAAATCTAATTGCAAACCGTTTTTTCTATCTTCCATATTGTGTTGAGGTGACAATTTGTTCCAGCTAATTGGACATTTTGCGTTGGCCATCCCTGCGCACGACATCAGCCTATCGCAAGCGACATTGATATGATAAGCGGATTTGGCTATAAAGCCTCCACTGTTTCTTCAAACCGAGACAGGAAGCTGACAGCTGCAACAGTTTTCAGTAATAGTTAGTTGATAACCATCCACGGGGTAATGAAACTTCCACCTTTGATGAGAAGTTGAAAAGAGAGTGTTTCACTGTTGGCTTGGCAGAACATTAGACATGGCTGCAGGCAGGCAGGGGCAGGCGAGGGATCGAGCTGTTTTAATAGGGCTCATGCAGAGGTGACGGGAGCACTGCATGCACTGAACTGGAGGTGTGAGCCGGGGCTGCCAGTACATATCTTTTGTCTTTCATTATCTTTATTTCCTTATTATTTTAAATGGCCGGTGTGTGTGTTTTTTTTTTTCTTCACTAGAAGCTTTTTTGATATCCATTTAGATTGGAGCTTCATTAAAAAACCTCAGACAATGGAGTGACTTCTAATTAAGAAGCGCCGCATCTGGCCCCTGGCACCCTATCCCGTTGTTCCATCTATTTTGCTGGGGAGAATTCATTTGTTTCTTAATTAAGAAAAACACCAATAGCGTGAAAAATCTGCTTATGGTACCTGAATCCTAATTAGTTAAATAGTGAGGGGAAGGGGAAAACACATTCCAGTAGCCCTAGAAATGAACTCGGAGCTGATAAAAATGAACTAACTAGCCTTGCATAAATCCAAGCAGGGGAGAAAGTGTACCATCATTATGGCTAAGACAATATGCAAACTATCTTCAAAGAAATCAAATTGCCGGAATGTTTTCATTTGCATGTATTAACCATTAACATAATGAGGAGAAGTGACATTGGACCCGGATTGTGTGTCTGTTCGGATTGATAACTCTGCTGCATCTGCAAATACTCTCCTCTGCAAAATTATGCTAGCAGTCAAATCAGTGTTGAACTGTGGAGGGAGAGGGAGAGGGAGAGTGATGGAGAGAGGGAGAGAAAGACAGAGACACACAGGCAGAGAGAGAGGGAGAGGGAGAGAAGAGAGAGTCAAGGCTTTTTTTCTGTTTTATCATGGAGCTCTGTGCAAACCTGCTGCAGTGTTGAATCAGAGCCATCATCCTCTGACAGCTATCCTTAAACAGGAAGGGGCCGCGAGTCATTGTCTCTAAGGCTCTGGCGAAAGCTGCTGTGTGTGTGTGTGTGTGTGTGTGTGTGTGTGTGTGTGTGTGTGTGTGTGTGTGTGTGTGTGTGTGTGTGTGTGTGTGTGTTTGGGGCAAGGGGATGTAGGGGGGATGTGCCCATGTGGCTGTTAGCTGGGAATGGACCTCGAGTGGGCACACTTCACACTCTTCACCCTCCCCCCATCTTACATATCGGACACATGCACACACACGCCTGTACACAGACACATGCATACTTTAATTTAGCCCCACACACACACACACACACACACACACACACACACACACACACACAGACATCTGAGTGCTTCCAGGATACCAAAGGCTCACTTATCTGTTCCGTAAAGACTCACCATGGCACATATTGGGCGAGTTGGTGGGCAACCAGCCAAATCCACTGTGTGTTCTCCGACTGCAGGCGTCATGCGAAACATTGAAATGTGTCTTCAATATTCAAAATAATTTTTCCAACATGCTACTTCCCAGGATCAGCCTCTTAGGTCAAATTATTCAATTAAGTGTCTGTTTATTACTGATACCAAAGCTGGGTGGCGGTTCTACTTATCACCTTTTTTGCAGATTGGTGTTCTCGCAGAATACCACCATAAAGATTGCCTTGGCTGTAATTAAAATGGCACAGAGACAAATTTGGCGCAGGGCTAAGACACGGGAAAATGAAGGCGGTAGGGGGAAATTGCAGAGGCTACATTCTGTCATCCAATGAAAAAGTTGAGGCTGTAAAGCAGCAACATTGTTATCAGAGCGCTACTGTACAGTACATTGCATAGGAGCAGGTATGTGAGGAAAAAAATGCAACCTTGTGGTGGTGGTGTTGTCATCGCGGTGCATTTATGTACAGAAAATGGTCAGGAAACAGGGGCTTTTCAATTGTGGCTCTGACTGAAGCAAGTAAACAGGAGTCAGTAATGGTGTGTGTGGCAGAGCGGATGCTGTTTAGACGTCCTAAACGCCAGCCGGGCTTGCGTCCATCCACAGGCCTGTGTGTTTGATGAGCTATTGGCAAGCTATAGGGACACGTGTTCCCGTGCCTCGTGGCAAACATACCTTTCACCGTCTTTGACTCCACAAGCCTGTGTGACTTCTCGGGGAAAAATATGGAAGAAATCAAAGCGCCAATAAGCTGAGGGTGTTAAGCCACAGAGAGAGAGAGAGAGAAAAAAAAAAAAAGAAAAAGAAAAGAAAGAAAGACTTGAGCGACTTTGGATTTTGACAGAATCTTCATGCGCTCTCTGACAAAAAAAATTTGCATTGTTATCACAAATAACTGCCGATGTTTTTACTTGGTTGTACATTTTTGTGAAATATGTAAAAATGTAAACCGAGCCTCTAACGATTCCCTTAATGACGCAGATCTTGCTTTTTCCCCCCTTTCCGAATCGCGTCTTAGCGGGCTTCTCAGTGCAAGGATGTCTGATATCTGAATATTAAAAGGGAGTTTCAAGCTCATCTGCAAATGTGATTTGCACATATCACACTTCTGCAGTCGTCAAGCTGCTTCATCGCCAAGCTTCTGAGCAAAGACGTCTGGGGAGGGGAGGAAGAGAAAAAAAAGATGCACATATGGGTTGCTATTGATGTATTCCATTTCTGACCTAATTTAAATCCCTGCCAACAAGCTCATATGCATACTGTACATTTGCTAAATTACAGAGTGTAAACCTTTCCTTCTCACAGAGACAGGTGTAAACATCAATGTTGTCATAATGCACCACCAGTAAATATGATAATCACGCCATGCTGCAATAGAGCACAAAATAATTTGGACATCATTTTGATGCCTGAGGGGCCCAGGGGAATGCCCTCCAGAATGAAGGTGGCCCATTGACATGCTATACACGCCAAGATATAATTATGGCTGCCTGTCTTTGTTCCTCCCAAGCTTCCTCTCAGAGCATTAGTAATTTGCTTGTGATTTTTTGGTATTCTTTACGATTGAGTTATTCTCTGTGGACTTGAGTATTACATGGATGTAAATTAAGATGGGGAAGAAGCTGCTCTGCTGCCAAATCCCAAGTTCAGAAACTTTTAGTGTAATATCGTAACAGTTAAGTTGGCGCAGATAGAAATAAGTTATTTTGTAAAGCTTGATTTAAAGAATGATGTGGGACTCTGACACACTATTCCTTTTCGATTTTTTTGCCGCCTGCTCCGAGAGTCATCTCTGAGCTATCTGCGTGGGACATTGCTGATAATAAGGGCCAATGCCAGAATATCTTTAGGGTATGCAGTGTGTCGAAGCTGTGGTTTGTTGTCATGATAATCCCCTCATTTGTAATGTCGGGATCAGCAGGTTACGGCTCTCCACTTGCCTGCCATGTCAAGGCTTGGGACTGGCGAGGTGGATTGTCATTTTTGAAGCAATATTTTGACAGCGCCTTCACTTTGCTCGTGTGCTGCGGCTCAAAGGTCAGAGCTGTGCCACTTCCATTTAATGTGTGTGAACACTCAATCCCTGAGGAGTCCACATCTCCCACCCTGCATGAGTCTCTCTCTCTGACACACACACACACACACACACACACACACACACACACACACGCACACGCAGACACACACACACACACACACACACACACACACACACACACACACACACACACACACACACACACACACACACACACACACACACGTAGTCTTTCTGCCTCTCGCCATTTAACTCACTTGTTTTAGGAGATAGATGTCAAGGCTAGTCCCACACAGAGCTTTAAAGTGGGTCTAAAGCTCCCAAATTGAACGGCAATTACAACGTATAAACCTCCCAATTAGGGTATCGCAAAGACAGCCACCTCTCCCTCAGTCACTGCTGTTGTCGCTCGCCTCCTATCACACACACACTATTGTGTGTGTGTTTTCAAACATAGTGTGGTATGATTGTTACAACTGCACAATGTCTCAATGGTGTAGCTGTCAGCCGTTTTTCCTGTGCGCTTAGTGCCACTCCTCAGACACCGAGGCAGGTTATGTCAACCAAATAAGGCACATGTCAGTAATACAAAAACACATTGTTGCTGGTCCATTGTTACCTGCTCTGCCAGCTATCATATAGAAAGTGATGGAGTGACGGTGTTTTGGGAGCGCGGTGCAGCTCCAGAGCCCCAGGGGTATTATGGGTGTAAATCTCCCTCGCACAGTTCTGCTCCAGGCCACGGAGAGCATCATCATTAGCCAGAGCAGATGGAGGAGCTTCAGCACTGTTTTTCCTTCTCTCTTCTGTCGGGCTACACTGCTGGAATCTGGTTTGATACAATGAGAGTGCATGGGAGCAACAGCCGTGCTCGACAAAGAATGATGAAATCCTCGTGAAATCAGATGAAAGCTATACAGTACACACATATAAGGCTGTCTGATTCATCATTTATTTGTGAAGTGATGATAGTGGAGCTTTGCTTAAGGACTGAGTGTGTTCATACAGTACGCTTGTGTTCTTTTGTTTTGGTGGCAGGAGAGTACCATGCAAGCTACAGTAGGCTTTGACTTATGATGAAGGCCGATAATGACATTAGATTAAATGATTAGTCAATTATTCAATTAGTCGATCCAATGAAAATGAATGTAAGTGTTTTGATGATTGGTTCATCGTTTTACAGCAAGCCATTTTTCAAGCAAAAATATCAAACATTCTTTGGTTCCAGCTTCTCAAATGTGAGGATTTGTCACCTTTGCCTGTCTTACATCATTGGATGGGCAAAACAAAAAATGTAAAGACGTCAAATTGGGCTCTTGGAACTATTTTCTCACATTTTACAAAAGATGAATCGAGAAAAGATGTTGTCAGATTGCTCCATTATGAAAATAATCATCAGCTGCATCCCATTTGAATTGGTATTACTGATAAGGGTGTTTAATATCTTTAAGTGCAACCATTCTCTTCTACCACATATTTGAATATTTCCCCATATTTCTACCATCTACAAAGACTTTTTAGAGTAAGCTGCTTTTTGTGTCACGAGTCATCATAGTCAATAGTATGTGCAACTTTAATACGTTTGTTTTATGACAAAATCAGTCAAATTTAGTAATCAAAATGGCAGGTTTTCTAGAAACATTTCTGCGCTAGACTGAAGCACATGACTGATATCTATCTTATATATTTCATAAAAAAACAATATCTTGCTAATATATCAGCCTGATTCCAAGCAGCTAACCATTGCAATCATTTATCAATGAGGAGTATTTATCTAGCTCCTCATTGATGCAGCAGTGTTTCACAGTGCTAGAGGCCTGCTACCCAGGGAGCAGTGTGTGTGTGCGTGTGCGTGTGTGTGTGTGTGTGTGTGTGTGTGCTCTCTGAAGCAATGGCAGAATCCTAATCTTCCAGCAAGAAGCTTCACATGGCCAGATCAAGAATTAGGAGGGAGGCTGGGGGAGGGTGTGGGGGGTGCAGAGGGAAAAAAGCCCATCTCGGTCTGTGTTTTAAAGGACAGTGCTTTGAATGTCATTTGACAATTTCCTTTTAATTAGAACTAATTTACAGAAAGATGCCCACCAGCTAATCTTTACAGGATAATTAACTTCTATTTTCTTTACTTTTAATTAAAAAGTGGAAAAGATTTAGCTGATCCATAAAGAATTGTTCTTTTGAAATGTTCATCAGACTTCACACTTCTTTTGGCATTGGTAATATTTAGATCCTATCTGCTGCTCACAGCCTCCACTGAGTTAATGCAATGATTTTCTCCCCCTTATCCGAGGTATTAAGAAGTGGAACTATCAATAGTAGAAATAGGAACCAGAGGAAAATTAGAATTAAATTAATGAAGAATTTATGACCCCCCCACACACACACTCACACACACACACACACACACACACACACACACACACACATCCTTCATAATACTGGAATGAAATTGGCATCTTAGATATATCCATTTCTTAGAAATTCCTTGATGGGAAAATATTGTTTTATCTACATAATTTGATACAGTAATCATTTTTCCTTTTTCTGAAGGCTCCCCATTAAATTCTTTGAAATGACGCTCGGCTAAAAGCTAATTGTTGCAGAGGCTGCATTCACAATGTTGCTATTTCGGCGCCCACAGACCTCGCAGGCTACTGATTGTTATGAATGCGATGCTTTTCAGGTTAAACAGCAGCATCTTATTAAGCACTTAGGACACAGTGAAGTGCCTGGCGCTGCTACAGGATGAAAACTCTCTCGTCCTCATCAGAGCTAGGGGGAGAAAAGTATTTTCTTGCCACTTTTAGCACCTTCCAACAGACTTTACTTAGTGGAGATAAAGTGAGCCAATATGAGGTGAGCGCGATGTAGACAGAGCTTCCGCTCGTCTGCAGACGAGCCAATGGCTGAAGATGGATGCCCCCACTTAACCATGATAGCTCCCTGGAGGAGCCTCACTCAATGGCTTCATTAAAAAAGTGAACGTTCTAGTGAAAAAGCTCGCTTATAAACCAGTAATTAAGACCACACATATTTTACCTCCTTTGTTTCAGCTGTCACATCCGGTGTACAGGCACATGGTTGACTTTTATTTCCTTATAAGTAACAGAATGACACTATTAAATCATTCAGCCAGAGGAGAAGTGAGTGTGTAAAACAGGAAGGACTCGAGGATGCTTAAATACAGCAGACTGGCTATTTTAACAGCATTTTAATCTGTTCGCTGCCCCCTGCAAAGCAAAATGTTACCCTGCAAGAGACGCATTAGCTAAGCCCAGACTTGGAGGACAAGCTTTGTGACTTTTATGGACCAAAACGTTGTACCAGTGTCCGTTTGGACAGAGTGTGTGTGTGTGTGTGTGTGTGTGTGTGTGTGTGTGTGTGTGTGTGTGTGTGTGTGTGTGTGTGTGCGTGTGCGTGTGTCTCTGTAAACTCTAGAGAAGCAAGTAGAGGCAATAGAGTGAAGCAGGACCCAGCTAACTCCACAGAGAAACTGGCTGGCATCTGCTGAAGCCCTCGGGCACGCTCAGAGGTGCCTCCAGCATTTTAATGGCATAGTCAAATGCCAGCATGTTTTCATGCCATTCCAATTCCAATTCATTGGATAAAGAAGTAAGAGCGTGTTATTCCCCTTCAACAGTCCAGACAGAAACACTGGGCGCAGCAACACAGAACCGAGCAACTCCGCAAAACACTCTGCGATTCTGATTGGAATAAGATTCTCGAATAGAACTGTGTTAACCGTATTTGAGACATGTGACATTATTCTGCATGTGGGCAACACTTTTTCACATAAGGAACACGGAGACAGCGATATTGACAGGGGTACTTTTTTCCCCAGCCGATGGCTGCGTCTCAGTCTAACAGCGTGAAGCATAAATGTAACCTAGTGTAAACTTAGTGGGCCATCTAAATGCATGATGTCATCAGATTGCATTTAGATGCCTTGTCATCTCCCGCGCTGCAGCCTCACAGGCGAGTGCGTATGTTCATATGTGCTAGTGTTTTTTTTTTTTTTTCCAAGGATACATTTACTCATCCCCCCTCGATGAACCCGCCCTCCCTCCCTGCCCCCTCCTTCCCTGCCCCCTCCTTCTCACCGCAATTTCCAAACGAGCGTTGGTGCTGAGTTTTCAAGCTGTTTGTTGACTGTTGATTGTAAGTGCCCGAATTTAGGAAGGCAGCCATTTCTAATCACGAGAATTACATTGCTTAGCAACCGCAAAATCAAGTTAAACAATACCATTGCTTATTCTTGGTTCACAGACTGCAGCTCTGAGAAAACATCAGTCTCCACTGAAGCTGTTCCGCGCTCCTCCCAGCACACACACACACACACACACACACACACACACACACACACACACACACACACACACACACACACACACACACACACACACACACACACACACACACACACACACATGCACACAAGCAGTCATTCACAGACAGACAAATGGTACAAATGGTAATTTACTTTTGACTTCTTGTGTTGCAGCGTTAGCTCCACATTTAGTTTGATCACAGTGTACAACTTGGAAAAAGTCTTTTTTTTGGTAGCGTTAACGCAGTATGAAAAAAAAGATGTTAGAAATGAAAAATTCCTTTGAGGGTTCCTGTAGCATATTAAGCCATTAGGAGTTGCGCAAATGGTATCTATTTCATTACAGTGATCAAGGATTAAATTAGAGGCCTGAGCCCTGTAACATATACACTAAGTCTCCTCCAAGGCTGAGGGAGCCCTCTGCTTCCCAAAGGTCATTAGAGCGGAGGAGAGAGTATGGCCCCCAGTCTCTCCTCGCCTCTCTCCACTTTCTCCCCCCTTCTCTTTCTCTTCTCTCTCAGCCTTCCCAACTCTTCGAGACTAAACAGTTTTTCCTATTTTCACACTTTGCTGTCAGAGAGAGAGTGTTTTTCTCCAGCTGTGGAAGGAAACTCATGCGTACAGCTACTTGCAACACAGTGGCGGAGCCAGAAGTTGGAAAAACATTTGGAGCCCAAACCTAGGAGGGTTACCCATTTACGGCAGCCATATGTACTATTTTTAAAGCAAATTTTTAAATAACACAATGCCTAAAAATCGGTACATCATTTTAGAAAAACATCATAGCTGCCAAGGGGGAAAAAATGCCAACATCCTATCTTGTATCTAATTGTTCTCCAACTGTCTTTATGCTTCTGAAACCAGAGCACAACAAATATTGAAGATGACTCATTTTCACTCCTGCCACCTAAAAAGAGGCAAACATTGTCTGATGTTACTATTTTTAAGTTACATAACATAACCTGGGTAAGAATTTGGCATAAACAAAATTACTAATCTTGAAACCTAATTTTGTTATACTATGCTGGAGTAGAGTTCACAGAATGAATGTTTAGCTGACAAATCTGCTACATTGAATCCATCCAACAATCACCTTGACTACTCAAATTTTAAATCAATGATCCCCGAAAGAAAATTCACTTAATTTAACTAGATTTAACTAGATTTCTTCAGGGAATAGCATAGTGTTTAACACACAGTTTAAGGTGTTTTAAAAACCTAAAAGATTTGGGGCTTTTACATAAGAAAACATTTGGGGCTCGAGCCCTAGAAGCCACCCACACGTGCTCTGTCCCTGTTGCAACTTGAGACAAAGTCTATACTTCCACCCCTGTAGAAGTTTAAAGAGTCCTGTGGTGTATGTGTGTGTTCACCTGGAAGTGACGAAGGCCCAGTATCAGTATTGGCACAAAGGAGCAGTCTCAGGGAGCGCGGTTGGCAGAGGTTGAGCTGTGTGGCCCTGTTGGATTTTTCGGGCTGCATTATGCATTCATGTTTAGTCTCAGGTGCTACGTTTTATCCCCAGGCCAGCTTGGACACATTTTCAATGGACCTTTTGGATGAAAAACTGTATAGGTGGGAGCAAAAAATGATTTCCACGCTTATAGAGATCTGCGGCTTTGTTCTGTCAGATTCAATTACCTCACCTCTAATTAGGGAGCTATAGAGGAGGCCGGGTTTGTGATCCACACATCACACTGTGGAGCCTGCTGATAATGTGAGGTATCGCTATCACAGCGCGGCCACAAGCTCCCCACATTGCGGACGGCTGAAAAAGCACGCCATGAAATTAGTCACTTTTGCACATACACACAGTTGTTTAGAGCTCCTCTGTTTTGTTTTTTTTTAAAGTGTGAGTTTTCGGAGGCAAGGTTGGCATATCTGTGTTTTTTTCCTTCCATTTTCTGTTTTAGTCCACTGAGGCTCAGACTCGTGTACAGAGTGTTTTCCTGAAAGATATGCTCATTCCACCACCTCTGTCCGTACTCCTCTCTTCCCCGCTCCCCTTCCTCTGTGACTCATTAATCCTCTGTCCATCATATGGTCTCAGAGTATCACCCCATTTTATAGACTCAGTGGGGGCATTACCATATCCCTCTCCGGAGCTCCACTCCACATGGCCGATCCCTATCAGACAGAGGCCATGCCATGAACAAAAGAACCACTGTGATCAAGCCTGCATTCAGCTACCAATGTCTCTATTAGCATTGGCTGCTCCTGCCTGCATGACTGTTTGAACAGGGCTGAGATTTCTCTCTCCGGTCAGCAGAGGAAGAGTCTGATGAATGCGGATGATACAGTTGAGGGCAGGGGAGGGTGATGGGATACCTGGACACTGACCCTAACTGAAAGGAAGTTCAGACGAGGGTGCAGTTTCCTAAAACATCCTCTGAAAATTTAGCAGATATGAGTCTTTGTGCTGGGATGAATTTTGTAGCAAACCAAGCCTTTCTCTAGAAAGTCAAGCTCATGAATTAGCACTTGAAAGTCTGACCTGAACAGCTGTCTGACTTAAGGTGATATAGATAAGTATTGTAGGACTGCGACTAATAATTATTTTCTTTATGAATCTGATGATTGTTTTCCACAATTAATTGATTCATTGTTTAGTCGAGTGGTTCCCAACCCTTTTGGCTTGTGATGCCTTACAATGAAGCAAAGTCTGCTCAGACTCACCACAGGTTATGACTAGGGCTGGGTACTGAATTCAGTACTTTTTAGGTACCAACCGAATTGCCTCTAAAGTATCGAGTATCGAAAAATGCCTCGTCATTCAATACCCAATTTTAATACCTAAGGAGTAAATCTTGTCAGGGAGCCAATAAGCATGCAGCATGCTTCTACCAAGATCTGATAATGTTTGTGATTGGCTGTCTAACGTTACACGTCGTAGAGACACGCAAGAAAACCTCTATGTTACCCACAGAGACTGGGCTCACGTAGTAGGAGCTGAAACATAAATAAAAGGATTTGTGCTGCAATGTGTAATGTTGGAATTTCTTTTTCTTTTCTAAAATTGGTATAAAAAAAAAAAGTATCATTTAGGAACCGGTATCAAAATCACGGTAACGGTATCGGTACCGGTACCGGTATCAAATGTTTTTGAACGATACCCAGCCCTAGATATGACCCAATGAAAATGTATCCAGTATCCAGAATATCACCAAAAAAAAAGAGCAAAACTCTGAGAAAAGTCATTTCACAATGAAACATAATTTTGTGCAACAGATACATTCATATTCATTATTTACTCATAATTAATGAATTATTCTCATATCCTTTTCATCATGGGATATTTGAGAGGCTGAAATCCCTGCGTGTTTGACATTTTTGCAGTATAAAGGACACTTTTTTTGATAAATCAATTATCAAAATCGTGCTTGATTAACCTTTTGTTGATCGGCTAATAAATTCAACACTGTTTGTTTGTTTTATGTGGTTTTGAAAATCGCTGCTTTGTTCAGAAAATGTTTTTTTAGAAATGTAACTGAAGGATGTTTTGAAAGCTTAGATGCGTATGTCAATCTTAAAAAAGAGCTGCCATTTAATAGTGACTTGGTTTTCCTTTTTGTAAACAGTATAGTAGTTTAAGACTAGCCACATGGAGCAAAGCAGGGTTTGTAGATTATATAACAAGGACAAGACACATGCAATAAGTGAAAGACACCACATGGATTACCAAATAGATGTGTTACTGTGTTTTTTAATTCCAAGATCACCTCATATCATTTGTTGTGTCTGTTTTAATGAGTGCACCATTTGAAAGCACACTGTGTTGTTTTCTGTGGCGACGTGAAATGCGGACGCTCTCTCTCTCTCTCTCTCTCTCTCTCTCTCTCTCTCTCTCTCTCTCTCTCTCTCTCTCTCTCTCTCTCTCTCTCTCTCTCTCTCTCTCTCTGCGGTGTCATTGGCCATCTGAACTCCAGAGGAGGCTTGATAAGAGGGTGAGGCAGCATGCATTCCTCTGGCCCAATTCGTCAGCAGACCCTATAGAAATGCACCAACAAGCGGCGGGTCACACAGTGAATGTGACAGGATTTTAAACAGTACACAACTAAATATAGCAGGGACGCCACTATCAGAAAATGAGTTAGGAGTGCGGTGCTAGTCGTTTAGAAAGTCATTATTCTTATCATTGCTGTCTCTGAAATAATTTCAGGTCTCTCTGTGCAATGAATACTGTATAATAAACTAAACATGTGAGAATGCGCACAAACTTTGGTAATCTACGCAGTGCCCACAAAGTAGCCATCAGACCCTCCTTTAATGTCTCTTACTGGGTGGAGTATTTCATTTTTCCATATTCAGGAAGGCCTCCAGTGTCTCTATCAGTTTGAAAAAGCTCCATTTAGTTGCTATCTGTTAGAGTGGGGAAGTGAGATGCCCTTATTCCAAGTCTATTAAACCTCAATTCTATCTCATCTTATCTACCTAATCTTTGTGTCTTATTGACCATGAAGTTTATCTTGAATCTCCCTTTACCCTTATTATCGCGCAACACTGTAGGTCTATTTTCTATGGTGCAATAGTGCTGCTGTATTCGCCGGCAACAGAGGAAGAATCGTTTAGTTGTACACACAGTTCTTATTCAGCTGTGTAATGGAATGTGTACAGAGTGTGTGTATAGAAATGTATTTCCCCGCTTTCTTTCACACTGGCCTCAATTGCCTTGGCAGGACCTTTTTAACGCCAGTCATATAATCTCCCCTTGACACTGTGATATTTATCTCTCAGTATCATCTCAAGCGATGGTAGACTCATCGAGTCACTTCACGCCTCGCTCCACTCCTCGGCGAATCAGCAGAAGGCATCAGATAAGATCATAAAACTGTATCCTAATTTAAAAGCAGCACCCTGCCTCCGCAGCGTCTATTAGAGATCCGTGTGCTAATTCGTTTCATGTCCGGGGCTCCTGCAGATGTAGGCTTCTACAAAGGAGTCATTTGTAAGACTAATGAAAAGAGCAAGCAGTTTGTGGACATCAGGGGGGTCTTTTATGAGGCTCGGTGCGGGAAGAAAGAGAAACAGGAGAGGCACACCAGCCCCACTTTTCTGAACTGAAATTATTGCTTTATTAAAGCTGAGGGGCTCACTCCCGCTACAATAGAACAGACACGTTGAAAGGTGTCGAGAGGATATCAGTGCACTCTGTTTGAGCTCCAGAATGATGCACAAGAGGCTGCAACATAGCGCATGTGTGACAGGCGGAAACAGAGACAGCATCCACATCTAGCAGGCGGTGATGGCAGCACTTTTGATGTGATTATTCCTTTAAACACACATCGAGAACGAGAATTTTTTTCCAATGAAATTGACGCAGGTTTCTTGTATTATTTCAAACATAAACTAACCTTAAACCTGGAGTGTTCCATCACCTGCTATGGTAATTCATGTGCAGGCATTGGTGGGAAGGAGAGGTGCGCAAGATGCACATTATCTTAATAACATTCAAATGCCGGATGAGATGTTTTTCAGAACTAATACAATTCAGGTGGCAGTACAGTAATTCCATCAACGTCCTTGATTGAAGCAAAAATGCTAATATGCAAATACCAAAAGAGATGTACAGCTACAAGCAAAACTCTGAAATCATTTAGATTTAAAGAAATAATATTGCACAGAGGGGGGAAAACATTAATCACACGGAAAAGTGTCTCCTTTAAGATTGCACTGGTGTATTACCCGGAGGCATGGAATGTAAATGGAAAATCAACATTGTACCCTGTGATAAGGCTAACAAATTAATAAAAGTATTTTCTTTCCTCCTCCCATGCTGATGCCTGAATGAAAAGTCTGGAAAGAAACTATTTCCCCCCCTCCCTCCATCTGTGTGAGGTTTTGTTTTGCAGGTAACGGATTAGCATCAACGCTCACCTTGGCTGCAAGTCAGCTTGTTTTTCAGAAACGTCTCAAAGGGCTTTTTCAATTGTTGTAATGGAGGGACCTTTGTAAAATATTATGGTAAAATAATATTCTTTATTGACATGGCCTTATCTTTGTCTATACTGAATGTGTGAACATGGAGAGTATAGACAGCGCTGCGCTTTGAGTTGCATCTGCTTTTGGGGTATCTCAACTCAACAAAAGAACCAAGGAGACGTCTCTTTTTATTTCTGAGAGCCTGGAGGATGTGATGAAACTGCTCAGCATCTCATTTGAGTGTGTGTGTGTGTGTGTGTGTGTGTGTGTGTGTGTGTGTGTGTGTGTGTGTGTGTGTCTCCTCAGGTCCTCTGGAGGATGGCCTGGAGGAAGAGGAGGAAGAGTGCATATCCGAGGAGCATGAGCTCTTGGCCAAAGACGAGTTCTCGGCGGAGGAGAACTTCTCCACCGAGTTTGAGACCGAGAACATGAGCTGTGAAGACATGGAGTACTTCTGCAACAAAGGTGAGGATCATTAACGTCTTCTGAGCCGCTCTCCACAAGCAGTGCTCTTTTTAATACCTGATGTGTAAAAATGTGTTAAAGGCACCCTTGTGCCAAGCATCACAAAAGCCCCTATTATACTTCTTTTCAGCGTATATCATATTTGTACTCCTGGGGTCTACTACAATAGGTTTACATGCTTTGACGTTCAAAAAACATCTTGGGCCCTATTTTAACGATCTAAGTGCACGGCGTGAAGCGCCTGGCGCAGGTGCGTTTAGGGCGTGTCCAAATCCACTTTTGCTAGTTTGACGGCAGAAAAAAGAGTCGCCGGGCGCATGGTTCTAAAGGGTTGTACTTAGTGTCTTCATTAATCAGAGGTGTGTTTTGGACGTAACATGCAATCAACCAATCAGAGATCATCTCCCATTCCCTTTAAAAGCCAGGCGCGTTTGGACCTTGGAGCATTGCTATTATGATGGAGGATTTGCACCGTAATATTTTTATTTTTAATCTTTTCCGTGTGTGTGTGGCTGTGCGTCCCTGTGTGTGTAACAAGCATAGTGTGCGCGCTGTGCATAAGCCTAGGCATATTTTACTAATTTGCTGTTAAAATAACAATGAAATTTTGCATTATTGACTTTAGGCCAGGTTTTTGTTGGTCAATGGCGTGATCACTTCCCACTGCCTCAAGATAGCAATACTCCTAGAATGCACCTGAACACACCTCCCTGTAAGACCAGCACGCCCATGGGCGCAAAGATGGGCGCAGGTGCATCTGCTATTTAAACGATGTGGGCGCTGGACGATCTTAAAATAGCAAAGACGCTTGTGTCGGGCTCTTGTGCCGCAAGATAGGGCCCACTGTCTCAGAACTCTTGGCCCACCCTCCTGAAAAGCCCAGTCTGCTCTGATTGGTCAGCTGGCCCACTTTGTTGTGATTGGTCAACCAAATTCAAACAAGCCACTGGGCAGGCTGTGTCACCTATGGGCAGCATAAATAAAAAACTGGGCTAGCATGCTCAATCAGTGACATCACTAATTGAGGAATTTCAAACGGGAATGTGGGTGAGCCGTTTTTAGGCAATTGAGGAAAAGTGATGTCTGTGGGAGAGAAAACTCCATTTGGAGTGAAATGTGTTTTTTTGTACTTCATACAGTGCATCTATTACGTACACAATAAAAACTATATAACACAATAAAAGATGGGAAAAAGCACAAAAGGGGCTCTTTAAATTCCTGCTAATAGCTTCTAAAAAAAAAAAAAAAATCCTCAACATGTTCAAATCAAACCTGGCACAACTTGTATCCATATGACAAATTCTCCCGCATCACTGCCTTGAGTTGAAACTATCCATTCTGATATTTGATCCCAGCAATCCACCCAAGAGCAGTGGTTTGATCTGAGAGAGCGATGGCATGGGCAACACTGGCTCTCCCTCCCTCTGTGATAGTGCTGTGAAGGTGTAATGCACTGGAGAGCGTAGCACTTCCCTTTGAGCCGGTGCTAACGCTCTGTGAACACTCAGCAGCACCTGCTACTGCTCGGAGGTCCAGCACTTTAAAGCGCCTCCGCGTCGCCAAATGCAACCCGAGCACTCTTTGAACTCCAATTCAATTAGATTGCTTCTTTGTGTGTTTGTTTCATTTCGGTCACACCTTGCCATCACAGGAGCTAATTTGTGGTCTGCTCCAGGTTACAGTGTGAAGATGACAGACTTGTCCCGCCTCCCCCCTCCCCCATAACTCCCCCGCCCCCACCTCTTCCTTCCTACCCCCCGGTCGCGTGGCTTTCACTACCCCAGGTGTCCCCACTCGTACTGGCGCACGGATGCCATAAATTTGACTTTTTAATGAAGATCCAATGCTTTGAATGTCTGCCTCTTCTTCCTCCGTTCAAAGGGGAAAATTGTTTGGAATTATTTCTTCACACTTCTAAACTGATGTGCCTCGTGGGATTACATTATTGAAGGAAAATAAATCTTTCATGTTTCAGGTAGGCTATGCCCCAGTAATCGTATCAATAATGTTTTCCTTTTGTTCTCTGGGAAAAGTTGAACGGCGCAATTGTTCGGAAATTGCAATTACCAGCCGCGCTTGGTTTGCTTTACCCTTTGTCTCCATCGTAATGTGTCCTTACACAAACTTCAAAGTAGAATGTATGGTCTTGTAATAACCCAGTAGCTATGAAGTAGATGGGGCAGTACACACTGGTGGCTCCAGCTAGAAAAAAAAGTACAATTTCTGGAAATCTTCAAAGAACCTTGTCAGAGCCGTTTTGTGTTTCCATTGTTTTGGTTTAACCATGTGAAGAACTGGGCCTCAAATCTTCTTTCCATGTTTATGATTAAAGTCAACACTAAATAGGAATCCCATATGTCAAATACTACTTTTTGGAGAAACTGGTAATCTGTTCCTTGTCATACACAAGCCTTACTAGTCAGATTTTTTTTGTATTACTTTGCTATCTAAGCTTACAGAAGCTAAGTCCCCCATTGCCTCCTAAGACCTAAATGATGTACTATCCAAATTTCTTTTTTCCTCATGGCAAGTTGTGCGCAATCATCAGGTGTAGCCATTTTCCCCATGATCCCTTCTTCAATTAGATCTATTTAAAACTAATGTCGGAGTGGCTTAAATTTACCCCACTTATGTGAAACTGCCGTGAATTAAACAGGACGCAATCCTGGCGGCATTAAATGGTTTAAGTGTGTTATTCCTCGACTATAGGAGGAAAAAGAGAGCCCCCTTGATTAACTAAACCCTCTCAAATGTGATGGCGTGCTGTAATTAGCCCTGTGCGGACTAGAACGTGGGTTTTAAAGCAGCCACTCATCCCATGGCCTTTATCTTCTGCTGCTTCCCGGAGAATAAGGTCTCCCGTGTAAGGTTCCTCCACTGAGCAGTGACTCTCTGGTCTTAGCTTAGCCTTGTATCTGTGTAGTCACTCTCTGAAATGGGCTTGTCAGGGGGACCTAAAACCTCCATTAAAAGTTTCAGTCTATAATAGGTATTAAAAAGCTGTAGGAACACAAAGAGGAGTACCAATTTTCATTAACATATGAAGCACTTATTAACTTTGATCAGAGTGCGGTGAAGTAGCAAAGCCGCTTAAAGGCGCAAAGGTCAAGAAGTTGAATGCCACCAAAGACTGAGTCATTTGCCTTACCCTTGCAGAAAAGGGACTCCCCAGATAAGTGCATGGAGCACCTTGACGTCCCATCTTGGTCTGAGGCTTGGGAACCTCTGGGTTCCTCTGTTTAGTTAATGTTGTCATGGTTCTTGGCGGGTTTTGGTGCTTTCATGTAGGGCTGCTCATTGACTTTTGGAAAGATGTTGCAATAATTGAATAAAAAAAACAAACAGCGAAACAGTTACTTTGAACCGTGATATTTTCCTCAATAATTTTTCCTGTCTGAACTTTTCTTTTTCATTCAAGACTAAATAAGAGTTTACATTATGTATATATATTATATGAGTAATGTAATCGTTTTTCTCAATTACTCTGTTTTTGTGATCATTAGGAGCCAAACATCTGATTAACTGCACAGCCCTACTTTCAAGGATGTGTTTCAAGCCTGTTAGCCGTGAATTTGCAACATACATGTGAAATCTCATTGATTGTATATAGGGAGTGTAATGCATTTTAAAAGGAGAAGTGGCATACATTTCCCAATACATTTTCCTCCAAAGCCATTTTTAGTCATCTAGTGACCCCTCAGCAGTGGAAAGTAACTCAAGTACTCTACTTAAGTACATTTTGAGGTACTTTTAGAGCACTATGCTTGAGTGTTTCCATTGTATCCTACTTCAACTCCAACTTCATTACATTTCAGAGGGAAATATTGTACTCTATTTCACTCTATCGCAGTTATAAGACAACTTTAGTTACTAGTTATTTTGCAAGTTCAGATTTTAGATACAAAACATATGATCAACTAATAATATAGTATAATAAACTACCCAAAGTATTTAAAAATTACCTGAATCTAGACCAACCATGTCTAAAATGCATCAATAATAACAACCCAATAATATGGATTCATATTTAAAAGGGTCCATTCTGCATAATGAGTGCTTTAACATTAATTACTTTAAGTATATTTTGATGATAATACTTTGATGATGACAATAATATTGTACTTTTACTAGAGTCAAATTCGGAATAAAGTACTTTAACTTGGGGCAGAGTATTTTCGTACTGTGGTTTTACTAACAGTATGTAAAAGATCTGTCTACTTACACTACTGCCCTTCATAATGATGTTGTGACTATTTAGGAGGGTCCCAGCCCCAGTGTTGGAACAACTTATCAATATTATCAATAATAAAGTCACACATACAGATGTAGCACTCATCCACCTTTAAATGAATGTCAGTGCACTATTATCCTAAATTAGTTGACTTTACTAGAAATGTGCATGGAAACCCATTGCCTTAAACCATTTAAGTTTTTACAAAAAGGTGAAACTTAACAGGTCAAGTTGTATACACACAGCAATAAGTTGATGCAGTAGACAAATCAAGTTTACATTAGTAGTCATTACTATGAATCAATAGTAAACATTCATTCATTTGTTGAAATATAATAAATATGAAACATTAGGCTCTACTAATTCTTATAAATATGTTTTTTCCCTTTATAACAGTATAGTTTTAAGAAAAATGTATTCAATACATTAGTTCCAAGGGATGACAATACAAAAAATTGTAATTTCCAACGTGCTCTACATGGATTTGAGTCACCATACTCTACCTCCCAGCCTGGTTTTTAACAAAACATGAAAGAATAAGTAGTGACCACTAAAAATTTGAATTACTACTAAATCTGGGTTTACAGTGTGGCACTCAGATAATGTTACTGAAACCAAATGCATGAGTGTGAAATTCAGCAGCTTGGTGGAATAGCAGAGCCCCAGAGAGAAGGAACTGTGTTTTAATATACATGGAATTTAAGCCACGAAATAACCTTGGCATTCCCTTGCGATTAAAACAAAATCTTACCTCAAACAACTCTTCCTGCTCGGTCAATTTCACATTTATGGAGCTCTGCTTGTGAAGAGTCCACCGTTGACTCCACAACAGAGATTTATACTCTATTGACACACCTGGCTCCATAATTGTAAGAAAGATACCTTTTTATATATATATATATATATATACACACACTGAGTGGCATCTTTTTTTACTGAAATTGTGAAATTTCACCTTGCTGTTTTACCTCCTCTTTTATTGTTGGCTATCTGTGAAGTTCAGCACAGGGTGTTGCCACAAGCTGTTCCCTTTGTGCCTTCCAAGTGTTGTCTGATGACAAATGACTTCCTTAGTTAGCTCTGACAGTAAATTTACATGTCATTTCATGTATCTCATTTCATCCATGTAAAACACCTTTTTGTGAAATAATACGACATGATTTTTCTCGCCATCTCAAACTACTTGATTCTGATGCCGTGGTGAGTGTTTACGTGTCAGGACACATCAAGCACAACTAATGTGAACATATTGCACTCTTCTGCACCTCAAATTACAAAAATGACTCTGTAGGCAGAAACATTCGATCACAGCGGAAGTGAAGGAGTGAAAGCTCAGGACTGCAAGCACACTACTTAACATAACACATAACAAACACACCTTGACCCTTCAAATAACCTCTCACTCAGAGAGTAATTTGACACGCAGCGGTCAGAGACATACAGTAAAAAAAAAAAAAAAACAGAAAGTGGCAGAATTAATTATGCCACTCTTTGTGTAACACAGAAGCAATCAGAATCTCCAGCGACACAGGAGGAAGATCTCCTTGGCGCTTTTCGCCACAGCTGCCAGTGCCCAGAATGGTAAATGTGGAATTTTAATGCACAGTTGATGCTGGAGAATATGAGGAAATGCTAATTTGTGGTGCGATAAGATGAATCGAGTCATCCCTTTAGCCCCATTTGACTCAGTGGAGGAAATTAATCATTAATGTTTGTTAAGTATGACAATCTAACTGGGCCAGATCTACATGCTCAGAGACTGAGGCAGAGCGAGATAAAGACCCAGGCTGCAGACAGGGAGGAAAACTGCCAGATTCTGTAATGATGGGAATTTATTGGCATTTAAAGAGACAGTGGCAAGGCATTTCACTAATAGCCTCCCTCCATTGGAGTGTTCTGCCTGCCCCAAATTGCAATTCAATTCAAACCTATTTTTCAGATAGCAGAGAAGTCTCACAGCTATGCTTGACTTTGGTGAAAAAAGGTTGCTTCCTGGAATCAACTTTATCTGTTGCAGCATAATCTGCATCAACAACCCAATATGCAAAAGCAACTGCATAGCACTACCACTGGTGGGTGGAAAAACAGCCTCTCCTCCCCCAATATTACATTCTGAAAATCATTGGCAATACGAACACAGTACACTGTGATGGGTTTAGAAAAGTGGCAGCAGGTTAAAGTCATCGAGCCTAGAATTGGGTAACATATAGAATTGTGCAATCTCATATGAAGACTTAAAAAATACTTATACTCCATTTTGCAGAAAGTACGACCTGTCTCTAGACTCATTGGTCAGGATTAGAGCGCTCTGAGCTCCTTAAAGTCACACGCAAGAGATTGACATTTTCAAGGGCTTCCTTCGAAGAGACAATGCTAAAAGGGAGAGAAAAAGCCAATATGACTTTGTTGCTACCTTGCTCCAGGAATTGTTTGTGTAAATCGCCTATAAGCTTATTGACCTGAATGCGTAGCACGCTGCGTGTGACTGTGATTTGGCTAGAGAGCTGTCCTTTGATGGAGCAGCGATAGGGCTGATTTTAACAGCTCACTGGCTCCTCTTGCATGCCCGCCAACCCTGCACCCCATCCCCCAGTCCCTTCTGTTCTGTTCTGTTCTTTTCTCTCACTCAACGTTAAGTATCTCCATTTGATTGTGCGGGCAAAGGAACCTAAGCCAGATGTAAATTATGATCTCGGTGATAATGTAGAGGATGATCATTGACAATCTGTCTCCCTTGATAAGACAGCAGAGGGTTTCAATTCAAAATGATGAAACATGGCAGAGTCTCTATTACCTGCAGTGGACCTCTGTGAATGAAATGGAGCGCCTCAATCAATCTGTTTCTATAACAGAAAGGTCAGAATCCCTGTGTCGTTTAAAACCATAAAGAAATTGGCTCTCCGTATTCGTCTGTATTGCAGGTTTTTATCAAACCATAATGTAAGCAAAGGAGTGCTGCCCCAGCACTTCTTCCTCTGCTGTGCTTTTTCCTCGTGACATTTGTGCAGGAAACTTCATCAAAGCCCTGTGACATTGTTCCCTGTGAGGTTGCCCGGGCGATTGTGTTTAAAATGCATTGCAAACTGTGTTAGATAGAAGGCAGAAAATCCTTAATCACTGCTTAATTAAGGAATCATCTTGTAGCTTCATTTCCCGGGCTGTAATTAAACACTTCCAATACGTTTCGTTACAGGGCTTAACATGTTCGCCTGAGATCAAGGTAGTGCCTTTAATGTTATCTTGCCAGCTTTTTTTAAAAACACTGCTCCGTTGGAAGTAACTGTTGATACACGCTTTTGTTATCCTCGTCATAATACGAGCCTAGTATGCTAAAGAGGTTCTCCAAGCCCAACAATAAATAGTGGGGGAGTTTAGTTGAGTGGGCTCCCTGATCATATACTGGGAGAAATCGCCAGCCCAAGCAGACACTTGCATAAGCAAAACTGGGTCATAATGACCTCATGTACTGTAAGTAGGACATTTCTGCAGACTTTCCTCCAGTATTACTTTTTTCTCCTCCTTTGGTGTGAGGCAGTCAGCTGACATCCTTTTGGCAATGTTTGCTACCTTCTTTGAAGTGAGCCATGTCAAAAGAAAAATAAAAATAAAAGCTAAACAAGCATGGTGTGTGTGCTTGATCTGGAGATTAACCTAACTGAGGATGGACGGACGGCGCTGGAGTGAAGTAGTGTGTGTCCTGTGGCAGTTGTCACTGAAAATGTGATAACTAACACTGAAATGCTTTTTGGAAGCTGTGTGTGTGTGTGTGTGTGTGTGTGTGTGTGTGTGTGTGTGTGGCGGGGGGGCACATCTTTTCATCAAGCCACATCTTTTCGCGGGGGCACATCTTTTCATCAAGCCACATCTTTTCGCTATATTGTCTTTGTCAATCCTAATTTATTCACATTTAAATCTACACATGGATCCCTTTTTTGCCGTGTGTGAAGTGTAGTAATCCATTGTAGTAATCCAGGCCTGTCCTTGACCGTTCACTATTGGGTTTAACAACATCAAAGGGATGAAAACGATATGGTGACAAAAGTGAGAGGAATGTTCCTCCACCAACTATCAACTACCACTACACGCCCCGAGCACATTTGCTCTTACTCGGCCGAGTTTGGAGAGACACTGTGCAACCACTGTGTCAGCCACATTGGATTTATTCAGAGCACCACACTAGGGGCACCTACTAAGCACTGATTTATGTGCCTATAAACTTCGAGTACAAACTGTGCTTACTGTAGACATGCAAAAATAGATGTTCTTTTTTATTTATTTTTTTACAGTAAGTGCATCTTCAACAAGCGCTCCAGTCAGTGTTACTGCCTAACACTCAGAGGCGGAGTCTGTTTAACAAGGTCTTTAAGCACTTACATCCTGGAGAGAGATACTCAAATATCCCTTAGCATGGTCTGTGTGAGCCCATAGACTGTAAATCAGCCCTACATCCTATAACACACATTCTAGCTCGCTCCACAATAGATCAAACGGTAATAAATAGCCACCTCTCTCCCACACTTTGCTTTCCTTCCTGTTCCATGGGACTTCCGCTTGTTCCTGCAAGCACTCATGGGAACTCCTTTTACATAAAAGTTTGCAGCTGGACCTGGTGAGCTCACTGCAAACATACATATACAGAACTGTATATACACAAAAACACAATGACAATGGCTCACATGACTTCAGACTGTGACGTTTAAATATTATTCTACAGGAAAAGGGTTATAAAACTAAACATTTTTTTTTGCTGGGATATTAGCCACAAATCCTACAAATCTATCCTTTGGAAGGGCAGCAGAGTCCATAATGCAGTACTTAATTAAATCAGGTGTCTGAGCATTAAAATTTGGATTGAGTGCTTCATTTCTTTCTGCGTTGCAGGAGAGGAAGATGGCAACCGAGAAGCAGGAGAGTCGGAGATGGATGGCCAGGGCGAGAAGACCAGGCATACCGCCGCAGGGCCAGATGAATGGGATGGTCCAAGTAAGAAAAGTCTTCATATCACTTTCCTAGATAGCCTCTTAGGGCCATCTCACAAAGTTATGCCTAAATTGCAATGCATGTTGCCTGGTTTGAGGTAAGGTATTTATTTTGGCGTTGAATAGAAACAGAGCGTCGCAATATTAATCAGCCCTGCCTCCTAAACATTCCCAACAGTTAAACTGCATACTTATATACATACATATTTTCTCCCGGATTTGTTTATTATGTATCACAAATATGTTTTTAATCAAAGTTCGTGTTCAAAGTCTGCATAGGAGGGAGATCAGGGTAGATGGTTGGGTCAACAAACACATAGTCTATATCCACGACATTCCACTTCTTGGATTGCTCGGGTCCGGCCAGAAATTCCGCCTGATGTCCCTTCTTTTCGGCAGGATGTCCCTCACCTTCCTCTTTCTTTGTGTTGGCGTTCTAACCTCTGGTGGATTTGTGAGGACTATGGTTAACTGCTCCTCAGATCTCTGCAGGGTAAATCCAGACAGCTAGCTAGACTATCTGTCCAATCTGAGTTTTCTGTTGCACGACTAAAACTATTTTTGAACGTACACATGTTGCACCAAAACAAGTTCCTTCCAGAGGCTATTTCGCGGAGGTGCCGTACCTGTGTCTGGCACTTGTCACCGCCCATGATGATTGTGATTGGTTTAATGAAATTAAACCCTCCTCCGCTGCGCTGTGGAGGAAGGTCTGGCAAAACGAGACTAACAAACACAGGACTTTCACCCAGGAGGCCGCTGTTCCTGTCCCACCACAAGTCAATGTTGACTTATTTGAACTTATGTACATAACTTAAGTTGTGTAACAAATGTAGTACTCATTTTAACCCAAACCATGATATTATCCTATACCTAACCAAGTAATTGTGTTGCCTAAACCTAGTAAAGTAAAGTAGTTGTGTATTCCGAATGGCAACATTGAGCACATGTTTAAAACTGTGACGGCTTCACAACTTGCGCCTGTCGCCTGTCGCTGGTACGTGGACGTGTAACCCGGGAGAAAATATGTGTAGATTCAATTCCCTTGAAACGTAATTAAGAATGCAGTTTAGTTGTATGGAAATGTATTTTTTTTAGGACACAGGGTTGGATATTTATAGACACTTATGGTTCAGTAGTAGGACAGCATTATATGTGTATAGCACCTAGATGGACAAATGTGTCAGACGTCTGGATGCCATACAATATAACGAGCTACTTTAACCGAATGCACCATTCAGTTAACAGTACATTAAATTACAAAAAAGGCAGGTTCATCTTTTTTTTAAAGAGAAACCTATAATGCAATGCAGATGTAGCTTTTTTTGAAGTGTTTACAACACTTTTTTTTAATCGTGTTTTGCCCTTTTACTAAAAGTAACTTCATCAAAGTGATGGATAATACATTGAACAAGATAGTTGCACAGCAATTACTGCTCAGCAATAGCCTGCACCCACACTGCTGAACACACAAAATATGATTCCTTTTAATGCATGAAATGACCTCAAGAATTTATTGCAGGTACATGCGTTTGTAGTAATAAAAAAGAGAGAGAGAGAGAGAGAGAGAGAGAGAGAGAGAGAGAGAGAGAGAGAGAGAGAGAGAGAGAGAGAGGAAGAGAGAGAGAAAAAAGTGGATTTGGGCAAGTTGTGCTTGCTAGCTCGAAGCCCCCCGGGGTGTGTATTTTATACTGACAGTGAATCAGTGTTATCGCACCTATCAGATAATGCATTTATCATTAAATTTCACATTTGCATTTAAATCTGGGAAAGGAAATGAGCAATGCTGGCTAAAGATAAGAACGCTGGGACGACAGTAATAAACCATCACTGTGATCAGTCAGGAGACAGGGCTGAGGGGGTCAGCTCAGAACTATGGGGGCCATGACAAAAAGAAGGCATCACATGCGGAAAAAGGCCCTTTTGGGCGAAAAAATGCTGAGCTTAAAAAATACTGCTTTGAAAAGGAGGAATGGATGTAGCATGACTAGATGTATGACTGACTGTAATTATCCTTCCTCCCTTCTACTTAGCCATCAGAATGAGAATTAGAGGCTCAGAAACACACTGCTGGACAGGCAGCGGAGAGAGAGGGTAGGGAGACTTGAGTTTTATGGGAGTAAAGTGTGTCTTGCATACAGTGAGAATGGCTGAACTGCAGAGGAGATGATGGGATCCATGATGGCCATTTCATGTTTTTCGAAAGCACAGCCTGAGTGGTTCCGAGTTATCAAGTGACATTCAGTTTAAAGACGTCAGAGCTGTGTCCTAATCTCTGCTCAGTGGTGGAAGAAGTATCCAGATCCTTTACTTGACTAAAAGTACTAATACCACACTGTAAAACATTCTAAGTTACAAGGGAAAGTCTTGCGTTGAAAATGTTGCTTAAGTAACAGTATATAAGTATCATCAGGGAAATGTACTTAAAGTATTAGAAGTAAAAGTACTCGGATACCTGGGTAGCTCACCTGGTAGAGTGCGCTCCCATATAAAGAGGCTCAGTCCTCGACGCAGCGGCCGCGGGTTCGGTTCCGACCTGCGGCCCTTTGCTGCATGTCGTTCCCCCTCTCTCTTACCCTTTCATGTCTAAGCTGTCCTGTCCAAAATAAATGCCAAAAATAATAATCTTAAAAAACAGTTCTGTCGATCAACTTAGTTGTAATTATTTCAGCTCTACTTGAAGATACATATTTTGTTGGGTAGTTTAATTTATAACAAAACATTGTGTTTATTAAATCTATGATGTTTTGGGTGCAAACATCTTAATGAGTAAAGTAACTAAAGCTGTCAGATGAATGTAGTGGAGTAAAAAGTACAATATTTCTCTCTGAAATGTAGCGGAGTAGAAGTAGAAAGTGGCATGAAAAGAAAAGACTCAAGTAAAAATACGAGTACCTCAAATGTGTACTTAAGTACAGAACTTGAGTAAATGTACTTAGTTACATTCCACCACTGTCTCTGCTGTATTACAAACTGAAAAAACAGCACATGGCTGCATCCAACTTTAAGAAACATGCTAATATATACAGAATATATACAATCAAGCCGGGTTTATCAAAGAAAAACATAAATTCTTCCCATAATCAACATGTTAGCACCAAGGTAACATCTTTATGAAATAATGATTAACACTGAGGCATTCGCACCCCTCCTCTGTTTTCTCAATGGGCAGCATAGAGTGGGCAGAAATTAATCTTGGTGCATAATAATGCCATTCACTCTCTCATCATGGCTGCCATGAAAGGTCATTTCCCTTTTTAATTTTTCCCATTGTGCCGGAAAAGTCAGATGGGCATGTTGTAATTTGAATAAAGAGGGGAATCAGACAATCAGATAGGAACATTTGAAATGACATGACTTCCTGTTTAAAGCGATTAAAAGCAAATTTATTTAGTTTGAGACTGTCTACCCTTTAATCTCTTTTGTAAATGCGCAGATAGTTCGGCATTCAAAAGTTCATTGTTATTCTTTGGCTTAAGTTTAAGCAGGTGTGATTATGATCACCAACAGATAATTTTTAATCACTGCGTGTGTGCATCTGAATAGGATGTGTAATGGCCGTTCCATAAAAAGAGAGTGAAGCCTTTTAATGAGGTGGGCTAACTCGGAACATGCCCACCTGCTTTGGTGATTCTATTGAAGCACCTCCACACCGTTTCCCTTTTGCTGAGTAACAACAAAAGCCTTTACAATCTACATCCTGTAATTGAACTTTTTTTTTGTTCATCTCCACTTTAGTAACTCCTGTCAAGTGCTGTCCGCGATTGCCCCCTGTTCTCTGATTGTCTTTCTGCCTGTAACAGCAGAGGAGCGTAGAGAATGACTCACTATTAATCTGATAGCTGCCTCTTCTCTGCTGTGCAGAGTGCTGGCTCTCTGATGTGGAACACCCAGCGAGTTCCCTTTCTCTCCCCCTCGTCTCTACAAGTATGTCCTTAAGCAAATCTGCGCACTGATCTTCTGTCTCGTGTTCATTTCTCGTCACGGGTGTTCCGCAATCAGCCGCTGATTTTGGGAGATAACATGTCGTGCTATTCTGTTCATTTTCATGGACTGGCAGTGATAGGAATCTGACTCTGTCTCTCTCATCCTCTCCCACTCGCTCTCCTCTAGGCTAATTGGGAGTGGTGTGCGTTAGCTAGCTAACTCTGCTAATGAACTTGTTCTCAGCCTTATCTAAATGCGTGCTCATGTAAACTACACCCCCTTATGAAAGTCAGGAAAATCCAGGGTTCGTTAAGAGCACTGTAATTTATGATCACTGCCATTTCCTGCAAGATACTATTTGTTTCAGTGAGGCATTCAGTCATGTTAATTCACTTTTATAAACTTCTATTCTATAACTAATGAGTTTCCAAAGCAGAATTAAAATGTCTACTGGCCTTTAACTGCATATATTCCAGTCTGTATTTTCCGCCAATTATATAATGAAGCCTGGTTGATTACATATACAACTGGTGAACACTACACCGGTTGTAAAGCACTAAACCTGAATTAATTGTAATGCACGTACACATGAATATACTCTGCATGTTTATTAGTAGCAGTGTTAGCCGGCGTTCCAGGTGAATCAAGTCGTCATGAACATTTCTCACAATAGGTACAGAAGACAATACAATACAACTTCATTGTGCACTAATGTGGAAATTTGTCTTCAAATAAATAATGAAAAATTATTTTAATTTTTGCAGTTAACTTCTTTTCCATGTGCAATCATACTAAATAAAAAAAACATGGTACACATCACATAGCAAATGCAAGCATCAACCTATCTTTTTTAGATTCTATTTATAGAGGCATATCAGACATAGACACCCATTTCGTCACATTATAACCAATATGCAATCACCCATATGTTTAAGCAGACGCTGCCTCATATGCCTGTTGGGAAACTCTGGAGATTAAAGAAATGAAGGTTAGGGGACTCTCAATTAGTTTGCCACTGTAGACTGTAACATCACTATACATGCACATATACGCCCTCACAGTCACATCTGGATACCTGACTCCAATTACATGGAGACAACACCAGTGTAACTCTTCCCCTCCAATGAGATTACAGAGAAGTTGTGTCCTTAATCAGTCTTTGCTAATGTTGAAAACATCAGTCCTTAGTTGAAGTTTGGCTGTTATACTTTCCATCAAATAAACACTTTTTGACCTCTTTCCTCCATTGTTGGACAGTTGGGGGCTGACAACATAACACATCTTCCTAGTGATTAACAGCAACACCCCGAGCAAATATGTCTAGGTTTTGGTTGTAATAGGTTATTTAGATCTATATATCGTCTGGGATCTCAACCAGTATAAACTCTGCTGGTTCTAGAGTTAGATCTACCCCATGAAACATTATTAAAGGAACACTCCACTAATTTCAGTTTACTCATCACGGCCACTCACCCTGTAAATGTTTTTTGGCTCTGGGGGGAGCTTTCCAAAGTCTAAAGAAAAGAACTTTGATGATGTCATCAGGGTTATTTTATTATAATTAAACTATTTTGAGCTTGGGCCACAAATTGTACAAACTGGGGGGCATGAACTTTGAAAAGACATGGGCATTTCACAAGCAGGAAGGCTCTAATTAGATGCGATTGAGTTGCATTATAGGAAACGTAGGCTCCAGTGTTGCAGGGGCTTGACCTATACTTGGTACTAAAAGTCCAGATACCGCAGGCTCTGCTGTTTTGATTCTGACCATTCTTTTTTCAAATGTGTTTCCTGTAAGTCCCCCAACTTTATGGAAGTGCAATATTAAGTTGCTGGAGTGCCCCTTCAACACAAAGAACAATATAGACAACATGTAAAACAACATGAAAGCATTCTAAAGTCACAAAAACAAATCCCTTACATAAACCATGGGGTGCTTTCCAGTGATAATATCAATAGTAATAAAAGTGCAGATACATTTTTAAAAACCTAACTATGGAGAGTGTCTAATGCTGCTGTAGCTGGCAGTCAGTTTGCAGTTAAGGTGTTAACCTTCTAAATCCCACATTGATTCAATTTGACTCTTTAACTACTAACGCCAAGTAATTGTGTATTACTGCTGTTGCATCATAAATAGAGGTGACATCGGGATGTAAGACATTGAAGCAAATGCACGTAAAATAAGGTACACAGCAAAGGAGGAGGTAGAGAAGGAGGAGGTGAGTGTGACAGAGAGGTAACAAAAGCCATGTGATCACCTTGTCCACAAATCTCTTCTCCTGGCTGTCCCTGACGGCTGGTGCGGCCCAGCATGCTCTGCTCCCGGTGCCAGCTGGGCATTAGCCAGGGCGAGGCAGGGCAAGGAAGGAGTGGCCATCTGAGAATCTACCTGCCGGTCAGACACAGACGGAGCATGAGCAAAGAGATCCCCCACCCCCACCCCCACCCACCCATATCCATTTTTTTTATCCAACCCCTTCCTTTCCTTTTCAAGACATCAAACATGCACAGGCTGAAAAACGAAGCTTCACTCAGATGTAAAAACTCTTGAGTTTCATTTTTGACTCCAGCCAACCCAGAAGGGTCTGTGGCCGATCCGTCTTCTTCCAGTCTCCAAAGGAAAACAATAACCATTCAGGTTTAATGCACATATGTCATGCTAGGAGAATTGGAGGACCAGATGGCCACGATACTGTGGCAGGTGCCTCAACAAATGTTTGCGCTTGCCCGTGCTGCTATTTATATCATGGTGAAACACAGACACGCAAATATTTGCAAGAGGACACTGGGCCCTTTTGGTTGGGAGTCAAAGTGATCAGCAAAATAAACAGATGGGATTAAACCTTTTGGTCACCTGAACTTTGAAATTCCCTCAGTTCATGTAGAGAAAGTTCTTATTCGAGAGGAAAAAGTGCCTAAAAAAATGCCTAAAACAAAGGTGACAAAGTTATTGGGTCTTTATGGAGAAGATTCAATTCACTTTCAATTCTGTTTAACTTTATTACAACAGTTCATATTTTTGCATTTTTAGTCGCAGAAGCTTTTCAACATTCGGCCCCAACTGAAAAGAAAGTTAACAGACCCAAACTCCAGCACAAATACAGAGAAAAAAACGTTTTCATTCTTGCACAGCGACAGTCCATTTGAGCGCAGTTCAGTCAGGTTGCTCTCAGTAAACAAGGCATTTTCTAACTCAGCACCCAAGTCCATTATAAAGTCAGGGTGTCGTCAAGGAAGGAGGGGCGAGCCGAAATGAGAGAGGGAGACAAACGGAGCACCCAGATGCAGATTAGGCTGCAGAAGATGAGGGTGTAAAAGGGATTTAATGGTAGGATGGATTAGAGAAATCCTTGTAACAATGTTAAATAATTATGGTTCCAGCCGAGATCAAAGCGCCATTGATTGAACCCCTCAAGCCTTCAGCACAGAGAGTCTTGGAAAGCAAAGATTGGTAAACTAGTACTCAGACCACTCCGGCTGCTCCAGTTAAATTGGATTGGAAATATTAGGATATAGATGAATCCTTCAGGAGGCTTTCGCAAAGCTTTTGTCACCGGAAATGTAGCTTGGGAACGGTATGAAAGGTTTGATAGTGTACTGTCTCGACAGAATCATAAGACGAGGGTGTCGCAGCTGTCTCCACTGATACCTAAGCGTTTTAAGTAGACTTATAGACACACTTGACTGTTATATCAGCAAACTGAAAACTTTCAGCGCAGGCTTTCATTCGAGGTTTTATTTTTTTTTCTCTCTCTCTCCCCTTCGTCTTGTAATCAAGAAATTTGGACGTGCATCATGGCAATTCTCTCTCAGAAAAAGGGAGGTTTTATCTCGCTCCTCCAGGGGTTTATTCAAAGTCGTCAGACAAGTCTCACAAAACATGAATGACACTGAGATTGCTGATACTGATGATGAAAGTCCATCATCAGCCTCTCTGTGAGATCTGGGCCCTGAGTGATGTAAAATTAAATTGCAATCAAAGGAGCTATGTGTAAACACTGTCCGCCTTTTTCCAAATACATTCATTTCTTAAGAGATTGCTGATGAAGGCTCTTTACCATATGCATCACCTGTGTGTGAAGAAAACACCCCCCCCACCCCCATCGCCACACACATATATTTTTTTCTTCTTCACAAATTCACAATGTGTGATTATGATGATGAAATATGCAACAAGAGATTAGACAAATCACTGTACTTGTATGCTGCATCGTCTTGATGCAAATTTAGTCACTGATCCGCTATACTAAGAGGCTTTATGGAGGAACTTCATGGTTGTTAGTTATATAATCTAAAACAGGGCAAAATGCAATCACTGGTCTTATCATCTGAGGAAGATGTCACCATATTTGGTTTCTAGTTGTGTGTGGATACGTGGGATGTGGCACCCTGAGAATGCCCTTTAATAAGATGATTCACTTCCAACCATTTTGTCCACATTTCAGCTGAATTTGTGTCCACTTACAATGTCGTCTTTTCACTGCGATTACTTTATCACACCGACAAGACCAAAGAACTGAGAAGCAAACGAGAGCCACTGCTAAATATGAGGCTGACTTAAAGCGCGGCTGGTGGTGCCGTTTCTGCCCCCAGGGACTTGACACCCATCGTGTCTTTCTTTAGCTCTCTGAATATGTTTGTTCTGCAATGCTTACCCTCCCAGGCGCTGTAGCTGCACACGTTTTCCTAAGAGGTATCATTGTAATTGGTTGAATATTTGATGTGTGTATTTAGCATTAACATGGAGACACTCGTGCAAGCAGCGCTAGGGGATGTAATGCTGGGTAAACTCTGGATTGCTCAAGTGAAACTTCCTCGCTTGTGGGGATTTTCATTTCTTTTGGCCTTTTAAACAAACAAAAAAAAACTACAGAGTATATTTGAGTGAGTCTGGTTTGTAGTTCTTTTTCATGCATGGAATTTGCTTTTTTCCCTTCCAGATCTGTATGCAAGTGCTTTAGATAGTTCTTAGTTTCATATACATGACATGTTTTACTTCCATTTCGTTTGGTGTCTTCACATTATTGTTTGACCATAGGAATGCACTCAGTCCCATCCAAGCCATATTTCTCCCCAAACCCCCAACCCCCTACTCTTTTACTCTCACACACACACACACACACACACACACACACACACACACACACACACACACACACACACACACACACACACACACTCATGTACAGCCTTCACACTGATAGGTATTGATATCGGAACAGTGTGACGGCCTCTCATTGGTGATGAACAGCTTGGCCCGCTGGTCACGCCAATTCCACCTCCTTCTTTTTTTTCTGTTTAGGGGTGGTGGGGGGTGGGCCCCGCTTGTCAAGTGAATTAAAATACCAAATAATAGTAATAATAATGATAATAAAAAGTTAATAAAAAAAAATGGCATGTTCCTCCCTGATTGTGCGCGGTGTTGTGGTATTCAATTATGCAATTTTCATTGGCATATTAATCATCTTTTCAACAAACAAGCCGCCGTTAATTAAAGCAAAGCATGGATAAAGACGTGTTGCCGGATCATCACTCCGTTTATCACCACACACAGACCCGCAGTTAAGTAAATTCAGGCTGTGAGATGAATTTCAATGGTCTCCCTGTTTCTTCCTCTATGTGTTTGTATGTGTGTGTGTGTGTGTGTGTGTGTGTGTGTGTGTGTGTGTGGTTAACCATGTATTTATGCACATTGTGTTTGGAGGCGTGGTTAGTGACGTTTCATGTCAGTTTTGTGTGGGAAATTGAAATCACACATTACTAGCAGTTGATTACTTTAATTGTTTAATACAGACCTCCAATTCATGTGGGAGGTCTCTTTTTTCTTTTTTTATTAGCGCTTTTTTCTTCACAGATTTGAATGTTAAATACTCTTTGATTATGACTACACCGCTGTTCAGGTTAGCCACACTGACTCCAGTTGAATGGATTTAGATTTTTTTCCTTTGCCTTTCAGTGGCCACACTGAGCATGTAGAGGAGGCCAGTGGAACTATAAGACATCTCTGTACACACACACACACACACACAAACACACACACACACACACACACACACACACACACAGGACAGCTCTGCCCATTCCCCCTTTTCTCTTTTTTTCTCTGGCTTTTTGTGCCGCCTCTGTGCCTGGCTCATTGGTGGGAAGGGATGGAGATTATTCAGGATCTGGTAAGATATGGGCTTCTCTAATCATAGCTCACTGCCTCTACTGTCATTCAGTCACTAAAAAGAAGTGTGTGTGGGGGGGGGGATGTCTTGGTGACGGGAGCAGCCAGACAAGCCATGCAAGTATTTGAGTTCCGCCAGCAGAAAAAAGAACTCGAGGCATCTGTAGACATGTCGCTCGTCCCTGTCCCTCATTGTGGAGCAACTTTATCAGCACCAGCCGCTCAACCACTTGCTAAACTGGAGGGGCCAGTCGTCTCTTAACTTAAACATAAGATCTTTGTGGTTTGAAGCACTCGGCTGCTCTGCGCCCAATGTGGAATCTGAAAGGCAAACGTGGCTCCAGCGTCTCCGTCGCCTCCGTCGCCCATCACAAAATCACACCTCATGGAAAACTTGTTTCTGCGGTGTTAGCTCAAATCTGAATGCACTCAAACAGACTGTTGCACTGGAGCGAGATCCCCCCCGAAACCCCCCACCCGCTCTACAAGAGAAAAAAAAGAAGTAGAGATGATGGAGAGAGAAAGAAAGAGAGAGAGGAAGAGGGAGAGTTGGAAAGAGATGGAGATGGAAGAAAGGGGAGGAGGAGGAGTGAGAGAGGGAGAGAGAGGGGGAGAGAAAAGTCAAAAACCTCCACATAACAATGCCGGAGAAAAATCAGAACATTTTCCACCGAAAGATGGGCCATTTCCAAATCCTTGTGCCCTATCAGACAAATTAAAGTAAATCAAGCATGAAATGAAGCAGAAGAGCCCGGAGATAAGGCTCCTTTAAGTCGTTTACAGATTAGGACAGAGAGAGAGAGAGAGAGAGAGAGAGAGAGGGAGAGAGGGAGAGAGGGAGAGAGGGAGAGGTGCATCTGGTCTCTGGCAGTGAAGGAGGCTAGTTTCTCATTTCACAATAGCAGCCTGTGTATAGGATTACTCTCCCCTGTCACCGACATGAGGAGCAGTGGGGGAATAGACGTCCACAAAATGTGTCTAAATATGTCCCCTCAGAAATGTTTCAAACCGAAAAAACCTCTCAGTGTTGGCCAGATGTGACATGCGATAAACAAACATGTTACACGCAGCCGTTTGACCCGGTGAATCGTTCTGATTTGGTTTTTTTTTCTGTCGCCTCTTCACCTTTTCTTATGCTCAAGTGGCTTCATCACCGCGTGGCTTAAACATTCAAATGAATTCAGGATTGGCTGAGCTGCTTCACGTGATTGTACGGCTGTCAGCTCCTATGTGCATGTTAAGCACGCCTCAGATCAGGTTCGGGGGGGGTGGGGAGGCGGGAAGGGGGAGGTGATGGAGGTGGTTGGGGGTGGCGGGGGGCTGTTGTACACATGATATTCTCAAAATGTGATTTTGCGAACTGGGTTGTTTAATATGTACGTCGTACGTTTCTATTTTCTGTCTTACATCAACAGATTAATTGCTGTTTTATTTTAGCACTCGCAAATAATCAAAACATAATTATGAAGCTAGTTGCTCATGGAGGAACGATATTTTACAGTGTACACACAGACACAGGCAGGCACAAAAAACACACACACACACACACACACACACACACACACACACGCACACACACCCACACACTCCCATCTCATTCATGCATGCACACAAATGCAAAGAGGAACTAAGCAACCCCTCTCCACACATGCTTACTTACACACACACACAGGCACCCACACAAGGCAAGGGTGCGCTGCTCTTTGATGCCGCACGTCAAGCTCTCGCTGGATTTTGTTTCACTCCTTTGGTGTATCTTTTCTGGGAGTGATGAGAGGTGGGCTCGGCTGCGGTGCTCGGCTCGCTATGAGAAAGCCGAGATCTGGCCCGCGTCGCCCGGTAGCCGCTCTCCAAAGCCCCAACCTTGACCTTCCCGGCCCAAGTCTTAGGTTTAGCTCCTTTATCGCACTATCTCCAGGCATTTAAAAATACTCCTGAAACTCAATGATTTAACCCGCTTTTACGCTGTTCACATCAAAACTGGATGAAAAAAAAGAAGCTTAATCCATCTTATCTGTTGACTGTCAAACTGCTCCGGCTAAAACCTACTCACAAAAGACAACTAGGTCACCCAGGAAAAAAAAAAACAGAATTCCCCGTTACCCAGGGGAAGTTGCAGCCTGGTAATTGACATGGGAGGAGATTCAGGAGCACTTTAAAAATAGTCTCTTCCTGAATTAACTGCCGAATACCAAGACTTGGAGGTAGCAGTGTTCACTTGTGTTCCTTGCTAAAAAAAAGTTGTTACTTTAGATATACATATTTTTCCAAACCAATCTCTACCTATATTTTCTTCCAAATATAACTATTTCATGTCATGCTGTGTTTCACACACTCTATTTATGACAAGACTAAACAGGCAAAACAGCAACTTCCTTTTGCAGCTCAAGTCTTAGCCCTGTTATCCATCTGTCTCAAATACATGCATTCCCAACGCACAAACCATCAATTACTCATTCATCCTGACACACTCAGGTGGAGTAATGTCCTTGTGATGGTTTTGAAATTTTAAGAAAAGCATTTAAAACGATCCGATTCCAGCAGGAGTGGTGTGTGTCCTCTAGATGTTGTCGGCGATATGGTGATATCTCGGTGTGAGGACAGTCATTCTTTAGGTTTTGCTGTCTCCCTTTACATGCTATCAATAGAAATTGCAGTGCTTCTCAAAAGATGGATGTCTCAGAGATTGTTGTCAGCGAGCCTGCCGCTAACTTCACCAGGCTTTTGATGGAACGGAGTGCTTCACAGCCTGTATATTTCAATTGTTCAATGACACCAATCAGTGTGTGTTGGTAATGTACTGCAGGACCAAGTTCTAGTGTGTGAGTTAGTGTGTGTGTATGTGCAGCTAAACTTTCTCAGTTCTTTATCACTTGAATTACTGAAGTTCAAATTCAAAGACGGTCATTGGCACAGTAAGTTAGTGGGTTCCCCATAAACACTGAGTCCAGTATCCATAGGAATGACGTCCACATTGGACGATTCCACACCTCCCGATTTCCGTCCACTGCCTACGTTCTTTGCCAATGCAATGTGCTGAATATGTAGCGAGGCCGAAAGCAAGTGTGTTGAGATCGAGGTGGATGGGCATGTAGCGCATCTGAGCACGTCACAGTCTGGTCACACACCTGCAAATAAGGTTTGCCTTTTCATTAAAGGAATAGTGTTTGCTCTCTGGCAGAGAGTTAGATGAGAAGATTGATACCACTCTCTTATCTGCCCGTTAAATATAAGGCCACAGCCAGCAGCCAGTTAGGTTAGCTTAGCACAAAGACTGGAAACAGGAAACGGGAAACAGTTAGCTCCACCAGCACCATCAAAGCTTACTAATTGACATGCTACATTTTGGCATGTACAATAACTGCAGTGTAAAACCAAAACAATCCCCCATTTTTGGAGGGTTATGTGCCAAAATATTTCTTGCTAGGAGCCATTGCTAGGCAACCAGCAGATAATCTAGCAAGTTACTGCTCAGAGACAAGAAACAGTTTACTACGTAACCTGTAAAAAGGTAGATTATCATTTTTATACTTTGGTTTTTGTAAGAAATAAATAAATAAAAGAGAGAGATTTCCGTAATTAGTGAGCTTTAGAGCTGACTTTGTTATGTCTGGTCAGGGCTACTCTAGCTGTTTCCCCCTGTTTCCAGTCATTATCAGAATCAGAATCAGAATCAGAATCAGAATTACTTTAATAATCCCAGGGGGAAATTATTTTCCTTCATTATGCTAAAATAAGCTAACCAGCTGCTAGCTGTAGCTAGGAATTAAAGGGACAGAGTGGTATCGCTCTTCCTTTCTTACTCTCAACTAGAAAGAGAATGAGCGCAATTCCCAAAATGTTTGCGTTTGCTTTCACACAAAGTTTTTAACAGCATTAGCATTTCATTTTTCACAAGTGTCCAATATCGATATTCTTGTCTGGCAATGGGGCTGAAACACCTGTATTGCTAGCTGTGTCTTTGAAAACAATACTTTGCAGGCATTATTGGGTCCTTCTACAACAACAGTGTGGGAGTCCTCCATCCAAAGGGACCCCCTCCAACCCCACCCCCTGCTCAGCCCGTGTGTGTCACAGCTAAAATGCCCTAATCCTTTTGGCTTGTTTAACTCTTTCCCCCCAAGCCCTCCACAGCCTGAAAACAAGCCTGACCTGAAGGGGTGAATCCCGCTACTAAATCACCCCACCCCTCTCCTCCCCATGTGGCCAAACTCATGTGGTTGCCTGGAAACTTGCTCTTCAGCAAACGGTCAACCTGCTGTTCAGGGCCAGAAGCAACCACATCTAGGTGGGTGAGGGCGGGTTGGAGGAGGGTGGGGAGGGTGAGGAGGAGATGAGGGGGCGCTGCTGGTGGTGGGGGGTCCTTCACTGTTTTAAAACAAGCGTCTTTCTCAGAGATAATAGTGTGGGCTGTAGGTTATAAATGATGCATTTTGCTCACTGGGACCCTGATAATAGCGGTTTGGGTGGGTGGGGGGGGAGAAAGTTCATCGCTCTCTTATCAAAGCTCTGTGACATTTCTCCTTCAGCTGTAAAATTTCATATCACATATCTGCTTTAAAGATGTGGCACCTTTTGTTGAACCGATACAGTACATTCCATTTCACCCCATATGCCTCTCTCATGGTATATTAATTTATAGCCCATTTACTGGCTCTATAACACAGCCTGTCAGTAGAGATGACTGGGATTCAGTAGGACATCTGTGAATTGCCACGCACAGGTTATTGAACTTTGAACAGCAGACATTTATTTGCTTTGATTCAAAGGATATCAAAAGGGGATCGTCTGCCTTTTGAAGCTCAGGCATATTTTCCCACTTGTCTCTACTCTTGTCCTTCTTTGTTTCCCCATAACATCCGCCCTTACTGGTAATATGCTTAAGATAACTGGAAAAAGCTGTAAGTAAACCATGAGCTCGGTCAGCAATCAAGGTTTTTATTTTGTGCCGTAGGCACATTTTTTTCCTTGAACTTGGTTCTTTGAACTAGTTAGAGAAGTCAAATTCATGTTGAAAATAGCTCAAACAGATCCATTGCTTTAACAAATGTTAATCTACAGTAGCAGGTTGATGATGTCATTTATCATCTCTGACCATTAGCAGAGAACTTACTCCGGGCCAGAAATTACATTAAGAAAATTCAGGCTTACACTTCAGGAATATTTCAGTTGCAGTCTTAAATCAAACCTGCTTGGAAATTATAGCATTTTGATTAAAAGACAAGTGTTTTTTACCTTTTAAAAATGAAAAACACAGCCTTGATATCAACTTTATCCTATATCCTTTATATTTGTTCAGATCTACAGGACATAGTGTTAAATCCCAGTGGAGATCCCAATGTTTCCAAAGATACCATCTATGTCCAAAATACCAAACTTTCGGGGAAATATGTATAAAATGATGCACAAAAATCATCTACGTAGAATTTTTCCATTGGATTGTATGGTGCAGCCATACAAAACATGTCCTGGGTTTGAATATATCAATAAGCATAAACATCATATAGCTAATAATGAATGACGAGGTACAAAAAATACATGTGATGACTAAGATAACTTTTTCAACCCAAACCAGTGGGAAAATTGTATGTTATGGTTTGTTGAGTGGGTTTTATTACATCTAATAATATTATTTAAAAGTAAAAAGTGGTAGGTCACCTCTTTTAGGGTCCCTGGCTGTCAACATTCTATGCCCATTTATTCTTTAAATCATACTAGGCTGGCACCCTGCCACTGAGAAACTCATTAGTATGCAGTCGTATGCCATTGAAGAGAGATGAGGTTCCCTATTCCTCTAAACCATAACAGAAAAAGAAAGACAGGACACACACACGCACATTAAAAAAACAAACAGATGCCAGCGTGGAGCATCTTGGGTGCTATCTGAGGAGGATCTCTCCACACAAAGGGACATTCATTGGTCTGCCAAGTATCTGTGGAGTGCAGGAACAGACCCTAGAGTCTAGCGACAGATGATGATCTTATCGAAGGAGGGGGTGGGGCCATAGGGGGTAGGCGGTGGTTGAGGGGGTGCAGAGGGTGAAGGTGGCGGAGAGGGGTTGGTTGGGATTTGGAGGAAAGGGGGTACGGATCTTGAGCCACATCATGAGCTCTGTTTTGCCAAGTGTGTGGCATTTGAGAATTGGATGATGAGAAGCGTTGAAGACAGAAAACAGGCGCTGGGTTCGTTAAACCTCTTCATAGCCCATCATGAGCTTTCCTCTTGGTTCAGTCTGTCGTAGAGTTGGGATTTTGGGGCTTTATGAAATGAAATTATCACTATGACATCAAAAGTTGTTGCAGTCATAATTATAAAATTGCCAGTAGCCCATTTGGTAACAGAACACATCTGTCAGTATATTTTTTGCAATATTACTAAACCTGTCATATAAATGCTCATAAAGAACATAGAGACAGTGCATGAAGGGAACTCATTATTCTTCCACGGGTGTTTTTGTGGAGATCTTCCACCAGTATCTGCAACAGATGTGACAAGCCATCTGTGAGCCAAGGTCCTCAGGCAACATTTGGTGTGAGATGCACACAACTGGCACCCAAACATGGTGGACCACAAACCGCACAAATTGAATCGTAGCCCCGTTTTCCCCCCTCTTCTTGCACTTACACTACCCATTACTCCCTTTTTACTCCAAGCATCCCACCAATAAAAAGAAAGAAAAGGGTAAAAGAAAAGGAATCAGAATCGTTGGCTGAGGATGGCTTGTGCTGTTTGTCAAGCGGGGCTAAACAGGAACTTGCATCCAAGTGGTTAAAGGCCGTGGGTCTTATCTGAGGACAAACAGAATGCATCAAGCGGTGGCTGTTGCTCTCAGTGATGACGACCAGCTGTGCACCAATGTTTAATTATTTCTCTGTAATGAGCTTACCCACCTTCCACTGCAGCACCAGGAAGACAGCATGCAACAGCAGGCACACGTGAGGGGAGACAGAGTGAAAGAAAGAATGAGATCACGCTCTCCAGATTATCTAATTTTTTGGATTACTCCAAAACTGTGTCTGTATTTTCTCTGAAAAATATAATTTAATGTTTAGACCATGTGTTGGTTTTGCACAGTTTGGTCATGGTTTGTATCTACCTAACAGAGAGTTGAAGGGAATTTTTTATTATGAGTGACATTTAGCTTTTTATTGTAGTGACCACCACCGATGGAGTACTGTATGATGATCAGCAAGGCATTGTTTGTAGCGGGTAATAAGACTAGCCTGATGTTCCGAATATGTTTATGCATGCAAAGGAGCACATAAGCGCACATTTCCATATTAGCACAACAGACGGACACAATAGCGTGCCGCAGATACACGGCTGATATTTACACAGTAGAACAGGGCTGAATAGGTCATTATACCACACACGCATCAGAAAGTTCAGTGATCACTTCAGCCCATTCAGCATGAACCGAATGCCCTGAATAACTATTAGCCACATGTGTGAACAAATAGGTTAAAAGACACAATGTTAACAACTCATGTAGAGTTTGTTTGAATAATAATACATTAAGATTATTTGGCCTGGCTAGATAATATATAGTCGGCAGGTTGGCTTCCTGCTAAAGTGTCAGTCCTTCTGTTGGAAGATCTCAGAATAATGATGTTCTGTAGCTGGCCCCGATTTCTCTGACCTCCCAGAGATCAGTCCAACGATCACACGGTCACACATAATGAAAGCCTAAAACAGGACTCAGTCCTGATAAAAACGTCCTTTGTTTGAGTTTGTGGAACTTCTTGTGTCGACAAAGTTTATAAAATCAGATAGAACTTGTAGCTACAGATGTCTGAATCACCACATTTCCTTTAACACGACTTATCAGGGTTGTCAAGGCAACCGGCTGTCGGAAATGTAAAGTTGAGAACTTTCCCTTTGCGACACACACACGCACGCACACACGCACACACACATGCACACACGCACACACACACATGCACACACACACGCACACACACACATGCACACACACACACACACACACACACACACACACACACACACACACACACACACACACACACACACACAGGGAAACATCCTCTCTGGTAAACTATGTCATGTCCTGCCATGGGGTTTATCATAACTATTTGATTAATCACCATCCCGAAAAAGTACACTGAATCTAAGAGATAAGATAGTGGGCAGGGGTGACAGGGAGGTGAGCACCGGTAGTTCTTACAGTGCTATCCGGTTTCACTGTTAATTAACTGGAGCTCTGCACAGCACTAACAAGGGCCCAGTCTTCCTGGAGCAACAGAAATAGGCCTGCCACTAGCTGCTCTCGCCAGCCAGCGAGCCTGCGCTGTCTCACAGAGATTATCTCAACACAAGACACCTTTCAAGTAAGGTTAGCGCACCATGTGTTTGAGGAACACCATCAGATGGGTGCTCGCTTGATTTGCTTATCCATTTTGAAAAAGCTTGGCTTTAACCTTCACTGTTCACTGCGGGACTCCGAGGCAATAACGCGATTGCACATGTAGGGGTTGAGGGGAAAGGACAATGAATGAACGTCAGCGTGATTTGATGTGGAACCTGTGTGCTAAATAGAGCACTATATGGCTGACTGCTTTGGGTTGTGGTGTGTCTTTTAGGGGAGCTGGATGGGTTCCTTAAAGATGGCGAGCGTCGGATCCACAGCCGGCAGCAGCTCCCTGTGGGGACAACATGGGGACCCTTCGATGGGAAGATCGAGATGAACACTGACAGCACTGCACTGGTATGTCCTTGTTTTGGTCAACTACTGCATCTTTCCTAATTTTAGGGTACCACTGTAATATTAGCCAACCACAACAAGACCGTTTTGAAACAAATGGATAGAAATGACTAGATGCAAAGAAAACTCCCGCACACTGTCTAACTTGCAAAAAATATATAAAGTTTGATAATAGACAACGTTTTGGTACTAGACCATCTTCAGGCAAATGGTGTTTACATCATGAGAAGCCATCTTTTGTAGGAGGTTCATAACATTCATTCACATATCCATTACTATTGATAGAACTTAAACTTCAATACAACCCCTCTATAGTAACCATAAAAAAAAAATATATATATATATATATCATACCAGAGCAATCTATAGTAGATGGATGTCAATTTCTGTATAATGAATCCACACAAAAAAAATATGTAGAGCATTCATATTTAGGCATATTTCCAAAACCTGCTGGTACCTTATCCATTAATAGATAGAGGAAAAATATAACAATAAACACAACGAGTCCTTTTCCTGAAGATGGTCCAGTACCGAAACGTTGCCTATTATTAAACTTTATATATTTTTTACAAATTAGACAGTGTGCAGGAGTTTTCTTTGCAAATTTTGACCTGCTTGTTCCCCTCCGACGCACCTGTCTCATGTTGTAGATGCGCAAAGTATTTTTCAGTATAGAAATGACTAGATATAATAATATAGAGCTTCAGTAAGAGGACCCAGACTCAGCTAAACAAATCTTATCCGGATCTCAGGTCAGGTTAGTACGGACTTAACAGTTAAGCAATGTAGCTCAGTGCCTGGTCATGCAATGTGTTATACGTCAGCAGCGTTTAAACAGGCAGCCAGAGTAAAAAAGCTAAAACAGGGGTAATTATTTGACCCCCGTATTGTGTACAAGCTGTACAAAACTGAGTGAAAGCAAGTGAAAATTGCATTGCAATAATCAATATGAGACAGAATGAAGACATGTTTGGGCATTGTAGTGTCAAAGCATTGTTTGAATCTTTGCAATGTTTCAAAGTTGGAATCTTGGAATTTGGCAGAATTCCTATTTAGAATATTAATCTGAGCCTGTCAGTGCCAAAACGAGCACTTCTGTGAAGGTTAATACAAGCCGGACAATGATGGGAATGATGGGACAATGATATTACATTACATTGTAGCTTGTTTCACCACTGCTGACTGCAGTGATCTCGTTTATTACTGGACCACTGTCAAAGATTGTTGTTCCCATCAGTCACTTAGACACAAAAACAGGAAAACAGGGTCCAGGTTTTAAAAAAGTGTTTGTTGTTTGGACTAAAGTGAGCTTTATTTGGTCAAACTTTGACTTTAGCAGCCATGGCAACGCGATTACCAGAAAGTCTGACATCTAAAGACCATATTAATGTCTATTCCCCTGACATTCAAACCTATTGAGGTGGCTCTTTTGGGATCCAACTGCCTCCCAACAAAGCCTTTGAAGTGCATTCGTTTTAACCATTTAATCTGCATATTTTATGACAAAACACATTAATTGGTGGATTTTGAGCTCAGTCCAGGCTCAATTGAAAAGTCCCAATCCATGATTTTTGATGTTACCCTGCACACAGCAGCTTTATATCACTTGTTTCAAAGATCCCAGCAGAGGCTTGTGTTGACCTGCTGCTCTGCTGGAGTGACAAGCCCTCCATGGGTTTGACATTCCATTCTGCATTCGGATTAATTAAGAAATTCCTATTAAAATTGTAACCAAGCTCACACTCATCCTGTTAAGAAACATAAGGAAAAGTCCATGAGGATTTTGGACTCAGAGGCCCTCCCCGACGTTTTTCCTAGATTCCTTAGACGCATAACTTTATTAAATCATTTTTCGGAGCAGTTTTGACTGTTTTCTAAGCTCCACTCATGGTTTTGAAGTCATCAGTGGCTTTCAATAACTCAGGCCATATTATAGCCATGAAATATGGCTTCTCTCAGGGTAAAGCCAGTTATCCTTGGGCGGAAAAGTGATTTGACAGAGCAACACCTCAAGTTGCCTTCCAAAATAAAACACTCCATATATTTCTCCAGCAATCTCTGCATTAATTTCCCTGAAAGGCGTCCAATGCCAACCTTCAACGGTCCCCTAAAAATGACCCAGCAGACTCACCAAGTGATGTCATGTACAGTGAATGCTTGTTTGGTGCTTCTCACAGATGGAAACTTTACCGATTCCTCACACCACCTGCTGAACTAGATGCATAAACTGATTGTTGCTCTTGGCAAGAGTGATACGTTCTTAACTAACTGCCCTCTGAGGAATTCATCACTACTTTCCTCAGGTTTTTTTTTTTTTTTTTTAGCGAGCAGGTGCTGGTCATCACCTGTAATAGGCTATGGAGGGGTTACGGAATATGTCAAACCTCCCTCGCAATTAAAAGCCGAGGAAGAAGCTTTGGCATATTGCCTTTAAGGATCTCATGTGTGTCTATTCTCCTGGGGGCCCTCTCAGTGCTTTGCTGCTTGCCCTCCTCCTCTCCTAAGTTTCATCTCTCGAATGGGGAACTGGCTGTTAGCAGCTTCTCACTATCGCTCATTAAAGGCTAGGTCAACCCAACTGGCATGTTTTGTTTTATTGAGCCTTCTTTTTTACTTTTGTTTCTTAGACGCTTGCATGAGCCAGAAAATGCCAGTTGTAGTTGTTTTTGTTTTTTGCACACCATGAGGGAATCAGCTCATTTACAGTAGCATAGTTTTATTTTTTTTAATTTTTTTTAAATCCAACCTCTAGTTATGGAGCTGTTGCCTTGTTAAACATGCAGCCGCTGGCAGCATCGTTAATGTGTTGCTGCATTTATCTCAGTTATTTCAGTGGGAGGCGAGTGAGTTGTGCAAATCTTCAAACACTGACACATCGAGACAGGGAGAAACCCTGACGCCTCACCTGGAGAGGGAAAGAGGGAAAAGTTGAAATAACAAATGTGAGAGTGAGGAGAGAATAAAGAAGAAGAAGGAAAAAAAAAGGGGCGGCTAGTTTTGATGCATGTCAGGGCAGCCAGAGCTGCAGAGCAGGGTCAGTAGGCGGGAGAAAGCGTTTGAGGTAGAAATAAAGGCTCATTGCTTCATGGGTCTGTACCTCAGCTAGGAGGCACTCTCAGTCATTCTTATGAAGTGTGACCTCCACACACTATTAAATCTCCTTTTACTCTCTTAGATTTTTCGAAACCACAGAGGTGAATGAATTACCCGAAGGCAGCCAGGTAAATGGCAGGAGTGACACCTCTCCCAATGCCTGAAACACATGACCCGCTGGTGAGATATTGATATGCCCTCTCTGAAATCAAACATATTTTATCCCTTCATCCGCGCACGTCATTTAAGATATGACTTTTTAGAGGTCAGGCTATTTTTGCTCGAGCCGCCGCATACGGTGCATAGGTCCGTTTCTCAATCCTTGGCATCACGCCCAGAGAGGGACTTGAGTGTAATGTCTCCTTAAAGTGGCTTTACACTAAATAATGAAAATATAGTGAATTTAAGCAGCCTTTGCATTAAAGTGGACATGAGCAGCACTTTGGGCACAAGCAGCGCCGTTTAGGAGCTGAGTGTGTAAGGTCCGGCTGGCGGATTGGGGGGGGGTTACTAGTTATAGCCTAGCTGTATGTGCTGTGGTGTGGGAGCCGATGTGGGCTGGCTGCTGGCGGTCGACAGGCCTCAGTGGCTGACCGGAGTGATGGATGATGCTGAGAAAGACCAGTGAATAGAGCGTTACATGCAGTTGTCCAGACAGGCCTGGAAAGAGAGGTATAAAGCTTAAAAAAGAAAGAATGAAAAGAGAGAGACGGGGGAGAGAGAGAGAGAGGAAGCAGGAAAAAACAGAGGGGAAAAAGCATGACAGGAAATCTGGGCATCTGCAGGACAGAGATAGGGTCACATCTCGACCGTTTATCAAGGAGGAAAGCAGATTTCACAGCTGATGGGTCGGCCGTGGCAGGTTTGTAGACCCCAGGGGCTCAGCTTGGCATGAGGCACTGGAGTTATAGTTATTGCTGTTGCAGAGCTGTCAACACATTCACATTGCGCTGTATTGGGCAGCTCATACTCCTGGCCAAACTGTGGTATTTTTATGCATTCTTTATCATTGTAAGATCATATATAGACTAAAAAATGAATACACTTAATATATTTTTCCCACATAGTTTCCACATGTAATATTTCTTGAAGACAACAGCAGAACAAGATGTTGCTAAGTCAGCAAACCGGGCCTAAATCGGAGAAACAGAAGACCAGAGAGTCTCAAATGAAAACTGAGTAACTGGACCGGGTTAGAGCACTTTGCAGCAAGTGAGGCAAAGAAGTGGGGGCTCAAAGCAACAGGCAGCAAGACAAAAAAACAAGAGAGCAGAAAACATCTAGAAATAATGGAAGGAGCCAAGAGTTGTGGTTGTGGTGCTATGCAGTCGCTTCCTCTGCTCTGTTCCTCGTCCTCGTCCTCTCCTCTCCTCTCTGTCTGACTGATGGAGCTGCCAGAACGCCGTCTCATCCCTCACTTCTCTCACTGATCAATCAGACCATTAGACTCCAATTACAGCCTCAGCGCCGGCGCAGGTGAGCGACGAGCACATTCAGCCGGCTGCCGACAACGCCTCCGCCCGGCTTCCTCACACGCTCCAAATTAACGCAAATTAATAGTGACACTCAGACATAAATGTCTGCAATCGAGGGGGCTAAATTAACAGTCTGGGTCGAAGCTATTGAGTAGCAGGTGTCTTTAAAAGCGGTAATTACCCATGCTGGACAGAACCGGGAGGAGAAGGCAGCCCATGCTTTGCCTGGAGTAAGAGGCCTGGCCCCGGTGAGCCTGGCCTCCATTGTAGGTGTTAATAATTGATTGGGAGGCGAGCTATTAATGAGCAGCAGATTTAGAGCTCTGTTGTAAATGTGTGTTGATGAGGGTGTTGCCGCCTCTTGTACAATGCCTTACCAATGCTAATTACCGGGGCTTAGTCAAGGTGCACTGTAATGAGCCTGGATTCAATAGAATTCTGGTCTGTAAGTGTTTTGAGGGCCTTTACGTGCAAATGACATGATAATTGTAAAGCATAAGACCTGCTTAATTCCAGATTAAGATCTACCAGGCAATATTTTTTTTTTATCTTATCGTGCATCTTAATGTTCTTGTTGTGTATGAGCTACATTTGCTGTGAGCATAGGTTTATGATGAAACAAATCTACTTCTGTAATCTCCTGAAACAAAGGCAAGGATTTGGAAGGTTGCAAGGGCAAAATATAAGTCAACAAGCGCTATAGGCTAATAAAGTATAATAACTAATTCAGTCTTAACATGAAATCATTTTTATTACCTTTGAATCCAAAGTCATCATAGTCATAATAATACTGTGTCAAGCTGTATGTTTGCTAGATGGAATATGTAGTGTGTTTAAGTAAAACACAAATGATGTTGTTTGGAATTGTTTAAGACACAAAATGAACCCTTGATGAATTATTTGTTAATCTACTAGTGTTCTCACAATGAAGGAGGGTAAAGAATTCATATTTTAGCTGAAGTGTGCATGAGAACATAGCTATTAAAAGCCTGTGTGCTTGCACATGTGCACAATGTGTCTGCGTCTTTGAATGTACTGTGTGTGCACTTGAGTGTGTGTGTTTTGGGTCACACTGTAGTTTCTGTGCATGTGTGGGAGGGCATGCGCGAGCGCCTCAGCGTGCGTGCGCAGACTGTGTTGCTGTTTTTGGCTGTGAACAGAGAGCTTTAGCTTGTAGACTACAGAAGAGCGAAAATGTCAAGATACTGTCCTAATTTTCACCTGGGACAGAGAGAGAGGCAGAGGCTGTCAACTGATGGAGTGTGATTATTGTGTAATTTAGTACAAGGGTAGGAATATGGGCCTGTGCAACCCAAAAAAATGCTCCAGAAATTATTCAGCCCATCACTCAAGCCATTTATCTCACCCCTTTTTTGCCCACTCTCTCCCTCCAATATGTTTATTGTTAGCTACCCCTAAACTTTAACAAGTGGTGGCGGATTTTTCTGTTTCAGAAATTATATTTTTCTTCTTGTCATTGCTTCATTAATCAAGAGGAGGCATTCTGAAAAATGTTTTGTTTTGGAGGCTGCAATCTATTTTGTGTGTGTGTGTGTGCGTGTGTGTGTTGTAGTTAATCTGCGCCCGTGGCAGGTTTCCCCTCCGAAACGCAGCGCTAAGCAGCGGTATCGCAGGCCTATTGTTGTAGCCTCTGTCATAGCAAGGAGAGCCTGATGCAGGCCTGGGCTCGCCTGATAAGGAAAAGAGGATTCAACATGGCTGGAAAGGAGAATCAGTGGGACTTGAGAGTGGAGTACGGATGGGGCAGATGCGCTCGCACACACACACACACACACACACACACACACACACACACACACACACACACACACACACACACATACGTACAGAATGATGCACACATGTTCTACACACATACAGTCACACATGAGCCGACACACACACAAATCATCGCCATCATCACACTGGCACATGCCCAGGCAATTATTTACAGTAACATCCAATTACATATGCAAGAAGGCACCCCAGGATAGGACCTCTCTGTTGCATAGCTACTAAATGACACACAAACACACACACACACACACACACACACACACACACACACACACACACACACACACATACACATCCTGAAATATCCATGCAAACGCACAAACACACCATTAAACTAAAAAAAAAAAAACAGTTTGAAACACTTTTGATTTATGTTTGCATTTAAAGGTGGCCGGTGCTTTCTATCTGTAAGTCACACTGTCTTGGATACGGTTTGCAAACGCCAGACATTATCAGGACTAACAGGATTTGAATTTCTGTGTTGGACACACAAATAATTTTGGCACAAAGAATGTGGCTTCATCTAATGAAATAATGGGCCCAAATTTTAGGCGGAGAACCAATTTGTGATTGCATGCATCAATTATTTCTTGGGTTTAAACCAATATCAGGGCTGGGGTCTCTTCAGATGGGTAAAATGCTAATTATCTGGCCTGCTTTCCCTTGCTCAGTGTCATCCATATATATTTATTGACGGCATTATCGGTGGTTTTCATGTTCTTATACATTAAAAGGGGGAAACATCAAAGCAAATGCCACTGAAGTAGCCCTTTAAATTTGGGCTTTTTAACACAGATCAACATGATATTGATGTATGTTTGTGAGTCAAATTGATAATGGATTGCAGGCTACGGCAAGAAAAAAAACTCTCTCTGTATTGCTTATATACATTTATTTCCCAAGTTTCTGTGTGCATGGCTGAAAGTCATTGCCACCCACAGCTCCATGTATTAGCCGTGAAGCAGTCAGTCAGTCAGCTAGTCAGAGCTATTATGGCCACAGCCGAGCTCCACTGTTTGAGAGATAATGCATGGTTGACTTGATCTACAAGTGAACCTGACATTTTGCTGTCCTTACATCACAACACAACTACCCAAACTGATATGGCAGGTCCCCTGATAAGTAGAGCAGGACTCACTGATTTGCTTTGTGCTCCCTGTAATGGCTGCATGGTTTCCTCCAACATGCCAAGGATACAGTGACTAGATCCACACAAATATAAAGATGGGGACCATCTGAAGCATCATTCAGTATTTAATGTTGGGTTTTTTGAGTAGTGAGTGTCACACTTGTATCTACAAATACATAATTTTCTTCTTATAATCACAGCTGATGGTTCTGAAATTTAAACCAGTGATAGTTGCAGTATTTTCTCAAAATGAAGTCCATGTTCCTGCATGATCACAAGGATCAAAGCTTTTCTTTTTATCCCCTTAAAATACAAGATAAACAAATTAAACATTTTTTAATGTCCTTTCACTCCTCTACCACGTTTTCTTTCTCCAAATTAAAAGCACCTTTATGCTACTTTACACTTTTATTTCGGTAGGAAATATCACTACACTGTGTGTATTGCTACATAAATCAGACAGCTATAGTTACTAATTATGAACTTTTTAAATACAATGTAATTGTAAAGTTTTAATTTAAACCTTGTAATGTAGTAAATCATAATAAGACTCAGAATGGCAATTGTTCTGGAGAATGAGTACTTTTACTTTGACACTTTATGTATATTGAGCTGATATTACTTCTATTCTTAGGAAGGATTTTGAATGCAGGACTGTAACTTGTAATGAGGAGTATTTTATTTGCATCTTTGCATTGTTACATTTAGGATCTGAATATGTCTTCCACCACTACCTTTCTTCCTGTTTTGTGCCCTGAAGTAATGTCTTGTTCTATCCAAATCTGATTTGGTTGCACACAGATTTGTTGTTGTGAAAATGCAGCTTCTGTATCGTATGTTGGAAACACAACATCATTTGTTAGAATTTAAATTTCTGAGATAATTTACAACTGCTAAAAATGCCTTCCTTCCTTATTTAGATAATACACATTATTCAGCAGATTTCACACTATAGAAGTATTAACTTTTTTCTGTAATAACATGTAGGGCTGCACAACATATTGTTGTTTTTGTTTTTATCGTCATCGCAATATCAACTGCCGCAATGTACACAATGTGAAAGGCTGTGACATGTCAGGATACAAGATAGAAGACAATATCAGTAGAAAAATGCACTTTAAAATATAACTGTCATTCTCTTTTTTAGTGGTGCCTTTCATATTCAATATAATGTTCAATTTGTCTTTAAAAGAATGTAAAAAACAAGGACTTCCTTTCATTTGTTTTAAATTCAACAAGCCATTTGTTGTATTTTAGCAGAATACTGAAAGCAGCAGAAATGCAGAACTGAGTACACTTTAATATCTGTTCATGTATCACGAGAAATATCGTTATCGTGATATTCAACAACATTATCAAATATTGCATATTTTCCTCATATCGTGCAGCCCTAATAACATGATATTGTGAAGTAGGGGCAGGATTATTTAAGCATTATGCTTCCGCCTGCTCCTTCTCAGACGTATCCCTTTTTTTGGGGGGTGAAATCGGATTGATCTGTCTAAGTTTGTGTTTTATCTTCGTGTTTTCATCTGATTTTTTTTCTTTTCTTCTCTTACAACATACTGTTGATTGTTCCAGATACATACAAAAAAATCTAATCAAACTCCTGTCGCTGTAATGACACGGCCGCATCCTCTCAGACACTGAAGACGTAGCCATTCTACTGTAGTGGACAGACAGGCAGCTGTCTTCCTGCTGCCGTGGGTTCAGCCATTGCTCAGGAGCAGCCGAGCATGGGCCGGTGATGGCTGACAAAGCCCCAGTGAGGCTCCAGGTCCTGGCAGGGCCACTCTTTACCCGCAGGGCTTGAGAGTGAGCTGGGTGTCCCTGTCCCAATCCCAACTCTCTGGGTGTTTGCTGTCTGCCGGCGGCCCATCAGTGAGCGACAGTCTGGATAGCAAACTGTCACACTGATGAGATGTAGTATCTGCATGCTTATGCTTGCTGTACGTCGTAAACACGCACAAACAGCTTGATACGAACATTAAGATTCATGAACAACTGTTCCATTTGGGATAGCATAACACTTAAACAAGTCACACACTATCACTTACACACTTATCTGAAGTTTTGTGAATTTGAATGATTTGGGCAGATGCTTCGTAAGCTGTGAGCTACCTTACAAAACTAATAAGCAAAGCTAGGTTTCAGTCTGTACAGAATGTTGGTCTGACAGGCAACAATAGTCAAGCTCAGAAGAACTCCCTTGCTTAACACATATTGCCTTGTTTTACAGTACGCGATATGTCCTCCCAAATGAATGATTATCCTATACACAACAGACCTGTAGTGCAGCAAAGGCACAAGAGGAAGAAATGGAAGAAGAAGAGGGAAAGAGAAAGAAAAGTGAAACAAAGTTGAGTAGTGCCAGCTGCTTTGCCATCTGTCACTGTCATGGCTGTGCTTGTGATATGTTGAAACAACTTTCTTGAAAAGTGGTGCAGATAATCCTCGATTGTTTCCATTTGCCAGCCCCTGATTGTCCTCTTGGTATTCCAGCACAAAGTGAGTTCAGAGTGATGTTTAGTGGTAGTTGTAGATGGCTGACCAATATCCTCTATTAGCTGTGATTGTGGAAATATAAAGCTGATGTCCTTATTATCTCTTTAGAAGTACATTTTTAAGATTTAAAGTTTGAGATCTCCCTGTTTTGCCGCTTGTTAGAAAGTGAGTAAATAAGCACTTTAAAACATCTCCAAAGTCATGTATTATTTATAGCAAAGAGCTTGGAATGTACATAATACATTTACGTAAGTACTGTACTTAAGTACAAATGTTGAGGTACTTGTACTTTACTCAAGTATTTTCTTTTCATGCCACTTTCTTTCTTCTCTTTTACTCCACTACATTCATCTGACAGCTTTAGTTACTATTTACTTTACACATTAAGATTTCTGCACACAAAACACATGTAGTTTATTAAATACGATGTTTTATTATAAATGAAACTACCCAACAATATATAGACCTACAAGTACAGCTGAAAATATTAGACAATTAGTTGATTGACAGAACTATGTAGATCCTTTCCAGTTTCTAAAATGTGAGCATTTTTCTGCATTGGGTACTTTTAATACCTTAAGTACATTTTCAATTGAATTTTATTTATAGTATCAAATCATAACAAGAGTTATCTCAAGACACTTTACAGATAGAGTAGATCTAGACCACACTATAATTTACAAGGGCCCAACAATTCTAGTAAATCAAATTTTCCTGATGATATTTACATACTTGTACATACATTTTTAATGCAGGCCTTTTACTTGTAACAGAGTATTTTTACATTGTGGTGTTCGTACTTTTACTTAAGTAAAGGATCTGAATACTTCTTCCACCTCTGTTCTACATAAGCATTGTCACTCTTAGAAATTCAGCAATTTTTCTTGCCCCTTTCCTCTTGGACACATTGACGGGGGAGGTGAAAAAGTTGCTTCACCTCCTTCAGAGAAAAGTACGGCCACTAGAGATGTTCTGATACCAGCATCAGAAAAGCCTCCGATACTGCCTAAAATGCTGGTTTCGGTATCGGAAAATACTGGAGTTTATACACCGATCCAATACCACGTAATTTGGCGCTGAAGAAAATGTACTTTTAAGTTGTTTATGTTATTTTTCCATTAAGACTGACTGTCAAACTGGATAATAAAAGAAAGTTTGACGGCTTTTATTGTTTGTGTTTGTTCATGTTTCACAAAAAAGTTTAACTTGAGCCAGGCCGAACAACAAAAATAGAAATCACATCCAAACAGGGATGGTAGTATACAGCTGTTAAAATATAATACAATATATGACACGCTAGTATTGGATCAGTAGTCGGTATCGGCCGAAACGCTTCAAAAAGTTCAGTTATCGGAATCGGTATGGGGAAGCAAAAAATGGTATCGGACCATCTCTAACGGCCACCCTACAGGGAGGAAACCCCCCGCTGGTAGGTCTTGATTAGTCTTGCTGTCCTGGCCTTCGCCCTCTGATCCTCAGCCTAGTTAGCTTGGGGGCCTTCAAAAGACAAAGCCCTGTCAAAATGACTCCGGACAGATGAACATGCAAGCAGAAAAAGTCAAGTCTTCTGGTCAAAAAATAAGAAAGGTTAGCATTGAAGATAAGAAAGCTGATAGGTGCTTGGAGGAGATGAAGGTCTGGACAGTGTTCTTTGGCTCCCTGGTGGTCCGGCAGCACCTCATTAGATGGATGTGTGTGAGGCTGTCAAAGCAGGAATATTATAACACGGGGTCGTCTGCAAACTAATTGGGTAACAAAGACCACTTCCAGCTCGAGAAACCCATCTTTTAACAGCTAGTGTGCTGAGACTCTGATAAGAGAGTTCACGTCTAATGCATTTAGTGAGGGGCAAGTTCGCCATCTTTATCTTATTTACTTAACTTGGTGTAAATATTGTTGGTCTTTCACGCAGGATTTAGCCAGACCCCATTTCTCTAAAGTGCACCCAGGGATCAAACTATTGAACACTGCACGGCAGTATGCAGATGATCAGGCGCTCTGCAAATCACAGATACCTTTGTTCAATGTAGTCTTGAATAAAGTACTTGAAAGCAATACTTGAGTAAAAGTACAAGTATCTTACTAGAAAATGACTTTGGTAGTAGTTAAAGTCACCTTGTAGAACATTACTTGAGTAAAAGTCTTAAAGTATCTGATATGTACTGTTCTTAAGTATCAAAAGTTATGTTCTGATATTTACTGTACTTAAAGGTGCAGTAGGTAAGATTTATAAAACTAACTTTCTGTCATATTTGTCAAACTGACCCTATGTTCCAGTAGAACTACATGAAGCAGGTCATTAAAATAAATCCAGCTCCTCTGGCTCCACCTACAGCCTGTAGTGAGATTTACAAAAATCCACCTCTCCCTGTTCAGATGCACCAATCAGGACCAGGGGGGGTGTCTAACTGTGTGTCAATCACTGCTCATGCACACACATTCATTCTCCCTTGTGGGGGGAGGGGCTTAGGAGACCGTTTGGGGCTTTAGCAGAAAGGGGGGGAGGGACTGAGAAGTTGTTGATGTTAAAAAAATTTGGCTAAGTCCTGGATCTTCACAATCCTACCTACGGCACCTTTAATTATTGGAACATTTAAAAAAAACTTTGCTTATGAACTTTAATGTGGCTTCCTTATAGTAAAGCAAAATAACCAAGGTTTCTACACCTTCTAAAACATCCAATTCACAGTCCAATATCAACAAAGAGAAAAACGGACACAGAATCTTTTGAAATTGCGAAGAAGAATCTTTCACTCCAATGTACGTAAACATTTCTTGCAAGTAACGAGTAACGGAAATGCAGAACTATAATTATAAATAACAAAGGAAAGTACAGATACAAGAAAATTCTACTTAAGTACAGAAACGACACTAGTTCAGTGTGTTAGTCATTAGAACAAAGTTGCATGTGCGGTGCATTTTTTTGTGTTTCTTCTCTTTGTTCTTTGCCTCAAATCATTTTTGAATGTCTTCTACTTTGCACTTGTTTGTTGTAATTACGATTCTGTACACGTTGTTATGGATAGAGCTCAGTTTCTGGATGCACAGGCCGAGACAGTCTCCTGAAATATAAAATCACATACAGTAGATGCTATTCTAATGCATCATAAAACGTATAACTCCACCAGAGAGGAGAGGGGAGTTCAAAAGAATATTAAAATCCAATACCTAAAGGAGGGCACAGAGTTTTATCTAAAGTCAGGGGCTTTATTCACACATCATGCCTACTATTTTATTGTTTGTCTATATTTGCTGCCTCTGACTGATCCCAGTCTTCCATGTGTGGTTATGAGAGCAGAGATTTGTTGTGACCCCACTGACTGATTGACTCTTGAGTTCCCTTTTCTTCCTCTTTGAAGAAATCCCTCCATCCGCATGTTTATTCCATTGCAGAGAAAGAGAGGTTCTGTCCAGAGAATATGCCACCTGCCACCTTGACCCCGAGGGGCCATGGTAATATCCATACAGGTGAACATTACTGGCTCGGGGTTCCCTATTATGTTCCCTCACACAGCTTCGCACTGCTCGGGGAGTCAGCCCTAACTTACATGCAAAAGATCAAACAAGTCTTTCTCAATTGAATTCAAATGGGAAATTTCGAGTATTTCAAACAGTGAGTAGTGAAGCGACAGGGCTGTTCCGTCCCCTGACCAAAGCCAAAGACAAGAAGTACACGTGTGTGTATATATATATATATATATGTGTGCACTCTACCTCCAAGATATGATTAAGTCCTGGAGCACATGCATTACAAATTCAGTTTTCTCTTGTTTACCACTTCAAATAGTTCTCAGGACATTATACATAGTTACGGAAGCACACAAGCATTTACTTGTAAAGTTGAATTAAACATTCCCCACTACAAAGAAAGTGCAGGACATTGTTGTTTGATGCTGAAGGGCTGCGGAAGGAAAGGAAGTTTTGACTCGATCGGTGGAGAGTGGTGTGGGTGATGTACAAATAGTAAAGGAAAAGAAAAGGACAGATGAGAGAGGATAGGAGATGAGAGGAGGAAAGGAAAGACAAGGAGAGGAGAAGAGAAGAGAGGAAAGGAATAGCAAAATAATGAATAGGAAAGGAAAGGAGAGGAAGGAAAGGAAATCAAAGCAAAAGGAGTGATTGGAAAAGAGAAGATAGGAAAGGAAATGAAAAGCGAAAAGAAAAATATGGAAGGGAAAGGTGGCAGGGGTGGAGAAAGGGGTTGCTTGTCTTCAGGGCAGGTACAGCTTACACTAAACTGTTTGGCTTTAGAGTTGGAGCACCTCACTGTGCCTGAAGGTCTTGAAGAATGGAGTACAGAGCATAAAGTGCCCCCTCCTTCTGAACCTCTATTCTTCTCTCTTCTCCTCCCTGATTAAGTGAGCAGAAGATTCAGTTTAAATATAAACAAAGGAATCATATAACAAAAGAAGAAGAAAAAAAATTCACTGTAAACCTGAATGCTCAAATTAATAATTTGGAATAAGTACTGTCAACTTAAAATTTGTTAAGAAGTTCTGTTTACTTAAAACTGTTGATTGCCAGTAGCATATACGATCTTTTGAGTTTGGTAAACTCTTATTAAGCAATGCTAAATTATTAATCAACATTGTGCAGCCAATCGTTAGTCTGCCTTATTATTATTATTATTATTATTATTATTATTATTATTATTATTATTATTATTATTATTCATGCAACTGAACATACAATCAACATGCAATACCACCCATAGTCAATATGAATACGAGCACTGTGAGCATTTCAATGGAGAGAAATAAGTAATGGCTAATGCAGCACATGAACTTTGATGCTTACAGTCCGGTCAGCAGGATAAAAGGTGATTTAAATGAGAAAATATTTATTCCCCATAGCGCCGCCATGATAGCAGCAGCCAAATAAAGGCACATGCGCACAGTGATGGGTGTCCCTTTAAAGATTCCGGGAACAGCGGTGACTCTCTCAATTTAATCGATTTTAAAATGAAAAGTCAATTTAACAAAGTTGAAAAGAGAAAGATGGGCTAAGGGAAGAAAAAAGCATTCTCTTGCACTCAAGCAGTAAACTAACTGCTGCACAGAGCAGGCAGAGATTTCAGCTGAATTATCTCCCACCTCACATTTGCTCTTAGGCAAGCAGTTTAAAAAGGCAAGCGATTGAGCCAGTGATCCAATTTGAAATGCAGAAATGATTAGAGCAGCTTGCCTCATTTCATATCGAAATTCTCTGATTTATGACAGGGCACCAGCCAAGATCTATCTCTAAAGGGAATTAGTGTGCAATTCCTGCATATTTCTGTTATTTAGTCTCCCAATAGCAGATGCTGTAGCCTTAGAGAGAGGGGGAGGGGAGAAAGGAATGAAAGGCGGTATGTAGGTATCTTTTCATTTCAGCAGATGTAACCATGGCCATTTAGAAGAGGAGAGAAATGACACAAAAGCAGACTTTAGAAATGAAGGTATTTCTCACTCTATGTAGGATGTTGTCGAGGATCTTATTTCAGGGTGCAAAATGAAAAACATGCAGCACCTAACTAAGCATATGCACAGCTTTCCCCCGAGCATGGATAGTAGTGGGGGAATACAGACTGCGAGGTTTGGTCGTTGGTTGTTTTATTCAACAAAAAAAAGACCCCTTGCAACCCATCCATCCTTGAGGCTAAGAAAATATTAATACACAGAGCGATAACGAGGGCTAGAGGAAAATCTCCCTTAATGAAATTTCCAGTTGACCACATGCAATTTGTTTCATCGCAGTGAACAACTAATTGCAATGGACGTTATCAAGGTGTGAGTGTGCTGTCTGCTGTAAACTGACTGGTAAAACAGGTACAAATCCTTTATCCTCACTCCCATGTTAGAAACAGAGAACATATAAACTTGACATAACCCATACATAAGCTTGTTTTTTTTTTTGTTATGTTTGGACTGCCAGGATCCTCTGAAAAGGAACATGCACTTTAAAAATTGCTTGGGACATCTAAATGCAATGCTAACACAGGGTAAATGTAAAGTAGGGGAGAGAAAGTGAGATGTACTGTTTATTTATCTTTAATTCACATTAAATTGTAGGGTTTTATTGGCAGAAAAAGGGGAAAAAATCATTAAAAAGGTGTTAGTAATAGGGCTGGGCAATATATAGATATTACACCGATATCGTGATATGAGACTAGATATCGTCTTAGATTTTGGATATCATAATATCGTAATATGGCATAAGTGTTGTCTTTTCCTGGTTTTAAAGGCTGTATTACAGTAAAGTGATGTCATTTTCTGAACTGACCAGACTGTTGTAACTGTTCTATTATTTACCTTTACCCACTTAGTCATTATATCCACATTACTGATGATTATTTATCTAAAATCTCATTGTGAAAATATTTGAGTTAAATCACCAATAGTAAACCGTACAATATCGTCGCAATACCGACATCGAGGTACTTGATTTAAAAAAAATCCTGATATCTTCTTTTCTCCACATCGCCCATGCAGTCCTAGTTAGAACCATTATTTGAATGGTGTTTTTTTTTGTTTTTTTTTTTTTTCAAAATGGCACTCCTTCATACCGAGTGGGTGTTGAAAGCGGGATGTATAAAAAAGCAATGACTGTGTGGAGATATTCAGACAGAGTGGTTTTGATCTGTCAGTTGTCTAAATCCTGCAGCTGTGGGATCAAGACGGATACAGTGCCAGTCAGTGACCTTGGTGGAGGGACGGGGAGAAAAAAAAAGCCATGAGGAAAATAATCATTCCCACCAAGGTTTGTATCGATTTCACCTGCCCCGACCATGAAGCGGGTTAAGAGTAGCCAGTGGTGGTGAAATGGTCAGCGGTGATATCATTAGCTTGTTGTTTACACAGGGAAGCAGGGAGTTAGAGGAAAGGCTGAGTGTCACAAGCCACTTTCTTCTTCACCTCCTTCAGCTGATCAGAGGATCATGGTATCAAGGAGGGATTAGTAGCGACTTGGGATTTGTGTGATTGGTTAATTTATTGCGGTGATGGCAGGTCTTTCATCTATGGCAACATTTAATCAGCGCAGCCACAGAGGCTATTACAGGTTAGCTCCTTTCTGGAGTCAGTCCGGCTGTGCCATCAGCTCTATCACAATTCCCCTGAAATTTCCAAATTATCTGGAACAGGCTTTAGCTTCTCCGTAATAAAAATTAGAACAGATTCCTGATAGAAGCTTTTTTTGCTCTCACAGGGGCAATTATAAATAGCACAGCCCTGCCTTGGAAGAGGGGGAAAAAGGAGAAGGGGAGGGGGGAAAAAAATCCAACTCTGAGAGATGTGCACGGAACTTATCGTTCAGCCCCTGCTACCGCTCTGATCCAAATCCGTGCGGCTGAAAATTTATATTAGATCTTATCACAGAGGCCTAAGTCTCGAAAAATCAATGAAGGTTATCTTTTATGTTGCAGCAACTTGTGGAAATATTGATTTTCATTTTATAGTGAATTTGGAGCATCAGTTTGTAATCACTTCCTCGCTGACTACACTGTTTTGGTCACTGTATCTCTTACACGAGGAACGGTAACAGAGCTCAGAAAAAATAATAATAAAAAGACCGGCAGAGTATTGGAACCACTGGAGTGAAGGCAGAGGGTGGATAAACCATAATACACTACACAGACAGGAAGGCCAGAGGATTTTTTTTTTTTTTTTTTTTTTTTTACAGGCTCTGACAGTCTGTAAACTGATATTAAACACTGTATCTCTATAAACAGAACAAATAGTTACTTATTTTTAATATCTATTAAAAACACCTAAACATGTGATGTTTAAAAATAGGAATATATTCTTTTTAAAAAAAAGGGGGATTATCCACTTGTTTACATGCATATGCACAGATTTGTTTGTTTTTGTAACTGACCTATTTAACTGTCCAATAGATGTCTGCATATTATACAAACTCCCCTCAGTATTCTGTTTTGGACAGGAAAGAGCTTCCATACGTCACATCCCCTGCATGTGTGATTGTTAGGTAGAAGAGGAGTTTGTTTCTATTTATTACACGCCTCCTCGCTCCAGGGAAATCTAAATTTTCTGCCTGTCAATCTGCATTTCTTCTGGCCTCGGCCACTCAGGCCAACTGATCCGGTTGTACAAATGTTTTCATTTGCATTTGCAGACGCTACTCGCCGCATTGATGCCACCGTGTCTTAATCCCAAATATGTTGTGTGCACTTGCTTTTTCTGCATTTCTTTGTCTGCGTGACGTCTGGTACATGCAGCATGCTTACAATGCACATAGGCCACCATTGTCACCATCGATGCATTATGTAAATCTGCACTGAGAAACTGTCATGGCTTGTTGCTGCTCTGTCTTCAACAAAAAAGAAGCAAAGAAACTAGTGCTAATTAACGATTAAAATACAAAAACACCCATAGTCCGAATTTTAAAAAGTTGTATCTCAGCAATAATGAAAAGGAACAAATGAGATTGCTGTAATAATTTTTTTTTTTTTAACAAATGTTTCATGATCTCTAACAGAGGGAAGATGTCTAGTTAATGTGGTGTGTTGTCCCTGTTGGCTACATTAAGAGCAGCTGGAATATCATGAATTCCCAGAGGCTCAGAGGGACGGCGGAGAGGCCTCTCGCTGCTGAATAAGAGATGGCTCCAGTCTGGAGATCTAAGGAAGGGTTAATCTGATTCCCATTTCAGATAGTCGTCCATAGCAACAATCGGCCCGGTCTGCTCTGCTCCTTTGACAGGGGTGTGAGATTTTCAGGTTAGCCAGATAGAAGACTTTATTGTGAGGCTAATTTGAAATGTGAAATGGAGGATGACTTAAATTACAGAGGTCTTCTCTCTCTCATCTGCTGCCAGGGCGGGATAAGGAGATGCCAGGGGAAGGAATAAGAATATCAACAGACACAATTTACTGTCTGTGTTTGATCAGTTTGGCAGGGTAGTTTGCCAATGTGCAGAGCTATATATATATATATATATATATATATATATATATATATATATATATATATATATATATACTGTGTATATATCCACATATATACGGACTATGTCAAAATCTGTCTTTATTTAGTGTCTGTATTTGTATTTTTTATTTTTCTTAATTTGCAGACAAAATCCAAACAGATTGCTATCTCTCTGAGATGTACGGTATTTGCTATTTGTAAATAATGCTCTCTAAAAAAAGACTGCGTTTGTCCTCCAGCCTCCGACTAGATAGAGTTCATGGAAAGAGAAATGGGCGGCTGGAGGAGGGGGGGGGGGGAGCCTGGAGGAGGGAGAGGAGGAGGAGGGGGCATGCAGGCGCACTGCCGGAGCACAGTGCTCATCTCTTGTGCATATCTGTGCCAATTCAGACCTTTAACATGCTCAAGTGACATTTGCATTTATCCTTGAAGGTTGTTGCCTTTTGCGGAGGGAGAAATAAGTGAAAGGCACGAGCGAGAGGACTAGTATTTTTTCTGTTGCATTAGGCAGATGGACAGTGTGTCCTGTCGCTGGCTGCCTCAGATGGAAAAAAAGAAATGAAGTGTTGAGATTGCACCCCAACCCCATTTTCTCTTGGCTAAACTATTTCTGTAACATCCTAATGAAGGAGGGCCCCGGGGTTCAAAAGTAATGGCCTTGATATACTGACATTTTGCCTTTGAGTAATAGGCTACTGTACCCAGCTGCCTGGGATGTCGCTACCAGACCCCCCCCCCACCCAAACCAAGGCTGCACGATATGAAGAAAATATGCGATAACGTTGTTGAATATCCCGATAACAATATTACTTGCGATAAATAAACATATACTAAAGTACAATTCTGCATTTCTGCTGCTTTCAGTATTCTGCTAAAATACAACAAATGGCTTGTTGAATTTGAAACAAATGAAAGGAAATAATTTCCAACATTATTATTTTTTTTTTTAAGGATTATTTTTTGGCCTTTGTTTGTTTTTGTGACAGCTTAGACATGAAAAGGGAGAGAGAGAGGGTGAATGACATGCAGGAAAGTGCCGCAGGTCGGAATTGAACCTGCGGTCTCTGCGTCAAGGAACAGAGCCTCTATACATGGGCGTGCTCTACCACTAGGCCTCCCAGGCACCCTATTTCCCACATTCCTTTATTGAACAAATTGAACATTGAATTGAATAAAAAAGGCACCACTAAAAATAGAATAAGTTACATTTTAAAGTGCAGTTTTCTGCTGATATTTTCTTTCAACTAACACAAACAATCCCTGAGAGTCTTCCGCGATGTGTTGCAGTCTTTCGATGTGTTTATTGCGCCAGTTGATAACGATTAAAAAAAAAAAACATTTATAGTGCAGCACACGCTCAACACCACCATCACTCCATATTGCAAGACGCAAAAGAAAAAGAACAGCAGAATAAAATCAAACCAAACAGAAAATCGTAGGAGGATAAATCGAGCGAGCAAATCTGGTGACACTGCACCATGTAAATCCGTTGTGGTGTATACATTGCACTCTATCTCCCAGTTTTATTTTTTTCTTTCAGAAAAAATAAAACTCCACGTTTGACCTCTGACCAAGAAGAAAAATGACTTTACACATTCAGAATAATTTCTCCGGCATATTATAAAAACTCTAACCTCAATCGGCCTTTGAAATGGATACTGATTCTTTAAATTCTTCCTTGCTTGTTTCAGGAAATAGTGAGATCCTGGCGATAGCGAGGCACAATGTGCCCAAAGTTCACCGCCGAACACTCGCTTCTTTCTCTCTGAAAGTCACCAGCTTTTTTTCTTCTTTCTTTCTCTTTTTTCATAATTCCCAGACACCTTAGATGTTCTTCTTAATCTTAGAGATCTGATGCTGAATCATTGGGTCCAATCCTGGATGATTATTCCTCCTGTTAGATACAATGCAGGTTCTTGCACCCATTTGTCACCACTCCGACCACTGTACAGCCTTTGTCTGTAGGCCAACACACACACACACACACACACAGTACAATGTACAGGCCTAAGAGTCCAGCTGAAATGATTAGACCATGTGAGGATTTTTCTGCATTGAGTACTTTTGCTTTTATTACTTTAAGTACATTTTCCTGATGATACTTACATTACATTTACAATGCAGGACTTTGACTTTTACTACCATACACACGCACACGCACACACACACACGCACATGCGCACACACACACACACACACACACACACACACACACACACACAAAACCTGCCCTGATTCTCACATCTTCTCAGCGTAAAAAATAAATACAAAATTGGGTTGGACATGAGTTGCATGGTGTATAGTTTCTGAAATTGTCTGTTTATGGCCAGTCAGAGCAGCAGAAGAGCGTAACTCAGTGGTTATTAATGTTTCTTTAATCACCAAAATAAGCAAATGATTAGTGTTTGTTATCTGTCCTCGTCCAGAAGACGAAGAGCACGGTCCCGGTGGTGCTGAGCGCCGGCCCCAGGTGGCTGCTGGATGTGACTTGGCAGGGAGCGGAAGACAACAAAAACAACTGTGTGGTGTACAGCAAAGGTAAGCAAGCAGCGCCCAGCATCCTGTTATCTCTCGGCAGCGCAACACACCACGCCACAGCACCGCCGCAGAAGACACTGACAATCCTCCATCCACTCCACTCCTGCCTGTCTCTCCCCCTCGGTCTGTCTGTCCCTCCGTCTTTCTTTTACTTTTGTCTCGTCTCTCTCTCGCTCTCCTTTTGTTTCCCCAAAGTCACAAACACACAAATAACTGCAGCTCCCACATAATAATATAAACGCTCCCACACCATATCTGTTTTACTCCAAAGAGTCATTTATATCACTAAAACTCTGATTAGGAACTGAGAAACATCACTTGACACACAAAGTTAATGGTCTTTAGATTTCACAAGGTAATTAATGCCCCCTTTTTTCTCTTTTTTTTATACTAAGTGAATCCCTATCTCGGTGCTGATAGCGAGCAGAGCACAAGTGGAGATGAGCTTGCCATTTTGCTTCATTTGTTCTCTCACTAATTCGGCACAGCTTTATCTGTATATCTTTAATAAATCAGACATATTCATACAGGGAGCCCCCACGCCAGAAATGGATTCATGCAAATAACATATCTGTCAGACGAATCCATGTTGTTTACTCAGCCTTCACCCTAAAAAGCACAAAAACCCCAAACAACCCACTGTCATAACGATAAACTCCTCAATCTGCTGCATTGTGTCCGGCTAACCCTCATTAAAAACCAGCCCGACATGGATCTTTAGAGAGCCTGGTTTGTTGCAGATTGTATGAGAAGATGCTTAAAGTGCATACAGCCCTGACACTACAGTGGTAGTAGCTTCACTTCCCATGAAAGCACAAGGCTTCTGCAGCTATAATTGGGTCTTGACGGGTGTTAACCAGAGAGACACTGCAAAATAAATACGTAAATAAAGATGTGTTTGGGATTCCAGAGGGTGAAGGAAAAGGGGGCTCCATTTATAACTTTTCAAAAAATGATTACCCCGTGACAATACCCCCAAAGTTGAAATGGAGCTTCTTCTCCCTTTTTTAAAAGTGAATAAGTGGCAGGAGAGGGATTTGCAACCCCGGATTTTCAGTCTCCCAATTCTCATCTACTAATCACTAGACTGCACTGGGGAGTTATCCTCTTAACCGGCTACTTAACTTTGTGCTCTTTATCACCAAATCATTAAAGTTTTGATAAGCTGTGAAAGAAGATTATGCACTTCTTTAAAATCTTCTAATCTTTTTTTTGCTCAGAGACTTGACTGTATGAAACAAAAAAAAATGGGGGAGGAGAGGGTGGGGGTGCAATAACAGGATTTCTCACTTTTTTTGTTAGGAGTTTCCTTCCGCCATTCTTCTTCATATACACGTATCCTGGAGCTAGCATCGCACGCAGCACGCGCAGCATCGTCACCTCGGCTGTGTATCACTGACGGTTTCCCTTTCTTTGTCACTTCCTGTTTGACCTTTATTAAATTAAGCACAATAACATCTCCAGACGTCCCCCTTGTGAGAGTTGTTCTGTGTTGTACTGTATAAGTTCATTACAGTAAATCCCCCCCCTCCCCCCTCCCCCCCGCAAGAATCTTCACGCGCTTGCCAACTGATGAGAAACGATAACAGAGAGGATGTTGAATACAAAGAATTAATTTAAATCTCAGAGTGGAAGTTAAGTATCTCTTGTCACCTCGTAGTTGCTGTGTCTTTAGACATCACTAAGCTGGATGGGGGGGGGAAACAGCATGAAATACATGCGCCGCCATTTAACTGTGTTCATGTTTCTGTAGCTGGAGCGTATTTAGTGATGAACGTAGTATATCGTTGCTGTCGGGTGACAACCTCGCACGTCTAAAACTGTTGTTTTTCAGGAAATGGGAAAAAAAGCCTAATTTGAAAACATTTTATTGAGCTATTCAGGGTTGATTCCAGGTTTTTTTGGGGGGATTTTGAGGAAGTGGAGTGGCACATGGGGGACCAATAATCAGAATACAGCATAGAAAATCGGCTTAGAAATATAGGAAATATTGGAGAGGATAGAATAACACAACGCAATTTTGCTAAATAAAACACTTCACATTCATTAATAATTTCACTTGTTTTTATTTTCAACAAATTGTATATCTGAATACAATACACATGTTTCTACGGGCTCTTAAGGCACAAATTTGGATAGTCATCATGGAAACAATAATTTGGTCATGTGACAAGGGCTGTGAAGATTTTTTTTTTTTACAGAATCGTATAAAAATAAAGTGCAGTACACTTTAAATGAAATGCCTCAAACTTCAACAGTGAAAGAAAACCTTGCTGTACACAGTTTTCAGTATATAGTGTATATTCATAATAGGAAACTAGTGAAAGTGCAATACGCAATTTATTTCTTACAGCAACAAGTACTCTACAGTGAGTTCAATATGTTTCTACTTCTAAACTGGCCCTAAAATTTCAACAACGTACACAGCTGCCATATAATGTGTTTAAAGTACATATCTATTTACCAAATGGAAAGGCAGCGATTGGCCGAACAGGCAGCAAAGTGACAGACTCTGATGCAATGGAAATCACAATTTGTCAGATTGACAGCACTCTAGCCCAATGGATTGGGGGGGGGGGCACCAGAGGGATCAATCATATTTCATGGGGGGCGAGTGCCCCCCTGTTTCATCCTCATCATCTGAATATTTATTAAACCTACAGACAGATGTAAAGGGTGACCAATAGCATTGATTTATGATTTAAAAAAATGAAGATAGGGCGCCATGGGTAGCTCACCTGGTACAGCGGGCGCCCATATATAGAGGTTTACTCCTCGAAGCAGCAGCCGCAGGTTCAACTCTGACCTGCGGCCCTTTGCTGCATGTCATTCCCCCCTCTCTCTCCTCTTTCATATCTTCAGCTGTCCTATAAAAATGAAGGCCTAAAATGCCCAAAAAATAATCCTAAAAAAAAAATGAAGATTACAAAATATGGAGATGCAAAGTTTCTGCCGACAGTGGCAATATATTGTTTGTTTTTTCTGAAGACTTGTTCATTTAATTAAACAATAATATCACAAAAGCCTGTCTTGAGTTTTCTCGTCATGAAAACTTTTGACTTTGAAACGAATGCTACATTAAAAAATATAAAAATTGGACACTACTGTGATATCACAAGGTACAAATAATTCAGCCTGTGTAATTTCATACTTGACTCAGACAGCTTTGTAGCAACTTTGCCACAGAGCTTTCCCATAAATTGGTTGGGTGTCCGTTTTTTTTCTCGGCTCTCTATCCAAAATTGTTCCACATTTTTCGCTCCTGGCGACTTTTTATTTTTTTTTGTTGTTGAGGTGGACTGGGAGTAAGTTCCGAAAGTGGTGAAAGTGTTTGATGCCGTCCAGACTGATTCATACCCGCTCATTCTTCTTCATTGCCTTCCTTTAAATATTCCAATAAGCATGTGCGGGCACCCTCTGGAGGTGACATTGAAATTGAACGTCAGCGTGCCGAAAATATCAAATCTTTGTCAAATTCAATTTTGAATTTGACCCTTTTTTCCTGCTTTTTACGTTTGAAGCGGCGCTGGAGTGGTGTTCATAGTGTCGACACTAGATCGACTAAACGGAAAGAATCCAACAGGAACTTTTTTTTCCCCACCTAAAAAAAAAAGCTGAGGCCCAGATTGTTTATATCTTCACCGCTGTGCTGTTTCTCCTCTGTGGGCTGCTTCATTGCTCCCTGAGATGCGTTACTTATGGAAAACAGTGAATATCTCAATACACAGTATGCTTGCAGAATGTGTGTTTGGCTTACCTTTTCACTGGTCTCGGCTGTCTTTATGGCTGCCTGCAAAGATAGTAGCAGTTCACTTTGGATGCTTGCCAGTGTGAATCTATGGGGGAGTATCTCTAAGTAAGCCCTGGTGATTGGTTTGAGTGGCTGTAGCTTACTGTTGGGTGTTGTGTCTATGATTTCTGCATTACATGTGTACAACCACTCATTCTCTATGCCTCCCCCCCCCCCCAAAAAAAAAATAAAAAACAACAACTTGTAATTCAGGAAGTGGGAGAAATGTGTGCAGAGGGAGAGAGGGGACAGGAGTCATCAGAAATGATTCCTCTGAGAGTTGTGTTCCAGCAGTGTGTTATGTATAATACATGCACTGGAGTGTGTAACAAGCAGCAGGGAGGTGTGTTCAGGTCCACCCGCGGGGCGCCCCAGGTCATCAGCACCAAGACAAGCTAACTCTATATAGTCTTTTAGATTCATTTGCCTATTTCTGGGATCCTACGATTCCTGTTGCCAGCAAAAAGATGTCTTCCCTGACTATTTGTGTTGGGCATTCGGAATACAGAACACAAATTGTATTGTAACTGTATTGTATGTAAATGATAGAGACTGGAATGCAACATATCATTTTATCCAGATGAACAGAAAGACAGGAGCATTTTTATCCATTTAACCCTTGTGTTGTCTTCCTGTACACTATGAACACTTTTGTGTTTTGGTCCCTTTTTACCACCATTATATAAACCACTAATATCAATTCGTTACCACTAGTTTTACATTTTTTCTTGGAATTAATTTATATGGATTTATATCTATTTTTTTTTTTTTAAACAAAAAAGCAGAAATCATGGTTTATTTTGACTAAATGCTAAGATCAGAGGAACACATGTTGATGGCTGATCACAGATATGTCAAAGTTCAGTTTGGGGATGCTGTTTTTGGAAGGTAGTGACCTGATCATTAACTTTACTTGCGAAGAGCGTTGAATGGAACCAACCCTTTTATTTTCGGGACACTCAGCTTGAAAGAAACCCAAATTTCGGATTTAGAAACTTTGAAAACGGGTCAAATTTGACCCGAGGACAACAGGAGGGTTAAAAGAAATTAGAAGTCAAAGACCATACGTAAAGTTTGAGGCTTTTAAATGTCTTAAATTAGGATCCGCAGAGCCATTTCATGAATATAAATTCTTCTTTGAATTGCTGTTCTTAGAATGAGAGGCAGCGAGAGCCCTGAAGAGGAAGTGGAAAAGTGCAATATCTGTTTTTCCCAGGCTGTCAGCATGGCCCTGTTTGTTTTACATTAAACTCCCAGGAAGAGCCTTAGCAGCCAGCCATTACTAAAACTCTCGACTCTACTACTGCGCTAACTCATTATCGAGAAATCCACCTGGAACTCCCACAATGCTCTCCTCCACACTCCGACAGCTTTCTTTGAACCCCTGAAGTTATAGAAACAGGCTGCAAGTCTGCAGAGTAATTATATGTTACAGTAACGCTGGAGACGGAGGAGAAAGAGGTAGAGAGAGAGAGAGAGAAACCTGTGGAGAGTTTTCTGTACAGATAAACAACAGATTGATAAACAATGCAGCTGGAAAGTAGGAGAGATTTAACAGAGAAAATAAAATTCAGCCCCATTTTGAATTTTTTTCCCCATCTCCCAGTTGATGTTACAAATGAAGGCTCTGTTCAAATCTGAGAACCTGCCTGATTGGAAGTCTTTTAGCAACAGCCAACGTGACCGAATCCTGTGATGCGTTTAGTCCAACCACTGTTTAAAGGATAAGTCTGACGTTTTTTTTCTGTATTTCTCTCATTGTGAACAAATCCCATGAAAACAACAAAACCAACAATGCATTTGTCTTTACCCTCAAAACATTCTTCTTCTTTTTTTCTTGGGCCTTTCCACCTTTAAATTGATAGGACAGCATAGACATGAAAGGGGGGAGGGAGGGGGGAAGACATGCAGGAAAGTGCAGCAGGTTGGATTCAAACCCTGGGCCTCTGCGTCAAGGGATAAACCTCTATACATGGGCACGTGCTCTACTGCAATGTGTAACTGAGCTACCTGAACTTTCTGACTTCCTGTATGTGGCACTCAGCCCCCAAGCCCATCCTCTAAGAAGAGGATCAATACATCTCTAAAATACACAAAATCATTTCCTAAAACAGCTGGGCACTGTAGTTTTTAGCAATTGTTACTCAAACTGGAGTAAAATATGCATTTATTGTAAATTTTTGGGAATTATTACACATTTAGTATTTACAGCAGTAGGATGGTGTATGTGGGACTGAACGAAACAATGGAGCTCTGTGACAGAAAAATACATATAGCCAATTTTGGCTGCACACTTATTACTTATTAGTTCAATTCCTTGTTGGTTTTGGTCCCTTTTTTTAAGGGATTTGTTGACAATAACAACAATATAGAATACAACCAGGAGCCTGGGCAGCTCACCTGGTAGAGCAGGTGCCCATATACAGAGGTTTACTCCTTGACGCAGTGGCCGCAGGTTCGACTCCGACCAGCGGCCCTTTGCTGCATGGCATTCCCCCTCTCTCTTCCCATTCATGTCGTCAGCTGTCCTGTATAAAAAAAAGGCCTAAAATGCCCAAAAAATAATCTTTAAATCTTAAAAAAAAAATATATATATATATATATAATACCACCAGCAAACTCTTGTAAACTGTAAACCAAACAACCAACCAAAATGTCATTTTAACACCAAGTTAGTTATATTTGGCAATATTTTCCCAGGAAATTTCAAATTCCTGCAGTATATCACAGTCCCGTTAGATGAAACCTCTCTACAGCGTTTACTGAAATCAAACACAGTCCGATCTGAGTGTACAGTCAAAGTGTCATTTTTAGGTCTAAAGTACAATATATGACTTCATCCATCCCAGTGTGAGCCTCCATTGTGCTTACCCCATTGTTACCTGATATCTGAGCCCATTGAAACTATACACGCTCAATGTGACCACATTATGTGGCATTATTCAGAGGTCACCTAAACTTTTCAACTGTAAGCCTCTTAAGCCAGACCACATTCAGATACAGCATGTCCAATAAGTCTCCAGAGCAACTTAGCCCATTGTTCGTGCAGAAATTGACCAATGTAACTAGGCCGTTTTACATAAGCCCGGACAGTGCCGAATTAGCCAACTCGCTGTGTCTTTGTATTATTTCATATTCTCTAAGTCTTCACAATCAGATCCTTTTTTTATGTCTTCATTCGCTCTTCCCCACTGCTCCAGAGCTGCAGACCTCTGAGGCATACGATGAACTAGCATGACCTGCCCGGACACATGTAGTATCTATTTGACTCTTGCAATTGCAACAGCCTTGCAATGTTCTGCCAAAGACATTTGGAATTTTTTTTTTTTTTTTTCCCACCTGAAATGAAAGTGTAAAACCGCACTGTTTCCTGCACGGCTCCCTGGCAGCATGCAGCATTAAACAGTGAGAGGAGAGGACTCTTACAGTTCAAAATTTAATTGTTCATTTCAACCCTCCTCTTTTAAAATGACTGCGGCGAACAGGAGGTGCGAGGGTTATTATCTGTTATCTGGGAACATAGCGAAATAGTGTGACTGAATAATAACTAAACAACTGACACAATGTAAAAAATTTCATTATCAGTGTATTAAAACAAAATTGTACCCTAAAGGAGTCCCCAGCACCGCTCCGAGCAGCCAACTAATTATGTTTAATTAAAAGACAACAGATCAACAGAATCGTTTTCATTAGGAAATTATTAATGATTCCACTGCAGCAATAATTGATTGCACTGAGCCACGCGATAACTCGGTACGGTCAGGCTGGAGTGAGCCGGGTGGAGACGAGTGGCTGGTTTTAGGCATTTGGCAGCTGTTGAGTAGCTGAAGCTTCCACATTAGCAATTGAGGAGAAGTAGTAAAGCTGGCTTTATGGAGAGGAGATGAGATGAGAGGAGGAGGAATAGAGTGTGTGGTGGGTTAAGAACAGCGAAATCCAAAATCATATGGCGATCTGAGAGGACTTAACCATCCCACACATGTATTTAGGAACACAGGAATTCATGCACACACAATCACACACATTTCAGTATGCATGACCGAGACGGGAACACACACTCTTATTATTTTCCCCCTGTCTCTGTCTACAAACATATTCTAGAGGGCGTTTTCTCTCCATTTGTTTCTTTCTGCCTCACTTGTAAGCATATAAACTACACATACGCACGCACACACACACACACACACACACACACACACACACTTGCTGCTGCTCCATTCAGAGCCATGTGAAAGACGTCAGCTCCAGACGCTTCCTCCGACAGCCTTTTATGTGCATTGTTCTCCCGCCGCGCAGGCATTTTCCCTGTGCTAGACAGTATAGCACAGGCACCAGATGCCACAGCACCCACATTCACTGCAAACTCACTGCACGCGCGCGCGCACACCGAGCGCCATTACCTAACATTTGAATAATGGCTGCTGACACATATATGTCCATCTGTATTCAGCATAGACTAAGCCTTAAGACAAAAAAACAACAATGCAGGGAGAAAATGCAAAAGAAGTGATGGACACTGATGAGGGCCAAGATTGTTCTTTTCATGAATCACAACGGCGTTAACAGTTCGTAGCTGTGGTTTGTGCATGCACAGTTTAGAGTATGTGCTTGCGATTTGTGTTGTGAGTGTGTGCCGCTCCGTCCTTGTATTAATGCCACGGAAGGTGTCAGGCTAATGAGCGTGGGCTGTCCTTAGAGCAGGAGGGTTTGGGTTGTGCCATTCACTCTGCATATTTAAATGCCTTGTAGAGCTTAAGTAGGCCCACTTTTCCATGTCAGGGCAGCGTTCAATCCTGCTGCGACCATTAATTATGATACCATTGTGCTCCAGTGTGGCTAATAAGAGTGATGTATTGCACCCTCGTGGCATTATAATCATCTGAGTGAAGTACCTGGACTACACTGAGCTCGCTTTAAGCACCACGTTTATAAAAAAGAAAGAAAAAAAAAACAGTGAGTGAAGAGGAAGCTTCTTCCCTCCTCTCCGTCTCCACCGCTGGCTGCATTGGTTAATGCTCTGACACGAGAGTGTGTCACAGATTTACCTTCTCTATAATTGAATAATCAATGATGAGAAATGCTTCGGTATTGATCATGCAGGAGGGACAGGAGAAAGACTAGCGCTGCAAAGATTAATCGATTAGTCGATTAGTTGTCAACGATCAAATTAATCGCCAGCTATTTTGATAATCGCTTGATCGGTTTTGAGTCATTTTTTATGAAAAAAAGTTTAAAATCTCTGATTCCAGCTTCTTAAATGTGAGTATTTTTTAGTTTCTTCACTCCTCTGTGACAGTAAACTGAATATCTTTGAGTTGGGGACAAAACAAGACATTTGAGGACGTCATCTAGGGCTTTGGGAAACACTGATCCACATTTTTCATCCTTTTGTGACATTTTATAGACCAAACAACTGATTGATTAATCGAGAAAACAACCCAGAATGAAAATAATCGTTAGTTGCAGCACTGGTGAAGACACATATAAAGTCATTCAAAACACTGCAAGTGCACAGGCATCAAAAGCAGATGTGACATAATATTTTTTTCACTTTTTCATCCATGCATATCTGCACTGTGTAACAATGTTTTTTGAGTCATCTGCATTGCTTCCGCAGATGTCTTCAAACACAGAACTGCTTAAGTGGATTTTGAGAAACTGCTACTTAATATTTGGAGCATGTCTCCTTAGTGTTGAATGTGTTCAATACAGATGGGGAAGAAAGATCCCACTTTATTACATTAATCACTGCAAGCTAATGTGATTATATGGACTTTATATTTCCCTTCTTAACTTCCCTGCCTCAACGGCATAATCAATGACCGTTTTTATATTCATTGAAAAATTCTGCGGATATGAATATAAGCTTCTGTAAGGTTTTTTAATCAACTGCGGGATCTTGAGTCAGTAATTAAAGAGTCCATTCTGTGTGTGTCTTCTAAAAGCCTTTAGCCTGCTTTTAGGGCCTGGGTATGATGCAGCCCACCGCCCCCATCTCTGCTGTGGTAAGTAGGTGTGAAAAGCATTGTCAGTGTGCTTCAGGATAAAGCCCTGCTGTTGAATGCCATTGGTCAGAGTCACCCCCCACCCCCACCACACCACACACACACACACACACACACACACACACACACACACACACACAGATATAAACACACAAGATCCTGAGAAAAAGAGTGTATGCGCAGGAGAGGATGTAGGCAATCGTGGAGGTGTGTGTGTGTGTGTGTGTGTGTGTGTGTGTGTGTGTGTGTGTGTGTGTGTGTGTGTGTGCGTGCGTGCGTGCGTGCGTGTGTGTGTGTGCAGGGATAATCAGAGACAAAAGCTGAGAGCTGGAGAGAGCTAGAGAGAGGGGCCTTTCTGCACATCCACACAGCTTTTTTTTGGAGGGGGGGGGCTGGTGGTGCCTTTTTTATCAGGCTTGAGCGGGGTCACAGTGTGTGTGTGTGTGTGTGTGTGTGTGTGTGTGTGTGTGTGTGTGTGTGTGCTCTAGTGTGAGAGATGGAGGGAGAGAGATAGAGGAATCACTGGGGTGGAGGGGCTGTTTAGATCGTCAGTCAGCGTGATGGAAAACCACACGGTTAAAGTCTCTCTGAGGGTTGACACAGGACTGCAGTGAGTGTAACTAAACTAAAGTGAAACTGAGTGAGTCTAGGTGAAACTCCCAGGGTGAGAGGAGATGATCATACTATGGAAAAAAAAGCCCACAGTGAAGGAAAAAAAGGACATGACAGTGGAAGAAAAACATACAACACTGACTGTTGCAATGATACCACTACCTTAGAGAATAGAGTAAGGACAGTTTTGTTTCAAGCCTTTCAAGCCGATAATGTATACCCCTGCAAATCAATTTTTAGGTTGGGCAAAACATAATCCGATTTCCTCTGAAGAAATAGCTTGACACATTACTAAATTGTTTCGTGGGGTCGTCAATGTGTTCATGCAGGAGAACTCGGCGATAACCTTTATACATACCTTTGCAGCTAATCCATTTTATTGATTGTACATCCACCTGCGTGGGGGGAAAAACACATAGCCCCATAGTCTTTAGAGCGCCGTATCAGTGTGATATCACTGTTTCTCTTTTCTCATTGCAGCGCACAGAGGAACGCAACTGCAAACCACCTCTAGCATTAGTACCTTATCTGTGGGTTGTTTTATCATGCTATCTCATTCAGGGATCTTAGCTATTCTACCCCTCTTAAAGCCCAATGCCATGGGTAAGGACACAGGGATGCATGAGGCGGGTTTAACAATGAGCTTAAAGGTGTAGTTGTAGCAATCTGGAAATGTGATATGTGTATATTTGTGAAGTTTTTTAAAGCACCATTGTGTAAGAATTTCTCCCATCTAGCGGTGAAATTGTATATGACAACCAACTGAATATTACTTTCTAGCCCGTCTCATTCCGAGCGCGTTTTACCTCCTATACGGTGGCCGTATTCTTCCAAGAAGTACGATTTCGTTTTCATTATTTTCATTATTTTGGTACCATTTCATTGCTAACATCAGCTATCAGGTTCCCAAACGAATGCAAGATATTGTTAGTAAAGTATCAGTGTGATCCTCCATCGTCAACAGACTTTCAAATCTGCCGGCAGATCGAGTAATCTCCTGCCCTGGCATTCGTCACGGTGCCACTGAGTGTAAACGCGCAAAAGGCGGAGGTATGTCCCTCTTTGGCTAAAGATGGAGGTGCAACATGGCAGATGAATGATTCTGAATGGCAGATTCTACACGTACAAGAATACTTTGATTAGTTTGTGGAAGTAATTACATATGAATGAGCACATATTTGTGAAAGAAAAAAGGGTTTTTTGCAAAGAATCAACTCAAAACATTACACAATGGAGCTTTAAGAAAAGTTACAATCAATGTTGGTTTTTGACAACCGGTTGGTTCATGCCAATCATTAACGTTAAAGAACCCAAATTAAAAACCAGGTTCGGATAGGTCGGAGGTTTAAACCCGCCAGGTTCTAAATTTGGGGAAAAGAGAACTCTGGTATTAGATCGGTAATCGGTTTTGGCAGATATTCTGAGTTGAGGGATTGAAATGGGTGGAATAAACTATGGTTAAGGTAAGCCAACTAAATGCTTGCTCAAGGCTGTGGTATGGTTATAGGTATAAGCAAAGGAGACACTTGGTCGAGGTTAGGCGAGGTTGTGATTGGGGTTAGCATACTCTGGTCTCCTGCATGAAAGTCTAATGCGGAACATGCGCACCACGACGACACCCGTACCATTGCCACGCGACTTCATATAGGGCACACTACTTGCTGCAGTGGCACTGATCGTTGGAAATGTACGTAAACTGTGAGGTGTGGAATTATCCGATACCAACTTAATTCTTAGGGTTACTGGGCTGCTGACAGGGCTCCAACTCAGTTTCTAATATGGTCATTAATGGACTTAGTCTGTTGGCTAAGATTTTGGTTTTAGGAGGTTCTGTGCTTATTTTTCCTATTTGTAGATCACTGTGATTAACGCTTCTGTTAGTGTTAAGGGAGGGCTCCAAATTCGAAGGGTTCATTCAGAGGGCAATGACCTGTTTTATCATTTAAGTATTCTTGTTCTGATTTCAATAATGGCAAATTTACAGTTACAGTTATTGTCTGTTAACAAAAGTTGCACACTCTGGCTCCATATGCATTTCTCTATTTCAGGCCTTCTTCAAGATCTTGAAGCCAAAACGTCTAACAATCTAAATAAAATAGAGAAATGCATAATGGAGCCAGAATGTGCAACACTTTTTTCTTTCTTTCAAGTCTACTTGAAATAAGCACCTCACGACAGCCCTTGGTGTGCGTTACTTTTCTATATTATACAGTTAAGTAACAACCCTGTTTTTACATGTTTTTAAGACTTTACTCTTGTGTCTGTCTTCAACATGACAGTGATATTTTCCTCTAAGCTCCTCTAAGTTGCTTTAGTGCCTGAGCTCTGCTGACCTCTGCCTGTCGGCGCTGGGTGACAGAGATGGGTGCCCGTGTTCCATGTGTACGCTTAACTCTGTGTGTGTGTGTGTGTGTGTGTGTGTGTGTGCGCGCACGCGCGCGTGTGCGTGCGTGTGTGTGTGTGTTAGAGAAAGAGAAAGAGAGAGAGAGAGAGAGAGAGTGGACAGAGCTGCGAGCGAGCAGACAGGCGTGCTGTAGGTACAGTAGTGTAGAGGACTAGACATCAGTGTCGTCCAGGTCAGACAGGGCCATCCATTCTCTAAGCCCCAGGGAAGAGAGAGAGAGAGAGAGAGAGAGAGAGAGAGAGAGAGAGAGAGAGAGAGAGAGAGAACGAGAAGGAAAAGAAGAGTGGAAAGTGTGTGTGTGTGTGTGTGTGTGTGTGTGTGTGTGTGTGTGTGTGTGTGTGTGTGTGTGTGTGTGTGTGTGTGTGTGTACAGAAAAAGAAAGATTTGGGGGGGGGGGGTATTGCTGCACTGTTTCTCTTAACTCTGTCAAAGCCACTCCATTGTGCTCCCCCGTGCAGTGAGTGGAAACCAATCTGTCATCGCTCCACTAGCCAGCATACTAGAAGAGGGTTAGACTGCTGGAAACACAAGTCTATTCAGTGTGAAATGTAACTGGAATCTGAGCCCTTGGATAGCTGGATTGAAAAAAAGGAAAAAAAATTGATGTACGATTTTTGAACTCCGCTCTCCCACAGACTGTGAAATGGAAGCCGTGAGTACAGTATTTGGGGTCTGCGCGAGATAGGTTTCAGTCTCGTATCTCGTCCTTTTTTTCACGGAGAGGTGATTGACATGTTTTGTGGATGGAACTCTATCCAAACCATGTGAGGTTTGCATAGGCATGAAGGGCTCAGTTAAAACCTCAGACAAGCATCCTCGCTCGACATTACCTAGCAGAGTTGGCCTCATTTGTTTAAGATTTGATTTTTTTCTTTTTCTTTCTGGCATTGACAATATTTAGACAGTCACTGCCACAGAGGGGTGACTGTGTAGCAGAGACAAACACTGTGTCTCAAATTGCGCACTTATGGACTTAAATTTGCTATTTTGAGAACATAGTGCGTTCACACAGACTTATGGCCAAATGCAGTGCACTAGGAGTACCCGGATGCACTCAAAATGATCAAAACATTGAGTGTGCAACGCTGCAAACTACTCACGATCAACCCTCACCATCTTTGCTACGGAGCAGAAGCTAAGGGGCCACCAACTTATTTTCAAACTTGTGAATACGGCAGGCGAGGAAGCTGCAGTGGTTGCGATTGAAACCCAGAATAATACATCCATGATTGAAATGGCGAAAACTGAACTATACCAATGTAATCATTACATGTATATTGTGGGAGAGAGAGAGGGGGGACGACATGCAGCAAAGGGCCGCGGAGCGAAATCGAACCTGGGCCGCCGCGGTAAGGACTGAGCCTTAGTACATGGGGCACACGCTCAACCAGGTGAGCTAACAGGGCGCCTCAGCCCATGGCACAAACATAATTCCATACTCAAAAGGTGCCGGTAATACGCGCCCAGCTGTAATTTACCATTTAAAAGAAACGGCAGTGCATCATTTGAAACAATACTACCCTGTCGAGATGTACACACTACACAAGCAAGTACATAGTATACACAGTTTTCTACATGTAAGTGTACTCACGGAAGTATCCGAATTGAGACACACCTAAAGTCTTCATGTGGAGCTGTGAAGATTTCAGCTTTTTTTTTCCCCCGTTATGTTTTCTTTACACCTGTCACCTATAGAAACCGAGCATCACCTGGCCAGCACAGGAAACGTGACCACCTCTCCTGATGCCCTGAGCTCTGAGCTAAGCCTGCATACTGTTGAATAGTAGCTGCTAATGCTATGTTCCGATGCCATTTGGAGTCACTTCTTCCCCTCTCCTCGCAGGAATCCCCCTTTGCGCCATTTTCCCTGTAATCTCCCCACTCCTCTCTGTTATGGGGTGGCTCGCCCGCTGCTCCCGTCACTATTCCAGAGCGCCTCTCCTTCTCACATGCAGCACCTCCACCATTTTAATCCCTTTGACCCAAACCCTGTGTGTTTCCCTGTATCAACAGCTCCTGGAGATTACATCCTGCCTGCCTCCTCACTGCTGCGTGCTTCAGTCACCGTGGCTGTGGCTGGCTAGTGCATGCTAGGGTCTTAGTCAAACACTGCTGGGTGTGATAGCCACTGTGGCTAGTTAGCTTGGTCGGGGCAAGCGTGCAGGCAGCTGGAAGAGAAATGAAAGTGGAAGAAGATGCACTAGGTACAAAATCAAAACAGAAGGCCCTCAGTAGGCCTAGTGGAGACTTTAGGAGGGCTCTGGCTTCAGCGAAAAAGTCTGTTTAGGAGAAAAGAAACATCAGACACTTAGGGTTGGGTTGAAACGTCTACACGCTATGAGAGAGACCGTAAGTGTGGAAAGCCACTTAAAAAAACTCCTTGAAAGACCTTGTTCGGTTCTTTAAAAGGCAATTAAATAATGATGTTTTGACATTAAAAATATTAAAATATTAAGATTATAAGAAACATTTAAATGGATGTTATTAAGCGCTTATTGAATTGATTGTCATTGCAATACAAAATACCCATATCCATCATAAAAGGTTAGTAAAACGTGCTTTGATAAAATTGCTAAAAAGCAACAACAATAACAACATGTTTATTAAGGGGGTTAGGGTTATAAGCATTACTATTTGATTTCTCTCAACTACTCTCAGTGTCTCACTGTTCCCTTGAGCAAGGCAGCTAACCTTCATCTGCTTCGAGGGTTCGGTGGGCAGCAGTAGAGAGGCCAACAGTTCACTTCAGTTATGTTGGACTGAATGTATGAAGGCGTGTGAATTTAAAGCGTAGAAAAGAAAAAGCATTCTGATTTCACATTCCCCAGAGGAAGAAGGACTAATCTAAAATGCTCGTGTTGATAGATGTTTAACTAACTATTGTTTTGGGTCACCCTGATGGCCAAGGGAGGAATCGCAACATCTCTGGTTCGCGAGTTCGGCCAGAGACCTTTGGTGCATTTTATTCCATTTCCCTCTCTGTCTCTCTCTCTGTCTCTGTCTCTCTCTCTCTCTCTCTCTCTCTCTCTCTCTCTCTCTCTCTCTCTCTCTCTCTCTCTCTCTCTCTCTCTCTCTCTCTCTCGCCTTCTCTGTGTTTCCTGTTATCTATATTGATACAGCTTTAATAAAGGTCTAAACTGCCCAAAAAATAATTGGAGAAAAGAAACTACCAAAAGAATCCTTGCTTTACTCATTTTACAAAGGAACTGACTTCACAAGATACACAAGATACTAATATTAAAAAGAAAATATATTTTGAAATTGAGCAAGAATGAGGATTTAAATTTTTTTTTTTTAAAAGATAATTCGCCTTGAAATAGAAATACATCATCTAAATACAAAGTTCTAGGTTACAGGTTTTTATTTAATAATCCCTTACTTTAGTTTCCTTTAGTTTTATTTATTAAAGGTCCCATATTGTCAACAGTGAGATTTCCATGTCTTTTTGTGATTATAAAGCAGGTCAAGGTGCAATATAAAAACTGTAAAAAGTATCAAAACGCTCAATCCAGAAAGAAATGCACACAGCCCATAATCAGAAACGGTGCCTTTAAACGAGCCGTCAGCACTCCCAAACTGTTGTGATGTCACAACTGTACTATATATAGAAAGAAAGTGCCGCTACAGTGTCGTTACAGACGATCCCCGGCTGCAATGGCGGTGCAGAGACGCTGAGAGCGCAGATGCGGAAGATCCGAAAATGCCAAACCAGTAGGAGCAGACTGGGCTCTTTTAATATACCTGAAAATGAGCATGGGACCTTTAAATTTGAGGCTTTAGATGAATAACTCCATATTTAAATCACCCTGTAACGGACACTGTACACAGCTTTTTGTTAACTCATTTGGTATTTCTTCTGGAGAACACATGTTCATCATGTTATCATATCACTGGGAATGGGTAAAATGCACAAGTGCTCCATTGCTTTGCATCATTCCTATCTTTACAATGCACTAAGACGAAGAAATTTGGTACACTGACATCAAATTGCAAGATTTCTGGGTAATGGGGTAATGGGTCCTCCACAATTATAATATCACATCCCTTGCTGACATTTGGTGCTGCCAAAGTTGTGTAGTGCAGGTGAAGGCTATTATTATGGATTTAAAACTGAAACTGAATAATTGAAATGATATAGTAGTGCATACTTAACTAAATATACTTACTTTTAAACACTTTCCAAATATGCTATCATTTCAGGCAGAGTAGCCATCAAACCACTGGGTTACATTTGAATATTTCACTCAGTATGAGCACTTCAAAGAGGTGTTGAAACAAGCAGATACGTGTAATATTTCCATACACTTTAGAAATTAGTTTCCTGAAATGTAAACTACTTTAGGGGGGAAATAGGAAGAAATCAGGATTCAAGAGGTTAGGGAGTTATCTTGAAACAGCCTGTCAGGACCCTCCACTGCTTGTGCATAGCGTGTCAGGGAAGTGAAGCAGCCGTCAGGAGAGTTAGAGTCACTTCTGTCGTCATGCCGAGGAGCAGTCGGTGCTCACACAGGACCCCTCCTCTTTCATGTAGTGTTTCTGGTAATGGGTTAGGGCTTTATTGATGTGAACTTATGTGATCATTGCATAAAGAACTACCACTTCCTCTCTCTCTCTCTCTCTCTCTCTCTCTCTCTCTCTCTCTCTCTCTCTCTCTCTCTCCTTCCTGCTCAGTTTTCCTGTGGGCTACATTAAATCAAGCCTCCGACCTAGACTCTAGTTAAATTAAACCCTATCAGCATGTTGCCCTCTCATATCGGAGAGCAGGCCTTTATATGGACGGCCTGTAAATGGTGATTAGTCAGTGGTTTGATTAAAATTCAAACACATGTGTGATACTCTGGAGGAGCCAATCACCTCCTTCTTCTCGCTCCTTTCTTCTGTCTCTCTGTGCTTGAACATATATTGAGACATACATACATTAGACACACACCCACACACACACACATATCCCCGGTCTCTGTCTGGCCGGTTCTCATGCCTCAGCAGAGTGCAAGGCTGATTTAAGGGCCCTTACAAATGGGGAAGGTTGCATGTGAAGACAAAAACCAGAGACAAATCACACCACGGCAGTCTCAAGGTTTCTACTAAACCTATTCAACTGGAGGGGAGCGGCAGAACAGTGAAAAATATATACACACTCCATCCTGTCAGAGCGCTTTTGGCTTATCTTGAGTGACTGTCAAGGCTGGGAATATCTGGGAATGGACAGAAATATATAAAATTAATAAGCCGCTGGATGTTGTCGGGAGTTATGATGCTTCATAAATCCTGGTTTGATCATGGTGGACAAGGCTTAAACCCACACAGCTTCCTAATGCGCACAGCAGTGTTTTGGACTGGATTTTATTCTGTTTGGGAGATAGAAGCCCTTAGCTGGCAAAAGTAAGATTTATCATCTCCGTACACCTCCCCCTTCTTTCTTTCATGAGTGACAAATATTATAAAGAAGGCCTGAGGGAAGTTGGCAGCCATTACCACCTTTAATAGAAGGGCACAGGCGTAGCAAGGTGAAACTGGGGCCAAAGGCAGAGAAATACTATTCAAAGAAAGAAAAAAGAGAGAGAAGCGGGAGAAGAGGGAGAAATTGGTACTAACTTATCAGTTGTACTTCCTTTGTCGGGTCAGGGGTCTTGGAGCTTTTGTTTGTTTGTTTGTTTCTTATACTGAGAGGATGGATGCTATCTCTACCGCCATCCAAGCAGGTCTGCTCTGTCGAGCGCCGCAGGTAATATTTCATGTCAGGAATTAAGCAAGCCTACTCCTTTCTACAGTTACACGGCCACCGCATCCATCATCGTCCCCTCTTCCTCTTTAGACTGTTGGCTTCAGTGGTACAATGCAACCAAGTATATTTACTCAAGGACTGTGTGTAAGTACACGTTTGAGATACATCTGACAGCTATAGTTACTAGTTACTTTACGAATTATGATTTAACATACAAAACATGACAAGGAATAAAATATGAGGCATTGTAAAACAATTAAGCTACCCAAAGTATGCATTATACATATACATTTTGAGTTTAAACAATTGGTAGATAAATACATTAGTTGATAAGTCAATTATCAAAAAAATTAAATCAGCAACTGTTTTAATAACCGATCAATCGTCATTTTTCATGCAAGAAAGCCAAACATTTACTGGTTTCAGCTTCTCAAATATGACAATTTGCGGCTAAATTACAGCAAACTGAATCATTTGGAGGTTTGGATAGTCAGGACATCTGAAGGTGTCACTTTAAACTCTGGGTGATTGTGAAGGGCATTTTTTACTAACAAGCAATACATGTATTGATCAAGAAAATAACCACCAGATTAATCCAAAATAATAAAATAATGAATAAATAAAATGGTTAAAAAATGAGCTTGCTTCAACCAAATACAAGTGTAAAATGCTGCTTCAACATGAATGCATGAGCAATGACAATCTAATGATATACTAGTATATAGTAACATTAGATATTCTACGGTATATCCCCAACTGGTCAAATATGGACGCTTGGTCAGTAGCTCTCAGCGTCAGATACCGACGCAAAAGTCACCCTTTAGTGTCTGTATGGAACGCTCGACCACGGCGCTGTAACATGACCTTTAAGAAAGACAACGGTAGCAAGTAGTATTGGGGTGGTGGAATGGGTCAATCAACACATAGTCTCGCATTGTCAGACCTTCCTCCACAGCGCTGAGGAGGAAGGTCTGGCTAGTCCATACAGCATTCTGGGATGGGAGAAAAAACATTTCTTTAAACCAATCACAATCGTCTTGAGCGGCACTAAGTATGAAGGTAAATATGGTGCAAAAAGGGAGAGCTTGTAGAATACAATGTGAGAACTTGCAGAACAAAAAATCTGAACTTGTATGTTAAAATTTGCACTTGTAAAAATAAAATTTGCACTTGTAAAAAATATTCACACACATGTGATCTGAATTTGAAGTCATACAAAGAAAAAAAACATGAGAGCTTGTAAAAAAAATCTGAACTTGTAAGTTGAAATTTGCACTTGTAGAAAATGTTCACACACCTGTATTCTGAATGTGAAGTTACAGAAAAAATATTCACAAATGTGTAGATTGATATTTACATGAACACAATGACAGCTGCAAACTTATAATGCAACATTTACTCGTATACTTTTTTTTTTTACTCTGGTTCATTTTCCATCACAACCACAACTCAGTGATTACAACCTCTGGAATCTGTCACTGCAACTTCACATATGTGCTCTCTCGCATCACAAAGTGGTGAAATCTGCGCACCTCGACTTTCACAACAGTCTTGACGATACATTTAGTGCAAAACTAATTTGTACCTGTGGACTTAGGCTGTGGAGCTCTGAGATAACAGAATGGGAAAAGCCTTCTTATATACAGTCTATGGGAAAATCAGGGTTTCTATCGCCAGATGAGGGACAACTCTGTCCGGCTTATTTATGTAGCATGGAAACTTGGTGGAATAGCATGCTAGCGTTAGCTAACTTTTAATTGTCTAAACATTTTTAACAGTCAAACTAAAACACTGGCGGTGAGCTCCACGGCCTGCAGCCGCAGACGGACCGTCATCAGTGGGTAACAGGTGCCAAGTTTCGCATCCCTGCCGAGAATTGCATCCACTAGGGAAAATAATGATTTTATAAGGCAAAGTACTGTTTAAAAACTAGGCAATAGTAAATCTCTTTGTCATGTTCATCAATAATGATTAGGATTTTAGAAGGTTTAGAGACATCAATGTTTTATCAGACTCTGTAGTAGCATTTCCTTGTTACCTAGATGCAATTTTCGGCAGCAATGAATTCTGCAGAAATGATTGTTTCTGCCCAAGCGGGTGCAATTCTTAGCAGGGATGCACAACATCAGCAAAGCAAGCTCTGGTCATGGCCGGGGGATGGGCCGCTGCTACTGGATGTGGGGCTCTCCGTGTCCCGCTGGAGCTCCGACTGCAGGTCGAGGTCGGCAGCGAAGCTTTCTGGCAAAAGCTGTGTTACTACGCTGGTCGATCCCCACTGATGACGGTCCGTCTGCGGCTGCAGGCCGTGGAGCTCACCGCCAGTGTTTTAGTTTGACTGTTAAAAAGTGTTTAGATAATTAAAAGGTATTTATTATTTATTTTAGAAGCGGGCTGGCTGCTAGTTAGCTAACGCTAGCATGCTATTCCACCAAGTTTCCATGCTACATAAATAAGCCAGACAGAGTTGTCCCTCATCTGGCGATAGAAACCCTGCTTTTCCCATAGACTGTATATAAGAAGGCTTTTCCCGTTCTGTTATCTCAGAGCTCCACAGCCTAAGTCCACAGGTACTAATTAGTTTTGCACCAAATGTATCGTCAAGAGTGTTGTGAAAGTCGAGGTGCGCAGATTGGCCACTTTGTGATGCGAGAGAGCACATATGTGAAGTTGCAGTGACAGATTCCAGAGGTTGTAATCACTGAGTTGTGGTTGTGATGGAAAATGAACCAGAGTAAAAAAAAAAAGTATACGAGTAAATGTTGCATTATAAGTTTGCAGCTGTCATTGTGTTCATGTAAATATCAATCTACACATTTGTGAATATTTTTTCTGTAACTTCACATTCAGAATACAGGTGTGTGAACATTTAAGACAAGTGCAAATTTCAACTTACAAGTTCAGATTTTTTTTTTACAAGCTCATGTTTTTTTTCTTTGTATGACTTCAAATTCAGATCACGTGTGTGAATATTTTTTACAAGTGCAAATTTTATTTTTACAAGTGCAAATTAAATTTTTACAAATGCAAATTTTAACATACAAGTTCAGATTTTTTGTTCTGCAAGTTCTCACATTGTATTCTACAAGCTCTCCCTTTTTGCACCATATTTACCTTCATAACTAAGCGCCGGACACAATGACGGTGCCGCTGTAAAATAGCCTCGGGAAGGAACTTGTTTTGGTGGAACATGTGTATGTTCAAAGGTTGTTTTAGTCGTGCAACAGAAAAGTGGTTTCACCCTGCACTTTGAAAAATGACGCCGAATCATTCCCGACCCAGAGCGTCCAAAAAGTGATGCCAAGAATCTCGAACAAGCGCATCCAAACATGACGCCAAAGGGCTGTGTCTGACTGAGACGCTAAAGGAGACTTTTTGCGTCAGTAACTAACGCCAAAGGCCCCTGACCAAGCGTCGGGTTTTTGAAGCGCTGGGTGTGAGATGGGCCATTATTCTGCGTAGTACATTTTCCTGATCATACCTACCTATAATACTTTCAATTTAAAACTTAGGTAACACTTTACTTGAAGTTATCTACATAAGAGTGACATGACACTGTCATGAACACATGACACTGTCATGACACAGTCATGACACATGAACCCTAATCCTAACAATAACCCTAACCCTAACTCTAACCATAACCATAACCCTAACCATAACTTGTCATGACAAAAACCGAATGATACTTACTAAAAGAGTTAGTGTTATGTCATAAACGTTTATGACATGTTTATAATGTTTATGACATGTTCATGACAGTGTCATGTCATTCTTATGTAGATACCTTCAAGTAAAGTGTAACCCAAAACTTATTTTGTATTTTGTGGTATTAGTACTTTTAGTTACGTAAAGACTCTGAATGCTTTCTCCCACGACTGGTGGCTTTTGTCTGGATCCCTTTCCGTTCAGGGGCTTCAGGTGTGTACATACAGTATGACAGTGAAGAAAGAGACTAATTAGACCACCATGGCTAATCTCCGGGGCTTTACCTGTCAATAAAAATGTTGTCAGTAAAGATGAAGTCTCTTTAAATGAAAAAGCTTGGCAGTTTTGATATGTTAAACACATGTCATATTGTTTCATTCAGTTACATCCCAATGAGACAAGTTTTCAACAGTAGTAAAAATGACAACAAAAACATCTTTGTTGGACCAAATCACAATAATGACATAGACATTCTTATTTAAGATTTGTTTTTTGTTTTCTTCCCCTTGTTCTATTTGGGAGAGGTCATGCTTTTTGAACACAAGTTGTAGTAAGTAAATTTATTCCACTTATTTCTTGTAACGGCACGAAAAAGTAATGAGGTGTTGGAGATAAATATAGGAAGACAATAAGCCATGCGCTCCTTCTTCTGTAGCTGTTTTTTGAGTCAATTAGCACATTGCAGAGACTCCGAAAATATTGCTGAAAATATGTAGCTCCTCAATATGCAGCATCTGACTTTTATCCAATTACATTATGTGAGGTCCGTGGGCACGCCGGGTACAGCGCACATAATGGAGGATGCCATCTTTGGTGTGATATTCTTCGACACTTTTCCATTGCATATGCCTATGGCTCTCACTATAAATTATTCAAAGGCTTCATCCACACAGAAGAGAGTGAGGAACTCGGCTCCATAGTAAACAGATTTTCTGCTCACCATCCTCACAAATCTCAAGTGTAGGACATTGTAAGAACCAAATAATTACACGGTGGCCCCTTTTCCCTCCTGTCTGAGTTAACCTGGCTTTAGAAATGCATTTGGACTGGATAATATTTGTGAGTTAACTGAAGTTTGGTTTGCTCAGGACCTCCAACTCCAGATGAATGAAGCTGATGCATGAAGATGCATGATGATTCATCCTGCCCTGTAATTCCATGTAAAATAATCCTCGATTTAAACATTCCTTATCTCGTTGTTCCATCTCATCCAACATATTTGAGCTGAGAAAATGACTCCAATGGTTACAGAATATTTGTGCTCCCTGCTGTCTCTCCCTCTGTTGATTTATTAAACTATATATAGATAACGGCCCTAGAGTTTGACTCTGGCTATGTATATAATCACTTTAGTTCTTCACTGGCTATTGTGCTGTGAAATAGAAAAATATGAATATTACATGGGTTTTAAATCCCGACATTCTTCTTTTTTTTTCTTTTTTTCCAGAACAAGAAAATTGACATATCCATTGCATTACTGCAGCGCCCATCTTTGGCTAATGGAGATTTCACATTATGGCGTTCACATTATAGCACCATGAAATATGCTAAGCATTTAAGAAAAATGAACTTTTTAAATAGTCCATCAGTGTAAAAAAATAAATAAATAAGGCGACGGAGGGGAGTGTGTGTGTGTGTGTGGGGGGGGTTCTGAGATTTTTTCCTGTCTCTTCTCTGCTTTGGGGATTTGCCCTGACCTTCAACTGGCCGTATCTTCCAGAGCAGATCTCTGGCAGTGACACATGTCATGTGTTGGAGAGGATTGACGAGGAAGCAGAGGAGACAAGAGGGAGTGATCTTGGTCCGTAGCCCAGTCCGAGTCAGAGTCTCCCCTCGTGTCAAAAGGATGGGCATGTTTGGCCCACAACACAGGCTGAACCTCATCCACTAATCTCAGCACAAAAACACCTTAGGGTGGCTGACGGTGGAACGGCGAGCGCGTGTGCACACACAATTTTAACAATGTCCAAGAACACAGGAGGGTTCAAAGCTGCCCTTAAAATTCCTGGGCTGTGGGGAGGGATGGCTGTACGGGGGAGAAACAAGAGAATAGAGTGACGGGGCGGGGGAGAGGAGTGTAGGCTATCTCCAGATTCTCCTCTTGTAAAGCCGACCTGGCTGAAGCAAAGCCAAGCCTCCCCTTTTTCTCCTTCCTATTCGGCTTTGTAGGAAACCATCCGCAGCGCTTTCTGCCGCGCTTGTTCTCTCCCACTCGGTAGGAAAACACAAGACTACAAAAAGAATCGACGCTCTTCATAAAGAGACGACATCTGAAGGATCCCTCTCTCCCCCCTCTTGAATCTCAGGTTCGCTATCTCGTAGTTGAAAGCACATTATCACACATAATGTGAATGAAGTAAACACACACATCGACCTGCAATGTTTCTTTCCGTCAGTGCAATGCTTGACTGAACACTCCCTTTTCACCCAGACAGATTGTATGAAGGCGGTGGAATAATGTGTTATCGACTCAGCGAGGCTCTGAAATTGAGATGAAAAAAAAAAAAAACAGCAAACCAAAAGATTAACATCTATATTTTACAAAGATGGCTAATGTCACACGGTTGACAACTATCATTATGTCCTGGTGTTTCCCTTTAATCATCAAAAAGGCTGCATTTTCCCTTTTGTTGAGAGCTAATTGATAGACTGAGACCTTGTTTTTGTATTCAACGTACCAAGCAGACACTGTGACTTTCAGCATGTCTGTAAATAAATAAATCACAAAGTTTGTTTTTCCTCCCGAGTCAAAAAAAAAACCCAACCTTTTTCTTTTGTCTTTGTGTTTAGCGCCTTTTGCGTCGACATGAGGCTAAAACCCCGAACAGCGTTAACGAAAAGCTCCTAAATAGCAGCTCTGAAGCTAGGTTTGAGCTTTGTCATCACGCTTGAAGAATTTCCTTTTAATGTACTGTAATGTGAAATTCAGTGGGGACAAGTTTAATTGAGTTTTACACAAACCAGTTGGGAGTAGCGCTGGAAGGTAGGTGATGTTGAGGTTTTTAATCTCTGGCTCCGGAGAGGCTTGTTGACGGAGTGGTTCTTTCTCTTTGTGGAGAAAAAAAGAGGAAGCCTAAGAAATGATACATCCATGGATAAAACCAATTGGCAACCCTCAAAGGGACGGGGGGTGATAAGGCAAATCCAGCACTTGTAGAGAAATAAAAGAATCCAACTGTTCATTAAAACGGGAAACAAAACAGGCGATTGAGAAGGAAGGCAGACTGCTCAGTGGAGGAGTGAGTGAAACAGACAAACAGAGCCAGAGATATCAGAGGAAAGGATTGGAAAATAATCAAGGATTTGTGAGGAGAATTAATAAGGAAGATAGGCACAAATAAGCATTTTTTTTTCTGACTGAAAAATTAGGAGGGATGGACTACAATTATCAAACAGGGGAAATGGCATAAGCTACATAGACACCTAATTATGAAGGATAACCTAGATATGAAGGTTGCTGTCTTTTTATTTTACACACTTTGACTGTGAGGCAGTGGGATCTTTTGTGCTCAGTTAACCAGATATTCATTGGATAGAGAATATTTAGAGACTTTATATTCTCTGCCAGCAGTCTACATTCTGTAACTAGTATATAATCCATTAAGAAAAGGAATGATTTTAACTTCACATAAAAGCTTTTTTTCAACCGCTGGAACAGTATTTTTAACCCAGGGAAGGCCAGATGATTTTAGGGTCTCTATGATAAAGCCAAAAAACAGTCAAATAAGAAGTAACATAAGTACGTAACGTTGTATTTTTAGAGCACATTTAAACACAGATTAAGCTGACCAAAGTGCTGTACAACAAAAGCACAAAGAACATTGAAATGTGGAGAAAAAAATAAAAAGCAGAAAGAAAACACAAACATCACAACAACAAGCAGCAACTCACAGAATTATAGACATTAAAACAGATTGAGAGATCTGTGTGTTAAAGGCCAGCGAGTAAAACATGTGTCTTTAGCCCATAGATTTAAAACAGAACTGGAGGGAGCACATCTGATATCTAATGACAAAAGAATAGCTATCAGTGCAATTATGATTCCCTAATTGTATTCAGAAAGTGTAACAACACTGGTCTGTGCATAACATGGTTCATTCAAAAGTACTTTTTGGGAGGATATTTCAATGTACCCCTTAAATTAGCTGCAAATAGACTGAGGTTTGGCCTCGCTGGCGTTGAATTTCTGAATCAAAGCGTTTTAAAATCAGATTTCAACATGAGACATGTTTTGAAATGTCCGTGGCTGCTTCCCCTTTAAACTTAGGCCTCTTCACAGACAACGCGCCAGGTATCTCTTTACAGGACAGGCGGACGCTCGTGTGATGTTGCTGTTGGTCTGTTTATTTCTGACAGTAATTCACCTCCTGGAGGTTAGTTGACTCTATCACCTGATCCAGCTCTCGGTAATGAGGTTTGGAGTCAGGGACTTAAGGTGATACAAACAAAAGGGGTAATGAAAGACTGAAGAGGAGAGGTTGAAGGAAAGGTGAGGCGGGAGGAAAGCGGGGGGTGAAGGAAAACCGGCAGTGAAATAATCAGCACTTGTATGATCGGCCACTGAGACATTCCATTGGTGTTTTGTATGAAAGAGAGCCATTCATCAACATATCAATAAAAATATGGAGCAGATTATTATTGTGTTTGCTTACCATGGGCCCCCATCATAAATAATGGGTCTGCCGCTGCTGCCTGTATTAATTATAATTAGAATGCTGATAATGTGTGTGCGCTTTTATTACGGGAGCTGAATCAATTTAACAGTCTTATTCAGCACCACAAGGTCACACAAAGTTACCAGGGTGAGAGATGGCTCTTTGTGAAGCCCTTTCTGCAATCAGGGCCGGGGGGCCACAGGGTAGAGAAAGACCCAAACTGGTCAGATACATCTCAGCATCTTCAACTACCATGAATTTTTACTTCACTGTCTTCAAATTCATGAAAGAGGGAGCCTTTGGGAAAAAAAACTCTTTCACCAACATTCATTGAAATCTAACAAGTTTGAATTTTCTTTTGTGAAGCTGCTTTAATTGATTTTTTTTTTTTTTTTTTTGGGGGGGGGGGCACTCAGGAGCAGAAGATCTTTAAAACAAGCGGAATAAGACAACATGTTATGTAAACTGTTAGAGCAAACCTGCTGGCAAACAATTGCCTATTACACACATCCAGCAGACACGTTGTTACATGAGCAGTGATTTTGAGTCAAGTTACTGGCAACCAAATACATTTTTGCTCTCTTTTTAGCTCTGTTTTGGTATATCTGGGTCTTCAGCTTGCTAGCTGCTCCGTTATGTTCACACTAACTTTGGTTACCATTTCAGGCTGGGCTTGTAACTTACCGTATGCTTTTTATCATAGATTTGTCTTCGCCAAAACAAACTGCTGCTGCAGAAAATGGAGCAATGAGAGTCAAATCTATGGGCCATAAAAGCAAAACAATGAGCGAAAAACTGTATGGAACTGAGGGGAGTTGCAGAATTGGATGATTATTGTCTGTGGTTTCATCACTGTGAGCGACCCCTTTCACATTGCACATATAAAAATGTGATTATTGCAGCTTTAAAGCCCTTTTGTGACATTTCAGCATTTCTGCTAAACAAGGATTTACGCATATTATACTGTAGCAATGTTAGTATTACTTATTTCTCTGCACATTGTTACTTTCATTAACCCTAGATAAGCGATTCTGGCATGTGTTGTCAAAGTGGCCCCCATGTAAAAGCACATGACAGATTACAAAGAGCCACTGGCAAAATGCTTTTTCACCAGTACGGTTCTCTTTGGGTTTGGTTTGCATTTGTTGACAGTTCACAGGAGATAGTGTGTTTTTGCCAAATGTTGAATCTCAACTTAGTCTAAATTCATAAGGCACCCCACTGGCTTGTTCCTCTGTTTCCCCCTTCCTCACAAGTTAGACTGTCAGATGGCCCAACAACAATGGATCTCACCAGCCTATCAGCCAGCTCCTACCTTTATAGCTCGCTGCGTGGCTTTAAAGACTGGATTTAGCATGGCTTGGCAAGGTTCCAACCAAAAAACCTTGCCACAGATTCTTTCTTTTTTTAAATCTACATATCCGTTTGCCCCATTTCCACATTTGAAATGCATTGCGTTCAAGGTGTCACACATTAAACTGGTCTCCTCCCACCATGAGTCCAAGAGCACAGTGGTTTGTTTCTAATGTGTCTTCTCACTGAGTCACCTGTTGGAACAAATAAGCTCATAATCTTTACAATAAACATGATCATCCTAATTAATGTTATGCATACACTGGGATTTGTACAATTAGAGACGCATATTTATATCCATAGGATGCCGTGTTTCTAAATAACTACACAGATATGTTGCTATTTAGCGCAACACACATATTTGTATATAATATACATTTGCATTTTATGAATAGTCTGCTATCAGTGAACAAACATTTAACATATTTCATTTGCTATTTCCTCCTTTCGCCCATTAATAATTGGGTGTGCATTTCCTTTCTAGGCTAAGTTGTTGTATTTTTTGCCTGTGAATGTTAAAATGACCTTGTGTTCCCCTGTGAATGCGTGCATCTGTCATGAAATTATACATTCCATCAGCCCTCATTGAACTGGGCATTGACTCTGTGCCGCAGACTCAGGCTCTGGCAGTGAATCTTGATTATGGATTCTGTGATATTGTAAATTACTTGAGATTCCTCTGAATGTTTCGGATTAATCGGTTTGTGCAGATGTGGTTCCCTTTTTGGAAGGCGCCATCTTGAACAGTTGCTCATTTCCATTCCGCCATCACATTCTGCATACAAAGCAGATTTCCAGATAGGTAATCCTTGTAAGGTTTTTAGAAGACAGGTTATTAGAGGATTGAGGGCTGTGTGTGTGTGTGTGTGTGTGTGTGTGTCTGCGCGGAGGGAAATTATGTACATTTTTTAAGTTGGTGACAATGAGCTGTGTCTCAAGGCAGGAGACATAGTTACTGTCTCCTTTCACTTCTCACCTAACAACATCCCACCCCCTTAAAAATGAGCACATAACAGGTACCCAGACACACACAGACATACAGACACACACACACACACACACACACACACACACAATCTCCACCTGCTCCCCCTTCTCCCTCTCCACCACCGCCACCCAGAATTCTTTGAAATGCCTGAGGCTAAAAAGCTGGTTACTCTCCCCTGGCTTGCAGCTCACAGCTCTAGATTTTTCCTGAATGCCAGAGCTGGTCTGCCCCCATCATCTTACAAACCCAACACCCCCACACACACCCCCACCCCACCCAACCCTGTCTTAAACCTGGTTCTACCTGTCACCTGTCAGACGCACCCCACCTTTAAGTGGCCAGTTATTTTCCATTGGTTTTAGATGTCTTTCATATCATGGCTCATTAAAGCGCAGCACAGTAGGCAGCATATTTACATAGGCTACCGGGGAGGTTTTAATTTGCGTCGGTACAGAGCATGACCGGAACTGAAGAGTGCAGCGCCAAAATGACTTTTTCACATGACACCCCCTTTTTCCACCGCCACCCTCCCCTTTTCCTCATCCATTCCCATATGAAAACATGTAGCTGGGCGTAATTGCTTGAACGGGGCACAAAGACGGAGACAGAGCCGTCACCGAGGGGACTGAGCTTTCTCCCAAGCGACAGACCGGGAGGCCAGTCAAAGCCGGCAATGAGCAGCCCGTGGTTGTGATCATTCTACTGAATATATACCATTAGACTCTTCAGAAAGTCCCAACTCTTTCAGCAGCTGTGTAACTTCCTCATTTTTTACTCACTCTGTCTGGCTACTACACCCATGACTCAGTCCAGAATCAGACTATCCCGCCATCTGCAGCTCCTCTTTCATCCAGTAATGGCTGTGTTTATGTTTATTTAGTTAATTAGAGGACATTTCTCCCTTTCAAATTGATACTTTAATCATAGCAGCTGAGCTTGAGGTGAGTTTTAAATGTCTTTACAGTAAAGCAGTATAGAGTTGATTTCCTTCATTATATCTGAACATTTCGGGTCCTTTTTTTAAGCTTGCCTTTTTGCAGTTTACAGTCAGCAAGAAGTCTTTCATGAATCTGTATTTTGGGCTATACTTCCAAATTAGGCTATATTCTAAGTGATTTGTTTGTACAGTACAGTTTTCTTTTTTTGAGGGCAGGGGGAAAGCCCCTCTGTTAAATTATTTACATGACAAGATAGTCAAGCTGCCAACTTCTGCAATTCTATCTCAGGCTGCATATAGCAGAGGAATAACGTAATTTCCCTCAGACAAGATTCTCAACAGAGATTCCCCCCCCAAAACAGCAGACCTTTCCCAGTTCGCAGCAGAGACTCCCGTATCAGTTGGAGATACCATAATCAGTCTCCAGTTTTGAGATTCTATTCAACAAGACAAGTAGGGATAGAGGCTAATATTGTCATAAGATGCTCTGTGTCACTCCCAAAATACACGGAGCACTGGGAGATTCAGACATTGCAGAGTCCACTCCTCAAACATTTGCTCTCCTCCCACATCTCTCTAAGGAACAAACTGGCTCCTGCAGATGCACTCCAAATAGCAGGCTGTTCATCATGCAGTGTTATAGAACAGGCTCATTCTTTAGCTTCCCCCCCCCCTAACAATCCCCTTGCCCATTTACCCACCCGCCCCCACCCGTGTCTCTTCCCCACGTCCACCGATGCTCCTGCTGGCCCTACATCCCATCGCAGTGCTCCGATATCAATCAACAGCAATGAGGCTGGCTCCGGCTTCCTCATCATCCCAAAGCACGCCGTGCTGCCCCTGCCCAGGCGCCACGCCCCGGCAAAGATGGCCGGCTTGCCACGAAGGACGGATGGACAGACAGGGAGGCAGGCAGACAGACACGTGGCCATGTGATTTCAGTGTAATTTTGGAAAGCATATTGTCTAATTTTGCCATCTGTCCGGGAGGGAGCGATGGCAGCGTGAAGCTCATTTGCCGTCTGCTTGCTTTATTGCGGCTATACAGAACAAGTTTTTGGAGCAGGATGCAGGCCCGGGTGTGCAGCCCACTGGAGCCGAGAGGCGTGTCGACACAGGCATCGGGTTCCCACCACTCCATCATTATCTACTGTGTGTCTGACATCCAGAGACACGTGCAAAATACCTCCGAATCAAACCTCAGATTCAAGCGCAGTTGCTTGAGTTACGAATGCAACGGTAAATAAGTTAAAAATGCAATCTGAGAGCAAAATCTTAAACGTCTGCTGTCATCAAGTTTCCGAGGACAAGTTAGAAAATCTTTCACACTCTGTGACAGTTTTGAGATGTCTCTCATACACCAGGCCATTATGAATTTGGTCCAGTTTGCGGCAAATGGTCAGATAGACGCACACGCGCACACACACACACACACACACACACACGCATCCATCGCTGTCACACATTGTGGATCACGTCTGGTTCAGCTGCTCCTTGGCTCTGACATTAATACAGAGCAGATTGGTGGAGATCTGCAGCCCTTGTTGTTTGATCTTTCCTCCTCTTGCCACATTTCCTGGCACTGCCCCCCTGCCACACCGCGTGGCGCAGGCAGGACTGGCATGGCCTCAACGTGCCTGCCAGGTTTGTTCTCTGTCTTCTTCCCCTTCCAACTTATTCCCTTATGCCCGCTCCATGGATTCAGTTCTGCAAATTACAAGAGCTCCCCTACCCCCAGCGACAGCCTGGATTCAAGAGACCTTCAATCTACCAGTTTGTCTTCTTCAGAAAGGAGTGATGCTACCTCGGCCTGCGATGTGTCACTCGCGTGCTTTTTTTCTTTTTTCTTTACATAATAATTGTCCTCTGCACTGAATTAGGTTATTGTCCTCATTCTCTTTTCCAAGTTTTAGCTAAAGCATTCTCATCCGACAAATCTCTTTTTGGCACACATTATTCTATCAAATATTAGAAGTATTAAGGCCATGACTAAACATTGAGATAGCGACCAAGCTTCACCTGAGAACAAAAGACATTCCTTAGCCAACAGCAGCCGCTGACTCAACTTGAACAAACACTGTATTCTCTTATCAAGACTCCCTACCTCCCATTTTCTATTTACTCAGGACTGTCATTTGGCCTGTAATGCCTTGAGTCTCAATAGAGAAATTGTTTAAAATGTCACAATCAAATGTATGAATTGAAAGCAAATACATCTTCGAGGTAAATGCAGCATCAGTGCCTCCGGTATAATCTGAAGTATTTGTTCAAAGAATAATGTCTGTGAGCGCCACACAATAGTGTCCTTTCTCTGTCATCCCTCCCAGGGTTGTGATCAGGATGGGCTAGAAAAAAAGCACAAGCTAATTTGGTAATAACATTGCCTCATGATGTCGGCACCCAATTTGCACGGTCTATCTGCCATTTTGCAACAATCTGCCTTCCCTTTTATGAATCGGCACCAGATCTCAGCCTTATCTTCCCCCTTTTTTTAGCGTTAACCACTTCATTTGTGACTAATGGCACACACACACGATCGTTATCGCTCTAATTTATTCCGAGTTTAAGATGAAGGGCTGGATAAGGTGCAAGAGACAATAAGTTGAAAAAGCCAGTGTGATGCCTCAGTTAATGAGGCATATCGTCTTTCTTTTTTTTTTGCACCGCCGGGGTCAAAAGCAGAACGCATGCTGATTGAGAGAAGGGAGGAAAACTGAGATGGCAATTCAGAAAACGAGAGAGCAGAGAGGGAGGGCCAAGCTGGGTTTTCTTCAGTGAAAATCAGCTTCTGAAGGACATATAAGATCATCAGAGCTTTGAAATAGAAACTCAGTTAGCAGCTGGAGATGAGGGTTAGCTAAGGCCTTCGGGAGAGACTGACTCGACATGGATAGTGCTGATGTCTGAGCTCTCAGGTAGCCGCACCAAATGGACAGTCGTGAATCAGAACTATGTTACTATTCAGAGTGAGCTGTCAGCATGAAACCCAGAGTTCCACAAGCATCTCAAATTGGACATTTGTATTTGTTGGAGAAGAGGTCATTTTGGCCAGGCCTTTTTGTATACATTTTATGCAAAAATGTTTGTCGGCATTTTGTCTTGTTAAGTGATCTTAGACAGGCTGTTCTCATGAACATTTCTTTCATATTGTTACAAAAGGTAAAGTACTGTAATTCTTATGTACTCCACGTATTTATTGCCGTATGCACCACATTGACTGTTGCTGAATAAGAGCAAAAAGCGCCGTGTAGGGTGGTGGGGGTAGAAGGAAACGCTTGTTCATGTCCCGGGAATGTTTAAATCCAAACCACCATCTTTTTGCTAGTCTTTTTGGTGCCTAAACATAACTGTCATAGCCACAGGACAGTCACCTTTTGTTGGCAAAACTTAACTGTAATGGCCCTTGAAAGGACTGACATCTCGCTTTGCCTTGTACCCGTTTTGTCAGCTAAACTCAACTGCAACGGCCTCTGAAACGACCAGCACCTTAAGGTGACTGGTACCCAGTAACCTTTTCTTGGCTAAACTTAACTGTTATGTTACCAGTCGTCGCGTCACCCAACAATGGCCAGCGGTCGCCTATTTCGTAGGATATCATATGTATTGGTTTGCATAACTTTTCGTAACATATCATATATCATAAGAACCGGTTCATGACAATGCGTTGCCTTAAAACATGGGAAGAAAAATGTTCTAATTGTTGTTCTCAGTTAAAGTTTTTAGGCTAAAAGGGTTAAAGTTTATCCTCAAAAATCGCACTTCCATTTGATATTTATAGTTTGCCTGAATATCTTTGAATCCATTTCTTTTGCATCAAGACCTCCATCTTTAAAAGGATAAATATTTTCAATGAAGGCAGCCCAGAGATACATAACTAACGATGAACACCGTGTATTGGTTTGGCTACTTTTCCCTCTCCATCCACAGTAGAATGAAAAAACAAACGTCTCTCAGGAGTGAACATAGAGTCTCCTATTGTGAAACACACAGGATCAGTCTGTCTCTCAGGCCTCCTGGGCAACATATGGAGCCCTCCAAGTTAGTGTTCAACTTCCCAACGGCTGTTGTGAAAAGTGCTGCACTAGCTGCAGCCCTCAGAGAGCTAATTAGAAACCCTTGTGCATAAACCTTACTTTGGAAGTTGCTGTGGGCTGCCCCAGCCCAACCACGGCAGGATCTGTGCTGCCTGCAAGATAATAAACACAATTTGCATATAATGTCAACTTTTGGCAACCTTCAGCGATGGCCTAGACGCTCTCGTGGCAGCCTTTTGAAAACGCATCGATCAAAAAAAGTTTGGGCAAAACGGCTGATCATTCACAGCCCTTTGAACGTGAGGGAGATGTTTGTATTCATTCAAGCGGTTTAGAATTCTGGATGCCTAAATCCTCACTAATTATCACTCCCACCCTCCAGTGGTTTAAACTTGTGATTTGTAACAGATAAAAAGCCCCACATAAGAGATCCCCACAATACATATTTAGCCGTGGAGTAATTAAGCTGCATTCGACTTCATTCATACCTGCCAGAGTGTAATACTGCACTGTTACACAGTGACGCTTTCAATTAATGAAAACGTCTAAACCAGCCTACATGTGGGATCACTATGCAGGGTCTAACTCCACTGTATTTATCATGCGCTGTAAGCCAACACAATTACACAGACCTAACGTAGTAATTGCTACATAGCAGCTCTTACAATGGTAGAAATAGAGTTACCTCGACAGAAAGCGTTAGTAGGTCTAGAGGGAAATGGAGGAAGAGGTGGAAAACGGGGGGGATAGAGAGCACAACCTTTTACCAAACTGTAAATCACGCTTCACTTTTAAGAGGTGGGGAAATAAATAATGTCTGAAAGTGCAATGATTTCAGTGATTTAAGGGGAGCTTTTGAGAAGCGTATTACTAGAGGTGACAGCTTGTGGGAGATAGGCAGGTTGTGTTAAGAGGAAAGGATAAGAGGCTATGACATTATGTCTGCAGGGTTAAGGTGTCAGAGTCAAAGCGTGAACCACTATTACTGGATCAATACTTCTCAGTTTTGCACTTATCTCTGGCCCCGATGGTTAGCAGCAGTTTTTCTGGATATACACGGGGACTAAATGCCACTACTGAGTGGGGGGACTGCATACCTGCTCCATCTTCTACAGCTGGAGAGGAGTATTGTAACAGGAAATGTTAAATATTTGAGCTTTTTTTTTTACAGGAAATGTTAAATTCTCCACTGTTTTCAAATGGGCTGCTGGGCTCAGTGAAGGTAAAGGCTCAATATATATATATATATATATATACAGCACAATATTTTATTTTAACAGTTTTTTTGATAGATGTAAAAAAAGAAGGAAAAAAAGTTTTTGTTTTATTACTGTATATTATGTTTTGTCGAGTACTGCCGCTGAAATGTGTCCCTAAGGAAGATGAAGTCCATCCTTTGTGCGTTGGGTATAAAGACAGAAGTTGTACACGTGTCATCGCACGGGAAAAAGAGAAACATTGTCACAGTCAGAAACAAGAAAAAGTGTGTACTTTCAAGTCTTTCATTAAACTTCTGAAGCGTCTGAGTTAATCCTTGCTGTACACAGAACAAAAACTCAGCATTCAACAATTTAAAAAAGAGAGAGAAGAGAGATGGGGGGGGTGGGGGGGACTGGCCTGATCGCTACATATTCATATTCCTATGCAGGCGTTATCACTTAAAAGGCTTTCTAATTACAACAACAAGACAAAAACTCCTTGGATTCCTTCCAGACCCGCTAAATGATAAAATAAGCTTGCTCTCTCTCTCTCTCTCTCTCTGTCTCTGTCTCTCTCTCTCTCTCTCTCTCTCTCTCTCTCTCTCTCTCTCTCTCTCTCCTTCTTAATCTCTGCAAAGCACCTTGGAGCCTCATCTCCCAAATACAGGCGAATGAATGTGAAAATGCCATTTAGAGATGCAGGTGTGACATTTGATAAGAAACTTCTGGATTAAATATGTTCTGCTAATGAGGAACCCAGCTACCCCATCAGGGCAAACTATTGGGTGGGATTGTGTGTGCGCTGATAACATTCCACGCGCAAACATCCAAATTCATTATTAATAAACAGCCGCAGTCTCTCTATCACACAGAAAGTCTGGATCCTTCAGTGGAGAGACAGGGATGTTGCGTCTCATTAGGAGAGGCTAAGGAAAATACGAGGGGGTGTGTTCTGGTACGAGCGAGGTAGGGGTGTATGTGGCGGGGTAGGGGTATCAACTGTTTTCATATTTAGCTGTTTGGGGCTTTTTGAGGGGAAAGGGGGGGGAGAAACAATTTCAAAGCGTATGTTAATGGTGCATTGAATGTTGGAACAAAAGCGGTTGAAAGTTTCAGGGGATCTGGCAGTGAAATTGTAATTCTCTGGCTATAGCTACTACAGAAAAAGAGGGGATAGCGGGCTAAGCCATTGGTGCAGTAGACTGGGAAGTCCCTGGCCCCAGCTTGACATTTATAACGATTTGGAGAAGATTAAAGCCGTATTACTGCTGTAGTCCATAATGCGGCTCTGTAATGAGGTGTGAGTGCATTAGCGTCCTGCGGAAGTTAGCAGCTTTCTCAGACCTTTAAAGGAAAGACACAGCCAGAGAGAGAGAGAGAGAGAGAGAGAGCTTTCAAAGAACATGGATACTTGACTGTACTGTGGTCATGTCCAGTCAAAGACTCAGAGGCTGGGAGTCCTGAGTGAGAAAGGACTCCAGAGGCCTGCCAGTGGAGGCTGAGGCTGCCCACCGTTGAAGACTTGTCAGTCTAAACCAGCTTAGTTCAGCCAGCCAGCAAAGTGTCTCCGACTGACAGGCAGCACTTTGTTATTCGGACCAGTAACTGGAGGTCCATGTCTGCCGCCTGGAAATATTTTATATTCAAATAGAAATTAGAAATGAAATGTGTTATTTCAGGCATAGCATATAGCAGTGCTTTTTTTTAAGGTGCATACAAACTCATAGAAAAAAAAAAACAGCTTTAGGAATTCTGCCAGCTCTCTGTTTTGACAATTATTATTTTGGCCTGGTGGCTTTTTTCTACAGTACATAGTAAAAAAAAAAAAAAGAGGACAGTGGTGCCAATTCTAAAGCCAGCCACGGGAAAATGAATATTCTAAAAGGTGTTAAAAAATGCATGCGTTATCTGCATAAAAAACAAAAAAAAACACAGGTAATTCTGCGTAAGCGTGTGCAAATGAAGGTTGCAGGTGTCGTCGGTCCATTTAAGTGCTCTTTATGATGTTAATTAGTTGTTAGCGTAATTTTCCAGCCTCCGCCATCAAGCGTGAGAAGTTCAGAGACCTGCTGTTAACTGAGAGTCAATGCCATGGCACCGTTTCAAGAGCTCCCAAACAGGACGGCCAGTGATAACGAACAGGTGATGGGGCCTGATGCCTATGGCAGCAGGATATTGCAAAAGACAATTGAATTCGTAGGGAGAAATGAATCTTCTGGACAGCATATCAAATGTTAAAACAACACACATTGCATGCAATTTGCTTATGCGGGAGGGTGATAAAGTGTGCTTATTTAAAAGATAAACAAAGGGGGGGGGGGGGGATCTAGTGCAGTAAATTGTGCATGTGTGTTTATTCCCTATGAGTAACGCCAGCGGTTTATAGTCGCCGACACAGGCAGCCGTGCTTTATGGCTCCTCTGTTTGTGTGATAGTAGTATTTATGATATTGGAATTTATGTTGTACTGTGTTCACACTGTCTGTGTGCTAGTGGTGGTCTGTATTTAAATGTACTTAAGTAGATTTGGTGTTAGTCTTGTGTTTGGGTGAATGCCTTTGAATGATGTCACTTTTAGCAGTAGGTCAGATTCATTATCCCCAGTGGTGGAATGTACTGTACTTAAGTACACATTTGAGGTACTTGTACTTTATTTGAGTCTTTTCTTTTCATGCCACTTCTACTCCACTACATTTCAGAGAGAAACATTGTACTTTTTACTCCACTACATTCATCTGACAGCTTTAGTTACTAGTTACTTTACACATTAAGGTTGTTGAACACAAAACACATGTAGTTTAAAAGATACGATGTTTTATTATAAATGAAACTACCCAACAATATATAGGCCTACTGTACAAGTCCAGCTGATATGATCAGCCGATTAAACACACAACTGTTTGGATCGTTTCCAGTTTCTAAAATGGGAGTACCTTCTCCTGATGATACTTGCATACTTTGTAACATTTTCAATGCAGGACTTTTACCTGCAACAGAGTTTTTTTTACATACGTACGTACATACGTTAGTACTTTTACTGAAGCAAAGGATCTGGATACTTCTTCCACCTCTGATTATCCCCTCCGTGCTTCTCACAGGAATCCGGCCTCCCAAGGTTGAATCCAACATTCCAAGTTTTTCTCGAGGAGTGAAAGCCATTCGAACAGAGAGAGAGGAGTTTCATCTCCTCAGCCCCTGCTTCAGCTAATCTTAACCCCCTCGCAATGACATTTCCACTCCGGTTCCTCCGACTCCAGACATATTTGCTCTCCTTTACTGCTTGTGTCCTGTTAAGATTTAAACAGCAAACATAAAATGCGCAAGATAACCTGCGGGAGAAAGGAAAAAAAAAAAGAGCTTTGGAGAGACTTGACTCCGAAACATTATTTTTAAAGACCAGATCTGAGAGCTCCGGCGCAGCAGTCGGGAGCGATTATCTGCTGTGATCCCTCTCCGATGCACCAAAGTCATTCATCTGCCGATCCTCCACCCCTCCGCACACTCACACACACACACGCAGCCCTATGCAAAGGCAGACCCCTAATCATGTCGACACCGTGTGTCAGTGCCGTGGATGAGCAAGGCCTAGAGATGAGAACGGCTCTGTAAACATGCGCAGGCAGCAGGGAGCTTCCCTCTCCCCCCACGCTGCTCGGAATAAGCAAACGGGAAGATTTAGGGATTTTGCCGGGGCCCAACTTTGTAGTATCGGCTCAGGGTCCTTTTTTCGACGTTTTCCGGGGTGCTGCCTATGGGATATTGTTCTTAGCTTATGAAGTGCCGCCCGCCCGTTATAAGCTGTGTGTCTTTTGTCAATAGTATTACAATTTGGGAGCTGCATGTTCTTCTTCCCCCCCCTCTCTACTCCCTTGGATTTAACTCTTCAGTATAGGGCTGCACAATATATTGTTTTGTTATCGTCATCGCGATATCAACCGCCGCAGTAAACAAATCGCACAAGGCTGCGGCGTATCGCGAAAGACAAGAAAATAGCAGTAGGAAAGTGCACTTTAAAATGTAACATTCTTTCTTTAGTGGTGCCTTTTATATTCAATCCAATGTTCAATTTGTTCAGTAAAAGAATGTTGGAAATGATTTCCTTTCATTTGTTTTAAATCCAACAAGCCATCTGTTGCATTTTAGCAGAATCATAAAAGCAGCGTAAATGCAGAACTGAGGATACGTTCATATCTGTTATCATTTATCGCTAGTAATATCGCTATCGTGATATTCCACATTATCACATATCGCATATTCTCCTCATATCGTGCAGCCCTACTTCAGTATCTGCCCACATATTGTCTACATACTCTGTCATTGACCTTTGCTGTTGACGTCTAACGTTGTGATAAACCAGCTGAATCTTTATGAGGAACTCTTATTTTACAGCTGCAGTGCAACTGCAGTTTTCATTTGACCTCTACATTCATTGAAGTCAACCATTTTTTTTTTTTCCAGCACTGTCGATTATGAACTATCATGACACACTAGTAAATCTAGTGTGCATCAACTATGTGCATTCCATAAACAGGCAAATACAATTGGCTGTATCAAATGGGATGTATATTAACAAGAGTCAACTGTGCTCCTTCCCCTGTCAGGATTCTATTATGGAGCATGCTCCCGCCCCTTGTTTTGATACAGCGGTAATTTAAAGACCGATCTTAATTGACTTATTTTTTCCGCATGTCTGTCGGAGCTTGTGCATGCACTGCAATAAGATTCTTGTTTCTTTATTGGGCCACACACAATGCACTGAGTTCAATTTTACCATTCATAATGAATGCAGCCTCGCCATTCAAATGCAGCCATAAGCACACAGCAGATAAGAATTTAATTAAATGTAGATTAAAACCAAACAGGAAAACACACTGGCTGATAATTTTTTATCACGTCCCCTGGTCATATTTTCTTTTCCCCCTCATACTTTCGACTTGTTCTTCCTTGGGCTACATCTTTTCAGCTTGCCAAAAGTGGCAAAACACCTCACACATCTCACCGTGGCGCCGTGAGATTGTGTAAAAAATGCAAAACGAGGGGCGGTCACACGATTAATCAGAATCCTCGTGTCTGAGGAGGATGGAGGCTGGCGGAGGATTGAGGGAGGGGGCGGTACAGGGGGTGCAAGGAAGGAATTAGTTGCTTCATCCCAAATTTGCATCATATTCCAAAGGACAATCCCAGCACTGTAGGCAAGGGGAAACATATCTCGCTCTCTGCAGGAACAATTAAATATTTGCTACAATGCTGAATAAATGTCACCTTCAGTATCAAATTGTCCATACTTGCTAAACATGGTGTTACAGTGAGTGCCTCGAAAGCATGCCTGAGTAGAGAAATGATCCACTATTTTAGATGTGGACCACAGCCCCAGCTAACATACTGTAACATACATTCAGGAGCTGTTCACCTCAGGCACTAATACTGTGTTTGACTCCACTGGGGATAGCAGTGAGCAAGAGACAGCAGCCTTGTCAGGGATTTCCCACTATTGAACCCGGGTGCTCAGTTACATATTAAACACATTGTTTTTAAAAAGGTCTGTACATTGCTAGAGTTTCCCTCTGTCATGCATTTTTATGATTAACAATTTTTATTTGACTTTAACAGAACACACAAAACATACAATTTGCAACATGAACATATCCCCAAAACATCACCGTGTCATCTTTTCTCGACAAAAATCAAGATAAAAATGACAGGGTAACTAAAATATTCAACCATACAACAAAATAGTAACAAAATAGACAATAAACAATAAACCAAATAAACATATGTATAAATGACAACACCATGAGCCCATCGTACACGTCTCTCCCCAGCACAAAACTTCTTAGGAGCCCTCCAGAAATATCAGGTACCTTCTCCATTTCTGCCTCTGTCATGTATTTTAATTATTAAAACTGACAGAAAGCCCTTTTTAAAAAAAATAAATATTTCAGAAAAAATACATTAATTTCCCACCATCTGTTGTACTTATCATGTAGCGTATTTCACTTGCATGCAGCTTTTCTAACAGTTTCAGACAGCTGTTGGCTCAGACATTTACCTGAATGACTTGAAAGATAAATTCTGCTCTTCAAATGACATGTTTTTTTAATCAGGGGTGATGGTCTCCTGCATGCATACACAGATTCTCAATGATGTGCTCAGAGTGGAAAACTCAAAATCTGCATGACTGTAAATTATAATTTGTCAAGTGCTGCTGTTGCCGAAAGGTTAGAAACATGGTCTAGGTAACATGGCGGTGGACGTTAGCACCATCCGTGCCACCTCCACAGCGGCTGACACCGCCGTGCCTGCCTGCCTGCCTGCCTGCCTGGCTGTGCCCGCCTGCCCACCGCGCTAGTGCTGCTACTCAGTTCCACTCTATTACCCTCACGCAGGCGATTGGCCTTTTCTGTGGGGAAAAGAGCAATTTCCTGTCGCAGTCTGTTTGATCAAGTGCTAAACCCTTGTGATCAATAGAGAGACAGATGTCGGCTCCAGATGGCCGCGTGGTGATACCTGGGGCAGCGCCGGGGCTTGCCAGGACGACAGAATGGCAATGAGCAAGGGCAGCGGCTGTGCTCCCGATGCACCAGCCACCGAGACACAATGTGACAAACGCAATTAGGCCTTTTAGCCGCTGATTATTTATTTCTCTTGCAAACCGACAGAAAATTTAATTAGCACATACTTTAAGCAATATGTAAAATTACAGGGGTGCAGAGACAGAGGGCATGCTGGGATGTTGCACCGGTGACTGGTGTGTGTATGTGTGTCAGAGAGAGTTTGAGTGTGTCTGTGTGTGTGTGTGTGTGTGTGTGTGTGTGTGTATATTCTCTCTGTGTATTGCTGTGCTGTTAACACCAAATTAGCACGCCTGTAAATAAGGCACAAAAGCACTCCGCAACAGAGAAATGGGAATGTTTTAAGGCACAAATCAATAAGAAGATCTATGAAGAAAAACACATAACTTCATAAATTCCATTCCTCATGACCAGATCAATAATGTTGAATTTCAAAATGGATGGCAGGTGCATCTCACTGGCTCTCTGTCCTTCTGGAGAGGAAAGAAATAACTGCCAGCACCAGAAGGCCAAAATAGACCTTTCCAAAGAGGAGAGACAGAGGAGGAGAGAGGCTCCCATTTTTTAAACGGCAAGCATTTGCATTAGGGCTGGCATCCACCATACACCCCCACATACACACACACACACGCACGCACGCACGCACGTACGCACACACACACATACACACACACCCACACACACACACACTTATAAACACACAGACACACAGAATGGCAAGCCAGCCCATGTGGCGTAGGGCCGGAGCCATGTTGGAGAAACCACTGAGGCGCGTGGCGATGGCGCGCTGCTCTCCCAGGAAAAAACCAAGCTCACCGGCGTTGGCCCTCCGCCGTTCACCTGCTCCCACCGAGGCATGATGGGTAGGGGGACATGGGCCATGAGGCCGCAGCTGGAGGGGAGGGAGGGGTCGGGTCTGCTGCGGTGCTCAACACAGCAGCGCCCTGTCACGAGGGGTCTCCTGCTCCCATTAGCAGGGCTTGGTCCGGACGGGGCCCCCAACCAGCCTGCCATCCGCAGCAGGGGCCGCAGTAAACACATGTCGACTGGCCACAACCAGGACACAGGCAGCACTACCTACAGAGAAGGAGAGCTAATAGAGTGCTCAACGGGACAAACCTGTCCAAATAAAGAATAAAGCAGTGCGCAGAGGAGAGCTTTCCCTTTAATAGTCTACTCCACTTTACTGTGGACAGGGAGGAGCTGGCTGTGTGTGGCAGCTAATGAGGGACAACAGCTTTGTACTAGAGGAATGTGTGGCTGTTATTGTCTCAGACTGACAGCACGGAACTCAAGTGTTACCTGCAATACAGAAAAGTGTAAAATGTTCTCATTTACAATTCATGGGAGAGCATTTTTATTTGTTTGGGGGTAAAAACTGAAAATGTCAATAACAATTCATTTTCTTTTGTGCATCTTAAAATAGTTTGTTTAAAAATCATAGTAAAACTGGCGATGCTTTGATTGTTAAATAATCCTTTTAATGAATTTCAGTATGGGAATTTATAAATTTGTTTAAGAAATTTGCTATTCAAGCTCTGTCATTGCACTCTAATAGAGCAAAAATAGCTGCTAATTCACATCTCTAATTTTCTCTCTCTCTCTCTCTCTCAAAATGATTACAACGCTATTACCAGGCAAACATCCTGCTGCCAGTATCCTTCTCACTGTATTGAAAAAGCTACACGAGTCTCCAGAGACTAGCCAGAGAAACGTCTTTTAATTTCAAAGTGAAAGATTTAATTTTGACCCGGTAAAACATTTGCTGAATCACATCATTGCTGTGTATTTTTTTTTTTTTTTTTCAAGTGTTTTCGTGTCTTCAAACAGTTCATACATGCGTGTTGAATGACATTGTTCGGTGCTGTGCTGCTTTTATGTCTTTGTTGCCTGTGAATGTATACTATGGAGAGAGCAGCGTGTTCCAGGCTCCCCTGGGAGGACTTTTTAATTTGTGGATTCTGACCCGCGTGCCATTCGCTCGAGGCCATCCATGAGCTCGCGGTACTGGCTATATATCTGCAAAAAAAACACTTGATGCTAAAATTTGTCTGGACGGTGTAGTGCAAAAAAAAGGAGGGAAATCTGGAGGTCTGGGGGGGTATCAGGCGAGACAAGGCAAGTCAGGACTCTGTAAACACATATTTACCGAGCAGTATTTATTTCTCTGGAAAAATAGGAACATTTGTCCTGCTAGAATTGAGAGAAATTTTAGAAATATATAAATGTGTTCAAAAGTCAACAAAAGCATTCTTTCTTACTGCCATTACAGAAATGCAGCAAAAACAGACAAAAGATTATAAAATATAAAAAAATTAAAATCATAGAAGATTTTAGTCCCACATTTAAAGCCTAAAGAACGTAAGATCGAGTCAAAATAAAGTCAGAAGAATGCCTTTTGATCCGAATACAATTCTCATGAGAGTAAGATCTTTAGCACCTACCTGCGAGGGTGTGCAGGCAGATTGGCGTCTACGCTGCTCTGCCATGTCTGAGGCGTCTCTGCATCATCACAGCCAAAACCTCCAGCGGCTGCAGCTTGAGCATGAGAAGAGTGCCTCCTAGTGGCCGAGAGTACACATGAGAAGAGGGAGGATGGTGAGAGAGTGAAGGAGAGACAGAGCGGGGGGGAGAGTCAATCTGTGTCAGTGCCTTAGTGAAATAATAGTAGAGTCAGCTAATTCTAGTTTAGTGTACCGTCAATAATAGTAAGCTTGTTTGACCCTGTACATGATGTTCCCGTTTTGGGTCTCACTCAGCGTTTTTCCTCTCTGCTGCTTACTTGCTTGCTCGCTCTGGATTGTGATGGCAACGTTGACAGCCATGAGTCATCCCTAATGTGTTCAACTGGGATGATCCGGAAACAGTCCAAATATTTACCGGATTTCATGAGAAAAGATTTGTTTAGTCGCAGTTACATAATTTCAGGTGCAGTTACATTATATTATTCATCCACAATTTGGAAAGATCCAGGGAAGTTAACTGGGAAGTTGTAATGTACTCCTATGATAAAGATTTGTTGAGGAAAAAGAAGAAAACGTGGCGGTTAACAGAACGCAGCTACTTGATATTCGTAGGTGCGAGGAGCTTGTTCCCATTTGACCAGGAGGAGTTGGAGCTGATTTGAAGACAAGAAGAGTAGAGGTCTTTAATTACAACCCTGGCTGTGGCTTCAGGCACCGCTGGCTTCACTTCACAATTAAGACCAGCAGTTAGAGCCGGGCCAATAGACAGAGACGAGATCTTAAAGGTGCAGAATTACCAAAACCGAGGGGGGGGGGGGGAGAACAAATCAGCACCAGGCTTGACAAAAGAAAATGACACACTAAATCTGGCAATATACATTTAAAACTTGTGCTCTTTAAAATGTATAAATCAGCCTTTTTCTCAACCGTTCCCATTTCTCAAAGTGCGCCTCGATGCTTTATAATACATGACCCCTCGATGCATTCAGGTGATGCCAATGGGCCACTGTTAAGTTTTCCCAGAAGCCCCATTCAACCCCTCCCATAATATGTGGCTGTGGTGCAGCGGGACTGTACTCCTGTGCTTGTAATGGCCTCTGCAACGGTAATGTGTTTGGACAGATGGGAGAGGCGAGAGCTGATGTGCTTAACTACGCATTTTACAGCTAAACTATTAAAGAGTTGTGCTGTTTACACACCAACGTTTGAATACCTGTCTTCAGGCCAGTTTAATTATCCGGGCCCTTCTGTTATTTTCTGCTGCTTTGTTGTCTCTCAGCGTTTGCACGAGGCATGAGAGATTTGTTTGCGGCTTCATTAAGATATGGTGGTGGTAGCGGTTTGCAGGGAGCCAGAAAGAAAAAAAGATTTTTTTTTTTTTTATTCCTGCTCAAGTATCTCATGCTCTATTCTCCCCCGCCTCCCCCATACATATACAGATACTGTACACATCCGTTTTCTTATAAAGTCATTTAAAGTAGGAAAATTAAAAAAAAATGCCCTGTGATGCCTGCACTTTGAAATCTCTCGGGGCTTTAGGCAAAGGGGAGGGGGCACACACGGCCCCCTGAGTCCCTGTGATTCATCCCGAGACATTTGATTAGTTTATAGGTACTTATAGAAGGAAAAAGGGTTTGCATTATAATTTTGCTTCATGAATTCCTTCATATGTTCATCTTCAACTGCATGTTCAAATAAAGCATTAATCAAAGGGAAGAGAGGGAAGAGGGCATTTAGCCAGCAGGGCCATAGTCTCGGGCCTCACTGAGCTGGTGGATATGGTATTGAGAGACTGTAGGAAGCAGTGGTTTTTTTAATTATCTGGACTACGTACAGGATGCCGTTTTTGATTGTTTTAATGAGGCAGCTGGCCTATTGTCTCCCCTTAATTCCTCCATTGTTTTTAGAATATGTCATAGTTCTTTATTCTTTTATCAGGTGCTCTGCAGGAGGATTTAGACAATAGCCTTCATTCCAACTGCATTGGCTACTGCACAAAGGAAGCTCACTGCAGACAGTTAGCAGGCAAACAAGTGCAAATCACAAGCTGCACTTTTACCAGCCTTTCCCCCAGTTCCACCACTTACGGTTTTGCTCTTTTCGCTGTAACTCTTGACCCCCCCCTTTCCCTCCTCGATCCCTCTTTCATACGGTTCGTGCCATTGTTATAGGCAGCTCACCTGTGTTTCTGTGATTCAAATCACCTGTCACGAAAAGGCTGTCGGAGGGAAGCAGACGAGACCAAACATTAAAGAGAGCTCCTTCATGGAATATTGTTTTTGTCTGTTGCTCATCTGATGCCTCTGTGCTGCCTGTTTTCTATGCCTTGCATCTCCATACGTGCATGTAAATGACGTTCGTTTGCATGCATTGGCCATACAGTACATACATTCACTGCAGGTGATGTCAGATGTCAGTTCATCACACCTTTTGTATATTTAAGTTTTAGATTCCTAAATGATTGTGATGCATTTCAGAAAACAGTAAAAACATGGATACATAATGCACACAATTGCAGTAACAAACTGTCACAAATCTGAGAGAAAAGGTTGCTATGGTTATTAATTCTGATGACAACGTTGGTGTAGTCTAAACCATAATCCTGCAGCCCGAGCACATGTATAGCCCACTAACTTGTCTTGGTTGAGTGACTGTAACGAGTGCTGCCTCAGTGTTTTTGTGTAGCTCTGTAAAACTGGGACATGCAGTCCTAAAACTCACTTCCAGCATTCTCACACACAACAGATGGATCTGTAGCATTCTTGGCTGAAGGGATGCAATCTGAGTGCATATTCCGCTGTCAAAATGCAGTAAAACATTTCCATCAGACTCCACATAATCTACTTTTCATTTTCAGCTGAGGAGAGCATACATACAGTATCTTTGATTTGGATTGATCCAAAAAAAAATAACAACACTGATTTGTATCTGAGCGTCAGGGCCTAGTTCATAATTCTCTTTGTAAGCTGAGCACATCTGAACTAAAAGATCCGTTCAGAGGAGAGAAACTTTTGTGGCTATGGCTGCGATATATTCCCCGCCATTGTCAGTGGCAGTTTCTATCTACCTTGATGGTAACTTGGGCAGACAGTGGAGAGGAGTTTTGTTATTTTAATTAGGAGATAAAAATTCAAAGGGCCTCTCCAGGCAGTGTGTGGTATGACAGAATCAAAACGATGAAGTGGAGCGGCCTGAAGTGTGTGTCTCGTCACAGCAGATTGGCCGACAGATAGGCACTGCTCTTTAAAGTGGCGCTGACATGCAGGCGCACACACACACACACACACACACACACACACACACACAGGGAGGAAGCCTGCACACAAATGGGACTTTGAAAGATAGCATATTTTAATACTATTTCACTCCTTTGACACATTTGTGCTGGTCTAATTTTCAGTACTTCACCAGCAGATAGGAAGGTCTAGAAAGGTTTTAATCAAAAACACAGCAATGTGAAATCTGAAATATTCAATTTTGTATTAAAAATAATGGGGCAATTCATTCAAGAAACTTAATGTTGATTTATAAAGCATGCCGTAATAGTGTGAAGTCCTGTTGGCTCTGTTTTCATCCACTAGTTTTCCATTCCTATCCAAATCCTCAGATGGAGGGGCTCGTTCCACAGTTTGGGAGCGACAACTAACAAAGCTCAGTTTCCCTCCCCGGTCTTCAGCGTAGTCTTTGGGACCAATAAGAGAGACTGGTCAACAGACCTCAATGACCTGGAGGGCACATACCATACCAAATGGTCTAAGATATAGTGTGGAGTTAAGCCATTTAAAGATTTAAAAGCAAATACTAAAATCTAAACATGAAGCCAAAGGGAGGGAGGCCAGGATGGGGGAAATGTGCTCTCTCTTTTTTAACTCCAGTCAAAAGCAGAGTGTCTTTTATCATTGTTGTCCTGACAGAATGTTCTCTATTGTACATGTTCATCTTCTGTCCATCCAAGTGGGTTGGGGTAACCTGTTAGTTTTTTTTTTTGCCTTTTGGTGGAATATTTTGTTCTTCAATTGTGTTGGGGGAGAGGGGGGGCATACTGTATATAGATTTTTTTATATTTGTATAAGTATCATATGTGAAAAACTAAAATAACAACTATGTTAGGGCACCTGGGTAGCTCACCTGGTAGAGCGGGCGCCCATATGCAGGTTTGACTCCGCCCTGCGGCCCTTTGCTGCATGTCATTCTCTCTCTCCCCTTTCATGTCTTCAGCTGTCCTATAAAAATAAATGCCGAGCAGCAGCATTTTGGACCAGCTGTAACTGTAAGAGAGTTCCATTGCTGGTAAATCCACATAAAAGTGGGTTGTTTTCATACAGAGCCTTACTGGCGCACCTTCACCGTGTCTACGGGCGGATTTTAAACCTGGTGATTCATAGGGTTTGTGTAAACATGAGTAATCAGTGTTCCAGGAATGGGGGGGGGGGATTCTAGCCGCGTCCCCCTGCCTTCACACCACTCCTCAGGACTCTCTTTATTCCACATCAGCCGGGGCTCAAATCACATGTCCCCTCTCAGCCTGACACTCCGTCGGCATGTTTGCACATCTTTGAAAGCTAACAGCGTGCTTTAATTAATTGTCCAGCTTTCCTCAGAAACAATGTCCTAATTCTGCCATTTAGCAGGAGCGTATCATAGTTTGTTGTTATCTCCCCTGCCAGATTTCTGTAAATAGTCATATTAAAAACTTTAATCTCTTCAATGGAAAATGAAGTGCAGCTGAAAAGCCTGTCATGCGCTGAGATAAATATTATCTAAGCTAAAACCTTCACTCTCTCCCTCAACCCCCCCCCCTCCCCCCCCCCCATTCCTTCTTCCTGCCCCCTCCCCCTTTCTCTGACTTAATGAATATGTTCAGAAGATTTCAGAGGAATGCTTAATCCCAAAACACAACAATCTAATAATATGAAGGACCTGTCTCAGTGTTCTAGCTGACAACAGCACTGTGGGCTACAGTTTACCCCAGCTGAGGTTTGCCTTGCTTCTGGATATGAGCGCCAGTAGCCTAAAAAGACATTTGAGTGACAATAAAAAAAAAAAATAAAAAAGGATTTGTTCACCCAATTTTTACAAACCTATTTTTCCGCTTACCATTGGTTGCGTTGATTTGGTTTTATTTGAACAGATTTTGAGATATCTGTCTCTGAGATTTCTGTGGATGCAAAAACAATGGCAGAAAAATGGAATTTCATTTGTAGTGGTCATACTCTATCAATGAAAAATGACAGAAACAGTGTCTCTGTCTACAGACCTCAATGTGAACTGTTTTCATTTGGAACTACAGAAAAAAATAGTCCCTATGAAAACTGTTGACGGCATCCTCTCCATCCAGAGTAGTGTGGGCACTGATTTTGAAAAGACATGTTGCTGCTAAAAGGTTAAAATGTCACATTTTGAATGCTCTGAGGACCACAAACAAAATTCCACTCTCCTGTTTCAACTACACACTGTCATGCAACACACCGCTGAAACACCGAGTCTGTGAGATATTGTGCACGCCATCTAAGACGCGCACAAATACAATTCCTTATGTTGCGTAATGCCCGGACATTAAAGTCCAGAATTACTCATGTGTACATGCAGCAAAGCTTCTCTCACAGCAAGCATTTAAATGTCTCCTCTACTTCTGTTTTGTGCAGGTGGCCAACTATGGTGCACCACCACCAAGAACATGATGGAGGGCGAGGAGCTGGTGGCGTTTGCTGTGGACTTTGACTCGCGTCTGCAGGCGGTGAACCACATGTCTCTGAGCGAGGGCATGTACCCAGCCAGGCTGCTGGACAGCATCCAGCTCCTGCCGCAGCAGGCCGCGATGGCTTCCATCCTGCCCACGGCCATCGTCAACAGTGAGTGCCCGCGCACCGGCGAGAGCGCACGCATGCACGAACGCACGCACAGCTGGAACCAGACGTGCTTTTGTTTAAACAAACAAACCCACAACCGCACACACATGCTCTTGTTCTTTTTCCCTTTATTTCTCTTTCTCTCACACACACACACACACACACACACACACACACACACACACACAGTGGTGGAATGTAACCAAGTACATTCACTCAAATACTGCACCTATACTATTTTACCTTGAGTCTTTTCTTTTCATGCCACTTTCTACTTCTACTCCGCTACATTTCAGAGAGAAATATTGGACTTTTTACTCCACTACATTCATCTGACAGCTTTAGTTACTTTATAAATTCAGATTTTTGCACAAAAAACACGTGTAGTTCATAAAATATGTTTTATTAGAAATTAAACTACCCCTCAATATAAAGGCCTGCAATCCAGCTGAAACGATTAGCCGGTTAGACATTCTCAATGCTGGACTTTTACTTGTAACGGATTATTTTTTCACAGTTGGGTATTAGTACTTTTTCTTAGGTAAAGGATCTGGATACTTCTTCCACCACTGACACACACACACACACACACTCCACAGCCTGCACTCAGTCACCTGCTTAACTAGGCGCGTGGTCTCCGCCGGGCGTAGATTAACCCAGATGAGTCTCTGCACGAGAGATAAGAGCCATCGACCTTCAAGTTTTGGGTTCACATAAACACACTGAGGCTCGAATGAACGTGTTAATTGCAAAATACACGCCTCATGCAAATAGTGTGTTTGTTTACTTAGCGAGGGCTATCTGGGTTCAGCTCAACAGGGAGGCTTCTGTAAGCAGATGGTCCAGTGTTCTTGTTCTCCCCTTGAGAAAGGGCACCAACCCAGTGGTAGCAGCACAGCGATATGCAGCAGCCCAGGATTTGGAGGAAAAGCCTTTTAACGCAGGCTTTGAGAGTCAGAACTGTAGAAGTAGAGAAGAGGAGTATGTGTGTTAGGACTGCACAATACATGGATTTTTTATCATCACCACAATATCAACTGGCGCAAAATACAAATCGCGAAAGGCTTGCGATATGTCACGAAAGACACTCCGATTCTTTGTGTTTGTTGAAAGAAAATTTCAGTAGAAAACTGAACTTTAAAATGTAAATATTTGTTTTTTAGTGGTGCCTTTTATACTCAGTCCAATATTGTATTTGTTCAATAACAGAACATTGAGAATTATTTCCTTTTATTTGTTTTAAATTCAACAAGCAATGTGTTAGAATACTGAGAGCAGCAGAAATGCAAAACTGAGGACACTTTAGTATCCGTTTATTTATCGCAAGTAATATCATTATGGCAATATTCAACAACATTATCGCATATTTTCATCATATCGTGCAGCCCTAATGTGTGTGTATTAGGAGTGTAACGATGCATCCATTCAATCCTCAACGATCCAATATTATCGATACAAAGTGAAAATATCGATACATATCGTCATCTTTAAGGTGCGCCTTTATTTTGAAAATCCCCCTTTATATTTATTCTGTTTATATAAAAAAAGAGTAGTTTGCTTTTAATTTAAATGTCTGGAAGAGCTCAGTAATGAAATTGACTAATCATAATTTAGTTGCTTTTTATAAATATGTATAAATGTAACTGATTGTGTTAAATGGGCGTATGTATCGTCTCGTATCGGTCGCAGACCGCTGAATTAAATCGAATCTAAATCGTATTGTGGCCGACTTTGTGATATCAGTAAACATAATATTGTGTCGTGATAAAAAGTGCAATTTACATGTACACCCCTAGTGTGTACGCATGTGCGCACGCTCTTTATCTTTATACTTATGCATATAAATATAAAGGTACTGTATATATCCTGATATCATGTCCCCTTTGTCCCCTCTCTTGTCCCTCCAGAGGACATCTTCCCTTGCAAGGCATGTGGAATCTGGTTTCGGAGCGAGAGGAACCTGCAGGCCCATCTGATGTACTACTGCAGCGGGCGACAGAGGGAGCCAGAGACGGTCTTGGAGGAAAATGACAGCGGTCCCCATCAGACCCCCAGTATGTGCCCCTTCCCACAATGCAACAAGAGCTTCTCTGGAGCCAGGGCCCTGGAAATGCATTTGAGCACCTCACACAGTGGTGAGTGACAATGTCATGGATCAAAGAGATTGTGCAGAAACTAGATTTTGAACACAACAGATTAACATGTTTCTCGAAGATGGCTTTCAATTAATTTAAAAAAAGGGGGGTCTGATTGATCGATTAATCAATAAGCTGTCAACTATTTAATTAATCGCCAACTATTTTGAAAAGCGTTGAATCGCTTTGAGTTCTAATATTGTCTGATTCCAGTCTTTTAAATGTATAAAATGAAAATTAAATGAATTAAATGATTATTTTCTAGTTTCTTCTCTCCTCTGTGACAGTAAACTCAATATCTTTGAGTTGTGGACAAAACAAGACATGTGAGGGAGTTATCTTGGGCTTTGGAAAACACTGATTGACTTTTTTCACCACTTTCTGTCATTTAATAGACCAAACAACTGATCAATTACTCGAGAAAAAAAAAAAAAACGACAGATTAATCGACAATGAAAATAATCGTTAGTTGCAGCCCTAAAGTGTTGACACAGAAAAAAAGAGTTTTACACAGGTTTGGCAAAATGACATTGTGACATGTCATTTCCTTTCAAAAATATACATAGCCTGCTGTCAGCTAGCGTAGTTGACAGTTTATCCTTGAGCAAAAAAACATATCTAGTGGATGGGAATAAGCTTGGCATAATGCATGAGCATTTGATGGTTTCTACAGTTAACTCTAAAGGAGAAGTGGGAGGCGAGATTCTGAGCATTTCTCCCTTTTATCTCCTTCACAGGTGTCAAAATGGAAGAGAGCCTCCCTCCTGGCACCAGCTTGAAATGCACAATCTGTAACTACACGGCAGATTCTCTTATTACATTCCAGCATCACATCATGTCTCACCTGTCACAGGCGGCCTTCAGATGCAATCACTGCCATATCAGCTTCCAGAGCCACAGGGAACTCTTACAGCATCAGGACTTACATGGGCACGGCAGCAAACTTCACAGGGAAGGCGACGGCACTGAGCATTCCCCCAGGGGGCCTGAGGAAAGCCTCCAGCAGCAGCAGCAGCAGCAGCAGCAGCAGCAGGCCCGCGTTGAGCTGGCCAACAGGAAGGATGCTCTGCTGGGAAGTCCCAAAGGGGCCATCAACAAGGAGACCAGCACAGACGGAGAGGCTGACAAGGCTGAGAAGAAGCCCATGCTGTCTCTTCAGAAGGGAGAGGCCCACCCAGGAAGCAAAGCCAGTTTTTCTTACACTAGGATCAAGTCTGAGCCCTCCAGCCCCCGGCTGGCCTCCTCCCCTGTGCAGCATAACATGCCTACATTTCCCATGGGCCCCTTCTTGTCTCAGTTTGCTTTCTCCCAAGACATTTCCGTAGTCCCGCAGGCTTCTGAGATTCTGGCTAAAATGTCAGAGCTAGTTCACCGGAGGCTGCGCCATGGAGGAAACAGCTACCCCCCTGTCATCTACAGTCCTCTGATGCCCAAAGGGGCCACCTGTTTCGAATGCAATATCACCTTCAGCAACCTGGACAACTATTTGGTCCACAAAAAGCACTACTGTAACAGCCGCTGGCAACACATGGCAAAGTCGCCTGACTTCTCCGCCCTCTCAGATAAGGTTCCCGAGGCGGTGAGCCCCAACAGTGGTCACAGTTCTGTTAGCATGTTGACCAGCTGCCACCCCACAGAGGGTGACAACCACCTCATGCAGTCTGCCTGTCTGAACTCCAATGTGTTGGACATGATCAATGCTGGGGCTAAAGGGCCTGATAAGGATCTAGCAGCACAGGTGAAGAAGGTCTCTACCCCAACTGGGGCTGAGGAGAGGCTGAATGGCAAGCAGATGGAGGGAAAAAGCCCCAGTACGGGTTTGGTGGAAAGTGACAATGACCCAAACAAGACAACCTGCGAGGCCTGCAATATCACCTTCAGTCGTCATGAGACCTACATGGTCCACAAGCAGTACTACTGTGCCACCCGTCATGACCCACCAATGAAACGCATGTCCAGCAACAAGGTACCCTCCATGCAGAGAACCATAAGGGCCCGCAAGCGCAGGAAGATGTATGAGATGTGTCTCCCTGACCAGGACCACCAGAGGCCCCCTATGGGTCAGCCAGGTTTCCTTGGAGTTCCTCCTATGAACCCTTGTACATCCCAGGAAGCTGTAGAGAGCCTAGCAGACCGCTTCCACCCACGCTGTGACATCTTCCCTGGTATGGTACCCAAACACCTGGAGGCCTCTCTGACTGTCACTAAACCTATTCTGGCTCCCAAATGCAATACAGTGGAGCAGCAGGAGCTGGACGCTCCCATTGATCTCAGCAAAAAGTGTTCGCCAGCCTCTGACAAAACATGTAGCTCCCCTAAAAGACTGTTGGACTATCACGAATGTGCAGTGTGCAAGATAAGTTTTAACAAAGTGGAGAACTACCTGGCGCACAAACAGAACTTTTGCCCTGCAACAGCCGCCGCTGCCGCTGCCGCTGCTCAACAACAACAGCCACCACAGCAGCAACAACACAATGAGACTGGCAGCCTGGAGCCGACCATGTTCCCAGATGTGAAGAGTGAAGGCAATAACAACCCCGATGACGCCTACGATAAGAGCCCAGGCAAATGTGAGAAGAATGGCAATGGGAAGGTGATGGTGCAGAATGGAGGCATGTTCCCCCCTCACCTGGGCACTCTGCCGGGACTCAAGCCTTTTGCTGAGCCCCAGCTCATCCCATCAAAAGATGAGAACAAGAATATGTTTCTGCCCCACTGCCTTTATCCCGGAGCAATAAAGAAGGCGAAAGGTCCCGAGCAAATATCGCCGTATTTTGGGATAAAGCCAACCGATTATGTGACCGGGGGACCAGTGATGCAGGGCGAGGCCAGCGAACAGGAGCAGAGCGTTAATGGGGGAGGAGGCGCAGGAGGAGAGACAGGAACAACCAGAGAGCAGGCCCAGCAGCCTGCTGCTAATGGCTGCCCACACCCTGGCAAAGAGCCCCTTCCCCTACTGCCCAAAAACCGGGGCATGGTCATCGTCAATGGGGGACACAAGCCCGAGGAGCGTTCAGGCACAGCTCCACCGCAGCAGGAGAATCAGCCCCAGCCAGACGGCCAGCCTCCCAATCCCTCACCTACGTGGGCCACTGAGAACCAGGCAGACTCCAACGAGAACATGTCGCCTTCCTCCAAGTCTCCAAATGAGGAAGCGCCACCCACAGCCAACAAAGGCGTGAACAGCTCTGGAAGTGGCAAGTACTGCCGCCTCTGTGATATCCAGTTCAACAACTTGTCAAACTTTATTACCCATAAGAAGTTTTACTGTTCATCACATGCTGCAGAGCATGTAAAATAAGTTGAGAAGAATAAGACATGTTCTTGTTCTCCCTCCCACAACTCCTCCCGCCCCCCCCAAAAAAACCTTTTACCCCCTTTTTCTCCTTTGTTTTGGTACACTGTTGTGTCTGGGATAGTGCATCACGCAGTGCTAAATGCTGCTTGTGGACAATCAAGAGAAGCTTCTTCTTTCATCGTTTTAAGACTGAAAAATGCAAAACCATTGGTTTAAAAAGAAAATGAAAAGAAAAAAGGAATCAAGAATAATATTGGTGCCACTTTCACGTTAATTTATTTTACAATCAGTATTAATAGGAGTAGTGATCTTAATTTAAATTCAAAATGAAATTTATATCAGAGTTGTTTGTAATGTTATTGTATAGTCATTCTTGTGTAGCACACATATTGTTTACACTGTAGTGTAGGCTCAATGAAACAAATAGACAATACAAAAATGAGATGCATTTTAGACACAAAAATAGCTACTGAGACACTTGTGTATTCTTATTTGCTGTACCAGTTTCTGTATATGCCCACAATGTCACTTGCAGATTGCTACTAATGACTTGTTTGCCTTAAAAAAAAAAAAATCACCATTTGGGGGTGATAACCAGGCACAACCCTGCATCTCACATTTTGGCATATACACATGGCTTTGCATACATATGTGGCTGTTTGTCCCTGTCTCTTTTCTTCAACTCAGATGTGGATGTTTTCATGAGGATGGCAGCATTCTTGTATAGTACTCGTATTTCTGTTTGATGATACACTTTGGTCTCCCTTTTTGAAATTTGCTCTCAATGCAATACTTTGTAAATGAGGGAACATTACTGATAGCAGTATTATGAAATGGGGACTGTGCATATAATTATTTGTAACCCCATAGGGAAAAAAAATAAGTTGTACAAGAATTACGTTTATTGCTGATGAACAAGATGGGTGGGAGGTCAGTGGGGATACTGATGTAAAATGATCATTCCAATGTCCTGATTATGGGAGAAAATGTTTTCTTAAAACGTTGTTGCTATGCATGTATATGGATGGAATTAAATTCCAGATCTGTTGGAAATTTTTATTTTGATGTGGTGTCATAATTAAACTTAAATCCTCAGGATAAACCAATGCTGTCTGGTCTTTCTTTCACACTCCTGTAAACCCATCAAAACAGTTCATGCTCGCCACAAAGAAAATAAATACAGTACAGTTTAAATTGACGCAAAAGTACATAAAGATGGATTTACAAAAATCCAAAATTAGCTTTGCAGGCCAGACTCATCTTATCGCAAATTATAAAATTAATCAAATCGACATAAGCCCAAAGATAGAGGTCTACTTTGGGTTGTAACGTAACTTAATTATATGCAAGTAACAAAATGACTGAAGCTGACGCAACACAGAGAGAGAGGAACTCAATGTACCTTTCCCTGTGGCTATAACAAGGCAGAATATTAAGACAGAACTGAATGAAAGTAATTAAAAAAAAAAGCATCAGGTTCAGCAGTGACGTGTGTGGCCTTTACATTGATAAGGAGTAATGCGTTAATGTATTTCTTAGGCCAATCAGGTACAGAGACTGAAATAACAACTTGAAAGATAAGATTTTCTGAATCTAAGACAGCAAATATGTCATCACACTGAATACCCTCCAGTTATTTTCAATTTAAAAGCTCCCAATGAAGCAGAGCTATGCAAAAAATATGTTCACAAATTGACTTCTTGATGAACCTTTACCAGACATGTACACAATATCTCCACAGATTGCTTCAGGGACAGGTAAAAAGATAACTTGAATATTTAAAACATATTCAGTGATTACCCTGTCCATGTCTGGGGTACTGTTACACGTTGGCCGAGGGTCACTCGCTCTGCTGTTTGGCTTGTCGTTGGTTGACTAGCTTCCTCAGGTGCTGGCTGATGGCAGATGGCTTCTTGTAGATCATTCGCCGGTCTGCTCCTTTTATGTGAATGTGATTGGCTGATGGGTACGACTCCTCCAGAAACGTCTTTTGAAGCTTAGCTACCATCTGGTGCAGGGAAAAGATGAGTTATTATGTATTTTATACAACCGTTGGTACAGTATTGTCCTGTCACTGTGCAAAAGTTAATAATGCATCACGGAGGTGTGCAGCTACAGAGAACCCCCTCACCTGGTTTAGATGTTCTGGTATTTGCTGGTCAAAGGAATCCCCAGTGATCACACTCACCGACGTCCGGCTGGAGAGCGGCTTAAACTGTGTGATGTCCCTTTAAAAACAACAACGGAAAACATTTCAATGTTAATGTTTTATATTTCAATGTTCATTTTTAATTCCACATTAAACATTCAAATCACAAACCCATCCAGAAAAAAAAAGACAAAAAGCATTACCATACCTTACTTGAGCTGCACTTTCATTCAAAAAGTAATGCTCATCCACAGCACTGCTCTGGTGGGCAGGGTTACTTAGTAGGTATTTCTATAAGGGACAGAGAAATAGAGAAGTCTAAAATGAATACATTATGTATTTAGGTTTACAAGACACTACTTACATTACCTTCAGAGGCAAGAGAAAGCTAAATGAGAGCAAGCCAATACACACAAGTGGGCGATCTGAAAATATTAGATCGTGATCAATCTTGAAGTCATCCACTATCTACTTGTATTTTTTTTTTTAATCAAGGTATATTATCATTTTCCACAACCTTTTTTTAGGCAAATTATAGAGATTGGGCTATTTAATGTCCTCTAACTTCTTTTTCCAAACTTTACATAACCTCATTGACTAAGGCAGTGTTTCTTAAATGGGGTTACGCGTATATTTATATAGCTTTTCTTTCTACCAAAAATGTTTTGTGCACGTCACAGGGCTAAGATAAAAAAACAAAACCATCTCAAAGGGGGTACATTATTGAAAAAGGTTTGAGAACTACTTGACTAGGGCATCTGCGCTACATGAACAAACCAATAGAGTGATGTAGATGTAGAGTAGATGGCTATGTTATAACCTTTGCTAGCCTTGTCTAAAAAAAACTTTCCTCTGTCCTTGGAGAATTCAAGCACAATGATGTCCTTAGCTCCTTGGCAACAACTGTGATACTTGAAACGCTGAAATACTATAGGTCCCTCATCACTGCTGCCATCGAATGGTGGGTGGCTGGCAGCGGAGAAGAAGGCGTCTTAACGAAGCGTTCGCATTCATCCCGAGGCAGGCGCCGCCATATCACACACACACACACACACACACACACACACACACACACACACACACACACACACACAGCTGCAGCTAACATGTAGTGCTCCATGAACGTCAGAGATATCACTGAGTGTTCACAGAGGGTCACTAAAGTTGTTTTTTCCAAACAAAAAATCTATTTGAAGAAGGACAGAGTGGCGATGTCGTAGGGTTGACTATTGGTGCTTTCACAAAACATTAACACAATGAGAGTTTTGATAAATAATCACCAATATTGTGGATACAAGGAGTAAGTGGGTAAAGGCTAATAATAACACAGCTACAACAGTCTGGTAGGTTCAGATAATGACATCACTTTACTGTAATGCAGCCTTTAAAAAAAACAGGAAAAGACGACACGTGTCATATCACGATATCCAAATATTTAAGATGATATCTGGCCTCATGTATCGATGTCGATATAATATCTATATATTGCCCAGCCCTAGTTTAAATGTGCAATGAAATGTGTAACACATTTAAAAAAATGTTTAGGTATAAGCTGATTAACAAATATATAACAGAAGTGTGAACACCAGAGGGTACATAAAATGTGGGTAGAACAGGTCTATACAGCCTAATGTATTAGTTTCTCTTACTTTCTTTGATTACTTTGTATGAATGGTAGTAATTAATGTAATAAGGGTAGGTGTAATAAGCTTAGGCTTCTTCTGTTTACTCTCTTGTATATCCTTCTGTTCTGATTTTGTTTGTTTGTTTTTGTTTATTTTATTGCAAGAAAAAGCATTCATATTGTTTATCTGTGTTTTAAGCCCCCAACGTCGCCTTCCAAGCAGCGCTGCCTGGTAGGCACTAGGATTAGGCAATGGTTATGGTTAGGGTTAGGTGCCTTGAAGTCAACGGTCACAGCGCTGCCTGGAAGGACACCATTGAGCATTAATGTTGTTTATTTATCGTTTATTACCAGTGTATCGAATGTTGTAAGTTACAAATGACCGAAACACACTAAACCAAACTAAATGCAACAAACAGCTACTGAATTAGATTTCCTGCAATAATCTCTCTTTCACCATGTCCCTAATGCACCCAACATGTGTTTGTTTCCCTGCTATAATAAGGTGTCACTCTATGCAGAGCATCGTCCCATGTTACCAAAGATATTGGTTGTTGTTCATCACCAGAATCCATTACTACTCCTCTCTGCCCAAGATGTTTTCCAAAGCAAGTAAAGAAAAAAAATGACTACAGGATGTCATGACAGGCAGATCATCCAAGTATGGACAAGTGCAAAATAAAAAGAAATCCTCTCCTCTAGAGAAATTTCATCTGCAATGCACAGCTCATATTAACAGCCTTTTTACAGACTGTATGACCTGTCAAAAGGCTGACTTTACAATATAGCAGGCGTCAGAAGATACAGTGCAATTGCAGCGTCACGTCAGCTCCAGGAACAGGTTCAATTTTCATGTTTTAAAATGACGCCTGGCGTCATATCATGCCAAATTCACAGTCTCTGACGAGACGGAGGCAAATGCCTCTGCAATCACCATCCACTCGTATCTCTGCTGAGGAGGGGACATGATTATTCTCGCACTAGCACCATCCTGTGGCTGTGTAGGAAAGATGGGAGGAGTTTGTTTCAAATGCCTGAGACATATCACTTTTTCCTTTATATCCTAAATTACGTTAAGGAAAGCCCAGAAATTGTCTGAGCAGAATTAAATTAGGGCTGCAACTAACGATTATTTTCATTGTCAGTTAATGTCCTCAAATGTCTTGTTTCGTCCACAAGTCAAAGATATTCAGTTTACTGTCACAGAGGAGAGAAGAAACTAGAAGATTTTCACATCTAACAAGCTTGAATCAGGGAATTTTTTCTTTTTTTCATAAAAATGACTCAAACCGATTAATAAAATAAAAAATACTTTTCTGCAGCTTTTTCTTTTTAAATACACAAATGTATGTCACAGCCACAGCCTTTGTGGCATACTTCATTGTAGTGTGTGTGTGTGTGTGTGTGTGTGTGTGTGTGTGTGTGTGTGTGTGTGTGTGTGTGTGTGTGTGTGTGTGTGTGTGTCTGTCTGACCTGGCGCTGGATGACCTCCTCTGAGACATTTTCCCCTTTAATAGTCGGTTCAATCACCCCGAGGATGATCAGCATGCGGCTCAGCCCTGTAGCCGCTGAAAACTGCCTGGTTTGGAGCGAGGGTAACAGCTTACCATACCTGAACACACACACACACACACACACACACACACACACAAACACACACACACACACACACAAAACTTTGGCAGGAGACAAACTAAAGCCTTAAGGTCTAACAAGTGTAACCATATGTTGTTGTTTTTTTTAAAAGGTCCCATATTATGCTCATTTTCAGGTACATGTTGTATTTTGGTTTATACTAGAACCTGTTTACATGCTTTAATGTTCACAAAAACAATTATTTTTCTCAAACTGTCTGTCTGAATATACCTGTATTCACCCTCTGTCTGAAACGCTCCGTTTTAGCGCCTGTCTCTTTAAGCCCCCCCTTCCTGTAAAGCCCAGTCTGCTCTGATTGGTCAACATTTCCTGGTCTTCTGCATCTGAGTCTCTGCACCATCATTGCAGCCGAGGAATGACTGTAACGGCACTGTAGCGGCACTTTCTACCTTTATATAGTGTAGTTGTGACATCACAACCGTGCGAAAGCCCTGATGGCTCGTTTAAAGGCATCGTTTCTGAATACATGCAGTTTGCATTTCTCTGTGGATTGAGCGTTTGATACTTTCACAGTATTTACGGATATAGCACCTCGTCCTGCTTTATAGTCAAGAAATATATATAAATAAATATTTTGCAATATGGGACCTTTAAACCTGCATCAGTTGATTTTTAGCCACTTGGGGGCAACAGAAAAAGCTAAATATAGCATTATAAAAAGTGTTGTGTCCAGTGTTTTCCCTAGGATTTTTTCCAGGCGGCATGGTGATCGTAAAAATAGGGGCAAGGTTGCGTGACTTTGCCTACATTTAACGCGTAATGTATGCGGACCGTTAGCGGAGCGTATGTGCCGCAGAATGTATGTTTTAACTGGCTACACCAGCTGTGCACACACGGCGTAGGATTGTGTGAGTCACAGGCGAGACGGAGAGCTTTCCCTCTGGGATTGTTGGTTTTTTTTTTCAGTTTTTGGGAAAATGGCAATTTACTGTCAGCTGTTACCAGAGGACACAGGTGAGGGAAACAAGAAATAGAAACGGAAACTCTCAAAATGAAACTGCAAATACACTCATTCACGGTCATTAAGTATCGGTAGTTTAATTTAAAAGAAATATAGACACTTTCTGATCCATTTCTGTGTAAAAGGGCCGCACACACCTCACGTACAATATATAAATAGAAGATTTTATAGAAGATTATAGTGAAAGCATAGTGTTGGAACATCCGCTCCGCGTACGTCACGTGTGCAATGTAGCCAGCCTAAGGTCAAATGAATTGTACTTTTAAGGCGAGGAATGAGAAGCAAATTGCCTGTATGTGTGAAAACAGCTTTATCTCGCGCATCTGTTCTTTTTTTGTGAGGAATATATAGCATAATTATATAATTTTGTCATTCTTTCACGGGGGGCGGGGGTAGGGGAAACACAAATAATTGCCTATTTACACATACAGCAGACATGGAGCAACCACTAATAAGTAAGCATTCATTTGGAGTCCAGTTTCTGTTTTACCAACTGTGCTATTAGCTCTTTTCTGTGTTCACCATTTAGATCTTTAGCTTGCTAAATGCTTCACTATGTTCACCTGCTGGTAAATAGCTACTGTATGTTTGTTTGTGGCAGAGTACCGTTAAGTCAGTTTATCAGAGCTCTTTCACTGGAAACAGCCTTCTACTTTCTTAGCCTTCTACCTTCTACTGTTGGAGAAAAGATGAAAAGAGAATTTGAGGGCCGTAAATCCAAATCAATCACCATGCTAAAAGAAAAAGATGCTGAAAGGCGCTGAGGGAAACTGCAAAGGTTCATCACTTCCAGCAACCCGTTGCAAATTACACTAGTCATTTGATCAGTAAGTCTCTATCATAGGTTTTTCCAATTCTATTTTAAGTTCTTGGATCTTTAAAAAATCAAATTATTCTTAGTTTCTGCTGCTCAACAACATGCTAACGTTCCAAAATGGCTCAATTACAACAACAAGGGTGTTTTTATGATCACAATAAAACACACAATCTCCACAGCGCTGCACAACATTCCTAGATGGGAGAAAAACGTGCTCTGGTTTATTGGCATTTCTTTAAGCCAATCACAATCGTCTTGGGCGGCGCTAATCTCCAGACGCAGCGACGCTGGCTCTGCAAAATAGTCTCGGGACGGAACTTGTTCTTGGTGGAACATTTGCACCCCGCAAAAAAATAATACAATATTAAATGAAGTTAACTGTTGACACAATACAGTAACGTGAACTATTTAAATTAGCTGATACATGGTTAAACGTAATTTGCTTTTACCTGTGTATCGCCGTGTGTATTTTGTCCATAGCAAATCCCCGCCAATCGGTCCCAAAACGTCCCAGTTAGAGAGGAAAGGCCGTAAACATATTCTTTGTAAATCTTTACAATCATTCCCTGAAAGAACCAAGCAGGCCTGCCTTGTTGCACTATCCAAATCTTCTTCAAAACTTGCCATTTCCAGCGTGTAACGTTGCTCAGAGGTTTCGGTTAATGTTGCTCGATCCGACCGGAGTTTAAAGTTAACTTAAAGAAAGCAGAAAGTCAGGGACATCCAGTGGCACCGGAACTTTCCAGTAAATGAACCGTCGTAGATATAGACTTCAATAACAGTGACTCAAGCAAAGTCATACAATTCCTCCCGTCTTTTTCAACCCCTAAAATCTCAAACTTTCTCTTCAAAAACATTTGCCTGGGGAATGAGAAATACTCTTTTTTCCTGGCAGATGAGAGGAGAAGAAGAGTTGTGGGATTTTGTAACTCAGGAGGCCCAATCGGTCTCGGCTCACTGGTGCTCTGAATTGGCTGGTCTCAGCCTGTGGAGCCCAATCAATAGTGGCGTGTGCCTGCTGCCGCCATCGCCGCGCTACGCAGCCTGCCCCTACACGCAGCCAACACGCTGTAGATCAGCCCCCCTGCTCCGGGGAACACTCGTCCCTATCTTAGTCTCCTGATCTGGGCCACACTTAGCTCCGTGCCCCTGTGTCCTATCACTTTCCTCTGCTATATTCAATCCTACAGTACATTTCAATACCTGATGAATAACTATAAATCACCTTATCAACTTAAAAATATCAACTTATATACTACAGCAATGCAACTAATGCTTATTTTATCATTCGTTGATTATTTTACCAACAAATTACTTATATTACCTTTTACATTTGACCATTGAAACTGGACGATAAGTTAATATAGAAGAAGAGAAGCGGATATGTCCAATGTGTTGTTTAAATTATGAGAAAATTAGTTCCATTTTGTTTTCTACTGTCCATTTTATTGTGAACAGCGCGATGCCTTGTTTTAGTAAGACAAAACCAGACATTGATTTTGTAAACATGGAGGACACTGATTAAGACTGAGATGGCTGTTCACATGTGAAACATATGAAATAGACAGTTATCTTAAAGGTCCTATGACATGCTACTTTTTGGATGCTTTTATATAGGCCTTAGTGGTCCTCTAATACTGTATCTGAAGTCTCGTTTATATAGACCTTAGTGGTCCTCTAATACTGTATCTGAAGTCTCTTTTATATAGACCTTAGTGGTCCACTAATACTGTATCTGAAGTCTCTTTTATATAGACCTTAGTGGTCCCCTAATACTGTATCTGAAGTCTCTTTTATATAGACCTTAGTGGTCCTCTAATACTGTATCTGAAGTCTCTTTTATATAGACCTTAGTGGTCCTCTAATACTGTATCTGAAGTCTCTTTTATATAGACCTTAGTGGTCCCCTAATACTGTATCTGAAATCTCTTTTATATAGACCTTAGTGGTCCCCTAATACTGTATCTGAAATCTCTTTTATATAGACCTTAGTGGTCCCCTAATACTGTATCTGAAATCTCTTTTATATAGACCTTAGTGCTCCTTATGATGTCATAAAGAGAAGATTCCAGATCGGCCCATCTGAGCTTTCATTTTCTCAAAGGCAGAGCAGGATACCCAGGGCTCGGTTTACACCTATCACCATTTCTAGCCACTGGGGGACCATAGGCAGGCTGGGGGAACTCACATTAATGTTAAAAAACCTCATAAAGTTACATTTTCATGCCATGGGACCTTTAAGAAAGCCTGGGAGAAGAGAAAAAATTATCTTTACCGAGATGATCTGTAGATGTTTGTTTTTGTTTGTTGTTTGTTATTCATGTATTTCTTCACATGATTTGTATATTCGAGAGTGGAAGCCCCTTAAATAGTGGTGTCTTGTTATCCCATATGGGATGGGCCAAATATTTGGCATAACACAGAAATAAAGTAAAACTGAAAAAGTAAAACTATATTATCCAGTCTATTAAATGCCCCCTGATCTCCCCTTTAATGCCACTGTGAGGTTAACATTTGGGGGTTTTAAAGAAAAGTCTCAACGGTTATTAGATGGATTGCTGTAAAATGTGGTTAATACATTCATGTAGTTTTATTCATTTTGGAGATTGATTTTTTTTTTTTTTTGCCAATATTTGATGGTGCCTGTAGATATACATACAGGAAAATTGGTGAGAGAGAGGGATATGACATCTAGGATTTGGGGGAATAAATCAATACAACATAGTATCGCGATATTTTCCGTGGCAGTACACAGATGCCAAGTATCAATCTTTTATTATATAAATTTGCATATGAGAATTTAACCTTTTGGTACTAGAATCATTTTTCAGCAATAAAAATTGAAGTGAGATGAACAACCAGAGTTTTTATCTTTTTAGAGAAAACAGATGTTGACAAAGTTTCCCTTGGGGGACATATTTTGAAGTTGGAAAAAAGGTAATAATTTGCAATACATTTTAGAATATCGCAATAATATCATATTGTGACATAAGTATCGTTATATCGTATCGTGGGGCCTCTGGTGATTTCTGGTGGAGTTGGGCAGTGGTGGCCTAAAGGTTAGAGAAGCGAGCATGTGACCGGGAGATCGTTCCCCAGTGTGTCGATCCCCAGACCGACAGGATAAAATCTGGGTGGGGAAAAGTGAAAGAGCAGCGCTTGTCCCTCCCTCATTACCACCACCGAGGTGCCCTTGAGCAAGTCCCTTAACCCAAAAAAAACTCCAGTGGAGCTGCTCAGTGGCCAGCAGATCAGACTGTGTTTGTACTGGGCAGCGTCTAGGTATAACTGTGTGAATGTGACGCGTTATTATGGAACCCACGCAACTTCTAGGCAAGAAGTTGCGTGGGCCCTTCAATAGCATTCACACGCTGCTATTGGCCAGGCGTCCATGCTTACGCTTGGTAACGTAACCAGATTTGTTCAGGTCCTATCCTAACCCCAACCAATCGGCCTGCTTCGTAGGGCGGGACTTTCCTAGACGTTACGTGGGATCCATAATAACGATAATGTGACAGGTCGTCGTTACAAATGAGAACGTGTTCTCAATCGACTTACCTGTATAAATAAAGGTTAAAAAATAATAATAATAATTCCCACCCCTAATGATAACCACAGTCGTAACCGTGGACGTTGTGGTTATGTGGTGTAACCATTAGGCAACCGGAGCACCCCAACTTTGCTGCTACGTTAGCATGGCTGCAGACTCTTTGTCACTTTATAAATGTCTTAATCGATTGATCATTTATCATAATTGTCATTGATGATTTTTTCATTCAATTGACTATTCACTATAGAACTAAAACTTACTAATACTTGAGTCTAGGGCTGGGACGATATGCTTTTGTCCTGATTAAATTCTTTCACGGGTGCGATTTGATATGTATTGCGGTTTTCATTTATTGCGATTCTAGTAGTATTGTGATTTGATAGCATTGAGTATTTTGATTTCCTTTTCCTTCTGTAACAAAAACAAAAGTTGAATAATACACTTCTAGAGACAATATATCATGAGACATTTCTAAAAAAAAACAAATTTTTTTTCTCAGACGAATGTACCTCACATGTCAGTCTGACATTTATTTAATTTGTAAAGAAGTATATAACACGGATTTTCTGCATTTTCTGGTGGTATGTTTGGCTGGAAACTGATACGATGTAGTCGCCCTTGGCGGTACCGTATAAAAATATTTAGGTCAATCATTAGTAAAATAAAAATCAATTCTAGATTTTAAAAGTCGTTGCAAAAGAATCACAATATACATACGTGAATCGATTTTTTTTCCCACCCCTACTTGAGTTGTAACAGTATCTCGTCACAGCACAAGCCAGTAGTGCAGTATATTGCATTTTAACAGGCAGATTGCAGCGCTGCTTCACTGCCATTATACGGATCATATCAAACTTACATCATAAATATGCACTTCAGTTGTAAAATAACCCATTTCACCTGATGTTGACATGACATGTTGCTACCTAGAACTGTAGCTTGAAATATCAAGCTCTGCTCCGGCAAAGCATGTCAGCACTGACTGGTCAGATAATGCTGATGATACAAATAGTGGAGAATGGTTGTTCAACTGCTACAAATGGCTGTGTAAAGAAAACATATCTGCCATATTCAGTCCCTACAGGTCAATAATAGATAAACGCAGAAAGGGGGCAGAGAAACAAGTCGAGTGTTCTCATTTTCAGTCTTCGGTAGACAGAGAAAACTTTTCAAAACAGACCTCCGCAGAGTGACATTTTGACATTTTCATCTTCGTTGCCACAGTTTTCCCCCCGAAGTCATTCTGGCACCACAATTTAGAACTGACTCTTCGACCTGGCTCTTAAGGGACTTCTCAGTCTCTGCACATTTTCCACCTGTCACCCTCTTCCTACCCCTCGATAACCAAAAATAAAAAGGGATAAAAGAAATATCCAAAAAAAACCTCTTTCGCTATCAGCCGCCTAGTGCGAATCTGGTCAAATCATTCCTGGGTCTGGCATTGAACATTATTTCAAGGATTCTCCAGCCACCTGTCCTATTCCCTCCTCTTTTTTTCCATTTTTAATTCTGCCCCGGAGTGAGGATTATGCGAAGCAAGGCATGCGTGTCAAAGGGAAATTTAGTGGGTAAAGACAGCCAAGATTGGCGGGATGAATTAAACAGATAACGGGAGGAGACGAAGTGGGGGAACCATGTAGAGCAAAACGCCTCACCGATGTTGGTCATTTCAGAGGGGCTCTTTTTTTTTTTTCCTCCCCACAGGAGCGAGGAGGCAATATCTAAATTAATAAAGTGATGAAATGAGTTTGTGCCGTGGACTTTCTGCTGTTTGACTTTCCCATCTGGATTAGTGCAGGCTGAATGGACGCTCTGTTACTTTTGTTACAACTGCGCAATTCACTGTCGGAATTTGGCCCTGTAGTGATAAGGCTCCCCTCCTCCTCCTCCTCCTCCTCATTACCATCTCATTTCATATGCAGGGCCTCTGTTACCTGAGAGCCTGCTCACACACAAAACACTAACTATTACACCAGCTTCTGCCAACTATTACAAGGAACATTTAAACACGGACTATTACATGAGGCTCAACTAACTATTACGCCAAAGGGACTTTTTTTTTTTTTTTTTAATGGGTTACTGCAAAGACTGAAGAGACTATTAGAATTAGATAGATTAGAAAAAAGGAGGGCATATGGACGTGGACAGGTACATGGTGAGGCCTTTAACTCTTGCACAGCCAATTTGGCCATATTTTAAAGAATTCTGATCTTGACTGACATGTCAGATTCAAAATTCATCATAGCAAAAAAAAGTCTTAATTGTGGTTCGACACAGATGGAACATTAATTCCCAACATTTACATGGAGCATAGTCTCGCTTTGCCAGACCTTCTTTCACAGAGCTGCAGAGGAGGGTCTGGCTAGTCTACACAGCATTCTGGGATGGGAGAAAAACGTGCTCTGGTTTATTGGCATTTCTTTAAACCAATCACAAACGTCATGGGTGGCGCTAAACACCAGGCAGAGCCACGGTGCTTCTGCAAAATAGCTTTGTTTTGGTGGAACATGTGTACGTTCAAAGGCTGTTTTTAAGCAGTTACACACCGGGCCGATAATCGGCCTTTGGACAGTCTGGCGAGGTCAGTGACTCGAGTCTGACTAAGCCTCTCAAAATCTGACGAAAATCTTTTAAACTGACCTTTGTCGATCTGAAATGAAGACAGATTCAGAAACTGCACGGCCTATTTCTCTCTTAAAATGTTTTCAGAAACACGTTTCGGTGAACTATTTTAGTACAATATGAGATCGTATTCTGAATGAGTCGCCAGCAATGGCCGTTCGAAAAATCCAAAATCCGGAAGCAGCAGCCAGACCCACGTGACGCGTTTGTCCAATCAGCTGCCACATTGCTGGTTTACATTTTTTGGGCGACAATACAGATTAGCGCCGCCTGCTGTTATGGAGACGTATTACGTCTCGTCTCTTTGGTGTGTTCCGAGGCACTTTTTTTGACTAACTCGGGGAGACTGATCAGTCCAACTGCCTTTTCTGCCAACGGTCGGCCGTCTGCTTGGTCTGTAACGGCCTTTAGTCGTGCAACAGAAAACTCAGATTGGACAGATAGTCTAGCTAGCTGTCTGGATTTACCCTGCAGAGATCTGAGGAGCCGTTAACCATAGTCCTCACAAATCCACCAGAGGTTAGAACGCCAACACAAAGAAAGTGGAAGGAAACGGACATCCGGCCAAAAAGAGAGACATCCAGTGGAATTTCTGGCGGCATCTGAACAATCACAGAAGTGGAACGTCGTGGATATAGACTATATGGAGCATAACACACAGTTTTACACAGCAAAAGATTTTTTCAGTATTGTGTGGGTTTGGTGCTCATATAATGTGGACTAGTCACCTGCATTTTTACTACCTACTACTTTACCTACTGTAAATAAAAGGACTAGAAAAGGAAATAAGTCTTGGACGTTATTGAAGTTTTAGTATTTGTGTGTGATTTGATATCCGTCTTAATTTAATGTCACCTAAACACTTCAATGTGACAGTCACTGTAGAGAGTCAAAGTGAAACAGGAACTTGAATTCTGTTCAAGGAGTAACCTGTAACTATGCTAGCAATTACAAATCCAGCCTGGAACAGAGCCTTTCTTAACAGTACAGCATGCGCTGTAGTGGAGCTGATTTGTGTTAGGGCACTTTCACACCTATAGTTCGGTGGACTCGTTGCGATTCGGGGGTGAATTTGCAACATTTTTGCATTTTTCATGTGGTTCAGTTTGCTTTCACACGGCACTTTGTCAAAGTCACCAAACACTCTAAACACACACACGCGGTTGAAACGGTTACTTGTTTATTGGACAGAATATCCGAAACTCGCCGACACTCCTGCTCTCAGAAATAATGGAGCAACACTACATTCATAACGTCTTGGGTTTTCTGGTTCTGCTTCAGTGTTTCTAATATTTTAGAAGAAGGAGAACAATGAGCAGCTGACAGACAGCGAGGGAAGGAGAGAGAGATGATGATGATGACACACAGATGACCAGTGATGTATGGTTAGAACAGCTTATGGATCTGAAAGTTATCATCCCTTAAATCATATACAAGTCCGTAAATTGTGTGCAAGGTTGAAATTGCAGGCTAGTAAATGCTCAGTTTTTGGTTCACTTCCTGTACTTGGGTCGGATCGCGTTCTCACCTGAAGTGAACCGAACTCTAGTTCACTTGGAAGCAAACCGAGACCCCCGTTTTTAAGCACCAGAGTTCGGATGAGCTTGTACACCGCCCCAAACGACCCGGACTATCCGACCAAACACTCCAGGGTCCGTTTTAAACGGACCAAACGAGGTAGGTGTACAGAAGATAAACCACAGGAACTGGCTTCGTTTTTTCAGGAAGACCAATAAAAGAAATGCTGAATGAGAGATTGCGTTGAAAAAGCTAACGGAACAGATGCTAGCCCAGGAGTGACATCATGACTACTCTACCCCTAACCTGGAGCTGGTAAGGTCTAGGTTTAGAAAAGGCAACACTGGGACCATTTTTCTTCACTGCTTGGTATGCGAGGGTGCCAAGCACAGTCATGGGACAGACAACAATGGCAAAAGTGGGACTAATACAGATTCTAATACTGTTTTTGTACATTTACTTTTAGTATTGCTACATTAACAGAAGAGCCTTCAGCTCATATAGAGTATTTTCTACACTGACAAATATTTTAAAAAGGAAATTGTTGGAGCCATTATGTAGCTTTGCATTTTGTTTTGTTTAAATACCACATTGGTGACATGCATATGCAGTTTTGTGTTTGATCACTGGGGGGAGCATTGTCATTGGAAAGCATTACGGTAATCAGTGTGGTACAGCTTTTCACCGTGTTAGTGGCTTGTCAGTGGTATTGCTTTATTGGTGTTTAGCTGGAAAGCAGAATGAAACCTACCTGAAATGATGGACAAACTGAAATATACCTGTGCTGCGTGGTGAGCATGCATCGTCATGAAATAAATGGGTCACCGCACTAAAAGATATTTGGAGATTGATTTATCGGCAGCCCAAATCACACGTCAAAGCGAGTTCTCCCTTTGTCTCACCGCATTGGCCTAATGTAAGTCTGGTTAAAAGACTACAGAAATAAAACACTGTTCAACACTGTTCTAGTTTTCACTATTCCATTTTGAGGCAGGCTTTATCTGTGACACAGTAAAACACACGATACAACTCCACATTTCCATCTGACATTTATGTAACCGACAAAGCCAACCAATTAACACAAGCCTGAAACCGCTAGCCTACAGTATTAGTCATGCCAGAGTTACTGTATGAAGTATCATGCTCCTGTATTGTGCATGCAGTATGAAGAAGAACTATCCTGTTCATAAACAACCATATATCATATAATAACATACTTTGGGACAAAGAAACTACTATATGGCATCACATTTTGCTCATTTCAAGCATACAAATAAATGCCAAATTAAATGAGAAAAAAAAGCATAATTTTTTTAAACCATGTATCCACGTTGTCAACTGCGCTTGTTTGCCCAATTCCAGTTGATACATGTAGTCTAACTACCATAAGTATTTGTACATTCTGTTTTAGTACCATATCTGCTTGATGACTAGTCTGATAGTCAGACTTAATTACCACTTTGTTTCACTTCAATCATTCACTGTTTGAATCGCTGAGCGAATCTGAGAAGTGGTAATTCAGAGGTCTGGAACCAGGCTACTTCACTACTACTACTACATACTGTCAAATGGAGACCAACCATTCTGTGTGTATAGCTGTAACTGTAAACTCAACATTATTTAAACATGTTTAAAGTCATTTTAAAAAAGGAATAGGCAGAACTTCTAAACTGCCCAAATGCCAGGCAACTAAAATATAAAGGTGTAATACTCAGAATGAACACAAGGTGTCAGTCTTGCACCACAGCCGACGTCGGGCTCATCCCAGCATCCCCCTGTCTGCTCTCAGCCCTGTATCAATACCATAGATTACACTGGGGTAAATACACAGCAGCCCGGATTCATTAGTGGAGCGTAACAGCAATAGTTATGCTTACAGTGGTTCTAATTACAATTAATTGGCATTCCAGGCTCGTCTGGGAGTCTCGGGATGAGGAGGGGAGGATCTGAGGAAGGTGTGTGTGTGTGTGTGTGGGGGGGGGGAGTCAGGAGAGGACTGAGTGGGAAGGCCGACACACTGGGAGCCATTACAGAACCACGCTGTGAAGCATAAGGAATCACACACTGTTGGAGCATACGGTATGGAACCTATACAGTATGTACACAGTACATAGTATATGGTGTATTGCTACTACATATGGTATGAATTTGTGTACAAAAGACAGCAGGGATGAACCACTTGAAAGATTTACAAGTTTTCTTCCCATTTCTATCAGGTAAAGTCAATAGAAATTATTGCCTATGATTTCCTGAATCGATTCAATTCCGATTCACAAGGTTCGATTACATTTTAGATTAGATATCAATTAGAAATGACAGTTATAATACCAATTTAGCTTGGATATAAAAGAGATTCTCAGAGAACTTATACTGTAAATTGTACAAGCAAGAAGCAACCCTCAAATATTTTTTATTATGCACCAGGTTAATGTTTACATTAAGAACTGACCCCCCAATTTTTAGTTGTAGTTTTTACTTATATATCCATGCTGAGAAGGCATATACTGTATTAAAAGATTGATTTTCTGGATTTTATGAATCAATATCAGATCACTCAAAGAAAGAAAGATTTTAATTGGAGAATCGATTATTTTAACCCAGCCCTAAAAGTCAACCAATATTTCCTGTGTCATGCCGTCAGGCTGCATCTTTTCCTGTGGCTTCATTTTACGTCCTGCCCTCCCAACTATTTCCTCTGTGTCTCTCTCTTCCTTCATTCCTCTCTCTATCCCCCTCTTCCCCTGCCTCCATCCACCCAGCGGCCCATGGCTGGCTGATTGCTGCCAATCTCAGCCGAGGATCCCTGGAGGGTTTTAGGGCAGGCTGTGCTCCACTGGGTTATTGAAAGAAGCTCACGGTGATAGCGAATGGGCTCTAAAGGGGGGAGTCTGGATATGTCATCAATGGCTGCTACTGTTTACCAATGAAGGAAGAGAAGACGGAGAGCGAGAGAGCAAGGACATGCTCAGAGATTACATAATGCTACTTATAGTAATAAATTAAAGCTTCAGTGCGTAGTTTATTTTGATATTAATGAACGTCCATTACATTCAAGCCATTGTCAAATGAGTTGCTACAAAGCTAATTAAGACTATCAGCTCCACACAACTCTCTCTGGATTTCTCAGTATGACTATGTTCAGAAGATTGATTCGTCGGGCGACTTTCGCACGCAGAAACTCCAGTGAAGCTAATGACCTCTTCTGAAGAGTCCATCATGTTTTTTTAATCCTCCGTGTCCTCCTTGGCTACTAGCAACTGTGTGGAGGGGGGGGGGGGGCTGTACGCGATCATGGAAGGCTTGTATCATGTGGCTGCACCGACAGTGTTGTTGTCATTACTTAGAATTCCTCATGGGGGGAGCAGAAACTACGCACTATAGCTTTAACTACTGTAGCATCCGAGTACTGAAATGTTTAAATATCTCAGCTAGGGCTGGGTATCGCCACTGATTTCCTGAATAGATTTGATTGTGAATCACAAGGTCCCGATTCAATTTGACTTCCGATTCGATTCAATATCGATATGAACACAATAGCAGTCAATAAAGTGTTACCCTCACCCATACTGTACATCTGTGAAATGGCAATGCCTCGCCAATATTTAGCCTGACTTTGGAGCATTATTTAGCATGACATGGATTCCTTAGATCGTCTAATTTCATATGATACCGATATCTTCACTCAAGCTTAAAAACGGAGCCACTGAAAAGATCGATCTTGGCATTTCTTGGATCAATATCGAATTATCCAAATAAAAATCGATTTGAAATCGGAAATTGTTTTTATCAACCAGCCCTAATCTCAGCAATGTAGGTAAGAGGAGATTTGATTAGGCCTGTAAATCTATGCGCTAACAAAGTGCCGTGAGGAAGGCTAAAAACACTCTGCTTGTCCCTCATACTGAACCCTGTCTTGCTTATAAATCAAAGCAAAAGCAGCAGTTGTGAGACGGCACGGCCGTCAGTCAAAGTGACAGTCATACGCTGCCTGTCATACAGAGCAGGCTCCAGATGGGCTGCAAAACATCTCTATCTGCTTCACACTGCAGCGAGCTGTGTGGGTAACTGCTGGAGTGTGTGTGATATGCATACAGACAACATGGAAGTGTATAAATGTGTACAGTGACCATGCCTCTGTGTGTGTGTGTGTGTGTGTGTGTGTGTGTGTGTGTGTGTGTGTGTGTTCTTGTTTAACTATATTCGTGGGGTCCAAAAACCGGAAATACAGTATACTTGTGGGGTCCCGACAGCTTTGTGGGGTCAAAATGCTGGACCCCACAACTTTAAAGGTCTGTTTGAGGGTTAAGACTTGGTTTTAGGATTAGGGTTAGAATTAGGTTATGGTTAGGGTGAGGGTAAGGGTTAAAGTTAGGCATTTAGTTGTGGTGGTTAAGGTTAGGGGCTAGGGAATGCATTATGTCAATGATGGGTCCCCACAAAGGAAACACACTATGGGTGTGTGTCTGTGTGTGTGTGTGTGTGTGTGTGTGTGTGTGTGTGTGTGTGTGTGTGTTTTACTATATTCGTGGGGTCCAAAAACCGGGGAATACAGTATACTTGTGGGGTCTGCACAGCCTTGTGAGGCCCAAAATGCTGGACCCCACAAGGTTAAAGGGCTGTTTGAGGGTTAAGACTTGGTTTTAGGATTAGGGTTAGAATTAGGTTATGGTTAGGGTGAGGGTAAGGGTTAAGGTTAGGCATTTAGTTGTGATGGTTAAAGGAACACGCCGACTTATTGGGACTTTGTCTCATTCCCCGTAACCCCCAGAGTTAGATAAGTCCATACATAGCCTTCTCATCTCCGTGCGAGCTGCAAGGCTGTCTGACGTCTCCACCGGTAGCTTAGCCTAGCACAAAACATGCAGGTGAATGGTTCCAGTAATCCTACTGCTCCGAATTGTGACAAAAGTGACAAAATAACGCCAACATGTTCCTATTTACATGTTGTGATTTGTATAGTCACAGCGTGTACAAATAACAAGGTCACATGAGACACAGCCATCTTCTAACCGTAAACAAACTGGGAACTATCACAACATGTAAATTGGAACATGTTGGCGTTATTTTGTCACTTATTCGGAGCAGTTGGATTACTGGAACCATTCACCTGCATGTTATGTGCTGGCCTGATGCCGCTGGAACCGTCAGACATCCTTACAACACGCACGGAGATGAGAAGGGTATGTATGGACTTATCTAACTCTGGGGGTTACGGTGAATAAGCTAAATTCCCAATAAGTCGGCATGTCCCTTTAAGGTTAGGGTAAGGGACTAGGGAATGCATTATGTCAATGACGGGTCCCCACAAAGATAGTGAAACAAACGTGTGTGTGTGTGTGTGTGTGTGTGTGTGTGTGTGTGTGTGTGTGTGTGTGTGTGTGTGTGTGTGTTGCTGAGAATATTAATGACAGATATAGGATGATGAATGGGACAGAAAGTGCTGTTTTCATGTTGGGACTCATAACTCAATCAGGTTTATATCCAGGCCTGGCTGCAGCCACAGCTGCTAGACCAACACTGTGATACACACTTCACACACTCCCCCAGCAGACAACAACATAGGCTACATCTACACTACTACGTTTTTTGTTTTTTGTTTTTTTTTTTAAAAGTTCTCCGTCCACAAAGAGTTTTAGCTCCAGTAGCAGAACTAATCTCGAGCCTATTAACACGTCTGACCGCGCATATCACATGACCATTCGCCTACACTGGGCATGTACATGCCGGTGTAAACAGGAAGCAGATTGTCAGACGTTCCTCTGCAGTTGAAAATAATGGATGTATAAGTTGAAAATACAGGAAATACTTTGGAGAAAGAACCACAATGGTGAAAAGTAAGAGCAGGGATTTAGTTGCTTGGACCGACAACGAGGTGGAACTGTTACTGAAAGGTATGTAAGACTACCTAACCGATAAGACTGACCGACGTGCAACTTCGTTTTCAAAAGGTCTCTGTTTGTGCCCGTCCAGACGACAGCAGCTGGGGGCAGCACTGTTTCCAAATGGCTCCGTTTTAGAGGGTAGTAGTGTAGCCTGTAACGTGTATCAACACAGACATAAAGAGAGGACGCACCCAGTATACTGTGGCTTCATACACCACCATTTATACACAAACAAACAACAATATCACTTTAAACTCATAATTCTTTCTTCTCTACATACCTGAAAACCCTAACAACAGACTTGGTGTCTCAGCATTAAACTCAAATTATTCAAATTCTCAGCAAAGTAAAAAATAAAAGCATTTAAAAGCACTAAGATGCAGTGGGAAGTGGTGCTCCTGTGAGGACTGAGTTGCACTAAACACAGTAATGGTACATTAAAACGGAGAGTTTGCCAATCAATCAGCATTCATTAAATTGAAAGGACCATCCCATTAGATGCGAGCATCCCCCACCGTTTCTGCTCTCTGAGCAAACATGTTCCCCATGGGGTAAATTAGTTTCATACGCCACTCACACACACTCAGCTGCAGAAAGACAGACACACACACACACACACACACACACACACACACACACACTCCTTTTAAACAAAAGATTAAAGAATTATCAGTGGAATTCCTTTAGTTATATATATTATAACCTTTGATGGCATTTGTCTAATTCCAGCTGGAATCTCTGACAAGTGATGGTCTTGAGAGGCTGAATATTAGAATAAAAAAGAGCACTACGGCATATGGCCAGAAGTGTGTCGACATGTGTGTCGGCTTGGTCCAATAAAGAGACACAAAGTTTTCATTACAGATCAATATGTCCATTCTTTTCTTGATTAATCTGATTCCCTTGGCCTATAAAATGTGAGAAGAGAAGAACGAGTTTCCTACAGCAAAGGCTGTTGTAAGCTTTTTCCATCTACTATTCCTTCCTGCAATATTAAAAACTGAGCTGCTGACCAAACAGCGCAGAATATACCCATATCTTGTGAAGACAACTTTTAATTTTAGAAGTAGCAAAACTAAGGACAAACACATTACATTTCCTATAGCTGCTTCACAATAAAAGTATCCCGCTGGTTCACCAAAGGAGAACTTAAAAACATTTTTTTTAATTATTTTTGTAGGGCGGTTTATGCCTTTATCACAGACCCTACAGAATACAGAAATGACAGGAAATGCTAGGAGAGAGAAGAAGCTGGAGGAAAACGTTTAAACTTGAGAACAGCAGGAAATGTCCGGTTTGCATCAGCAGTAACTTAACAGCTCCAATATGGCGGAATGCGTTCAGTAAACTGTAGGCTGATGTCTTAAAGTACAGGAGGCACAGGGGGAAAAGAGATGACACTCCACACCACAGAGTGGTGTGGAGTGTTGGAAGCTACAAAAGTACTGCGAGCTGGCCACAGAGAAACCTTTAAAAACAGAGCTTCCTCTCTAGTCACCAGCACAGACACACGTGTTGGGCCAGTGTCGTGGAAATTGTCTGTAAGCACGCGAACACACCTAAAATAATGCACAAAAACACTGATGGACTGAAGATTAAAGTTACTGGACATTAATAATAGACAACCTCGGTCTTCTGACCAGAGAGACAGAAAATGCATCGTTTATAGTTTTCCCAAATCACGAGCTGATTGGCTTAAGAGAGCATAGGCTGATAGTCATACTATATGTGCAGCATCTGACTTCATCCTACTTATTTTTCAGTTTTCAGCAAACAACAAGTGATCTCAGTATACAGTTTCCAGATGAACAGAATGAGCAGAGTCACAGCCATCAAATCCTGAACAAATGATAAAACAATGTTTCATGAAGGGTTGAGTAAAGCCTGTGGAAGCATTGCATCTCTCCACTTAAATACAGACAGGAAGCTTATTCCCAAGGTGACACCACTTTTTTTTTTTATTATTTGTTAAAATCAAACCAACTTTCAGTTTTTTTCAAAAAGTTGTCAAATGTATGTGTTCGTCATCGGCGACTAAATAGATTCCAGTGTATTTGTGTTTGAATTTATGTGCAAAATAAAGTCGTCAATTAATCAGGGCCAACTAAAAGGGAGGGAACATACACAGGCCAAAACAGGAAGTCAAACAACCCAGGGCTGTCACACAACCCACAGCTTGTTTGAGGGCTGGGAGACCACCTGAGGTTAGTCCCAGTCGGCTGTGGCACGAAGCAGGACCAGAACAGCGTGGCTCGGTGCAAGCGTACCCTGCTTGTGGGGACACGGTTAATGTGAACTAAGCCAGTAAGGTAGAAGAGGGACTTCTCACTCCGATTCTCCACTGGGCGTCTGTGCTGCGTTCCGGTTTTGTTCCGTCTCCCGCCCACGCGCCACACCACACCGGGAGCGTCTCAGAAGCGGAGTGTCCTGCTGCCAGACTCACTGATTTTATTGTCTCTACAAGTACTTTACAGAACAATCGCATGTTTATTAGCTAGTATCTACCTTCCACTCTGAGCACTACTGGAGTCCAGGGGTGGTGATGGCGCAGTGGATGTGACACATGCCTTTGGTGTAGAAGATCTGGGTTCAAGTCCCACTGCGATACATCAACCAATGTGTCCCTGAGCAAGACACTTAACCCATAGTTGCTCCAGAGGCGTGCGGCCTCTGACATATATATAGCAATTGTAAGTCGCTTTGGATAAAAGTGTCAGCTAAATGACATGTAATGTAATGTAATACTACAGTTAAAGTCCATGTTTTCTGGCGTTGTCTTTATAAAAAAGATCTGTGATGTCTATTATGTTATTCCCCCGCCAAGAAAAAAGGAGACATATACTATATTTTGATACTAGTGTGCTTTCAATTTTGCAGCAACAGTTTGGGAAATACTCTTTCCTGTTTCAACATGACAAAACATAAGTCATATTTTGGCATTTATGTATCTCTCTCTCTCTCTCTCTCTCTCTCTCTCTCTCTCCCTCCCTGTGGCAAATGGACGCCCACCAAGAGCCAGGTTCTGTCTGAGGTTTCTGCCTGTTTAAAGGAAGTTTTTCCTCGCCACTGTCACACCAAATGCAAGCTCTTGGGGGTAATTTTATACAGAGCCTAGAACTACTCTATCTGTAAAGTGTCCTGAGATAACCTCTGTTATTATTTGACACTATAAATAAAATTGAATTGAAATGACAATGTCCCTGTGCACACACACAGCAGTCAGAGGCCTGACCTCAACCCCATTCAACACCCTGGGAATGAACTTGGAACTTTGAATGTCGCCCAGAGGAATATTCCTGGTTGTAATCAAGTGGAGAGATGCAATGCTCCCACGGCTAGAGCTGGTGAAACAAAGACTGACAGCACTGGGTGACTCAAACCAATGGCTCTCATCCAGAATGCAATTTGTCCAGACATACACTGGGGCTTCTCCTAATCTCTGATGCTAGACCCACTGCTTGATGTTTCATCAGGCAGCGTTATCTTTGCCCGCAAGCAAATGAGACACATGCTGCGACGTCTGCGGAGGAAAATCCCAAATAAGAAAGTTGACCCCTTACAACAAGTGCACACGAGCAAATGCTTACACGCTCAAGACACGCGTGTACACAAGCATGCAGGAATATAATTCTCAGGAGATGGTGGTGATTCATTTTGTAAGATGTAACAGAACTCATTTTGGGAGTGAGCCTCGGTTAATGAGCAGGTCTTTGATGTGTAAATCCTTCGGTCCCAGTGCAAGGCTGATACGGTCTCCCTACAATCCTGCTCAGGTGCAGGCCTGCTCCCTTCAGCAATGCTTATCTCGTGTACCAAATACCGTATGACCTCCGACAGCTAATAAACCCATATCTAAGAGAGAGAAACACGCACCTCGCTGAACAAAAAACCAGGAAAATAAGGAAGAAAAACAAGTTGAAGAATGCCATTGGCAGTGGGATGCTGTGCTGCATCTCTTCATTCTGTATATCGCATTACTGTTTTTAATTTCACTCCCTTATGGAAATCAGACACCAATTATAACATTAGTTATACATATGTATAGTAATAAATGTAAGTCTTTGGTTCATTTCCTTTCTCAAGTGCTTCTCCACAGAATAATTGGATTGCGGCTGCACCGTCATGTACCCGATGAAATGAACGCCTATTAATCGGAAAATAATTGGACACATACCCCTGATAAATGGTGCTGCTCCACTTTGAGTCACGTACAAATTAGGCCATTTTAAGGGATCCGTTTCTTATCTGGCTTGGCTCATGCTTATATGAGATGTGAGCTTATATCGGTGGACGGAACTACGGACGCACCAAATCACAGAGTCATGCCCAAAATGAGATTACTTGATTATAGTTGACATTTCGTTCCTTCTGTGATATCGAAGCACATATGAACTCAAAGATAGTGTTCACAAAACATACTACGAGAACAGAAAAATGTTTTTTAAACTCTTTGAACCACTTTTCTGATGCTGATAGAACTTGAAGAAGAAGAATGAATACACAGCGAGGGTATAAAAGCAGTTGATACTAGCTGTTCCCGAGCTGGCGCACGCAAATGTGATGTCATTGGAGCGCAGTGAGTATTTATACTCGCGCGTGGTGGTCGCGACACTTGTTGCAGTCTTCTCCTGAACAGAGGTGGCGCTAATGTATAAAGCCTACCAACTTTGCTATTTTTACGGACTAGAAGAAGAAGAAAAAGGTAAACAACGGCAGAACTGGCAGCAGCATTGACGTCAATGCTTCGTTTTGATTGGATGACCTACTTCGTCGGATCAAGCTTTTCATTCGCCATAAAAGAACTCATCTTAACCCATTAAGTTTACCAGAGAGACTTGCAGTCACTCTGAGAGTCCTGGCATCCGATTACCCTAAAACTCGTTCATGCTTCCTGTTTCCGCTTTGTCGTGCGCCGCTGAAAAAAATAGAGTGGTGCATGACCTCTGGTCAGCGCACTCAATATCCTGGCACGCCAGCGAGATCTACGTCATTTTGACGTCACATTTGTGCGCACGAGCTCGGCTGCAGCTACTGTAAAACTGCCTTTGCTACTTACAAAAAAGAAAGATACGGCACCCAGTTGCTTGTGGGGTTCCTTAAGGCTCAATGTTAGGACCACTATTGTTTATTTTGCACAGAAATGCAAATTTAAAAAAAAAAAAAAATCAATTTTGTTGCCGATGACAAACAAATTTATTTGACAACTTTTGAAAAAACTGAAAGTTGGTTTGATTTGAACAAATAATCTCTGAATTACAAAAAAATACTTAATTCATAATTTTTGTTCATTGTGTGACAAATTTACAAAGCCATTATAAGTCATAGTCAAATAGTCTCTGAAATAATAAAATAAAAATAGATCAAGTCAAAGCAAAAATTTCAAAGCCTTACATCAAATGAAGGACTTCTTCAATCAAGCTTCATTTGACTTTATATACTTATAACTATATTGTCCACTTAAACTTTAATATATCATTTACTGTGTCCAAGTATGGGAACTACATATAAAAGAAATACAAATACAATTTTAGAGTTCCAAAGAGAGCTATAATAACTGTCAACAAAAATACTGCACCAGAAAAATCATAGTATTTCTGTTAAAAATGTGAATTTAGCAAAGAACTGAACATGTGTAAGACACTTTGTAAGTTTTAAATATAATTTTATAGACAAATGGAAAAATGTGTGATCAGTAGAGCAATAGGTTGGATTTCATTGGGAGGAATTATTATTATTATTATTATTATTATTATTAGTAGTAGTAGTAGTAGTAGTAGTAGTAGTAGTAGTAGTAGTAGTAGTATTATACTAATAATAATAATAATAATAACAATTATTATTATTATTATTATTATTATTATTATTATTATTATATGTGTCTGACAGTTTTTGCACTTCTTTTTATACCAAATTGTTTCTGTAATTCTTTACAGATGAAAATACATTTCAAATTATGGATACTGCTACTTTGCAATTCAAATATCTAATGGGGTTCGAGGAAAAAAAACCTTTTGATCTGATTTGTAAGTAAAAGAAAAAAAACACACACTCCAAATGCACTCCAGAGATTTGCTTATTATGTTAGGATAGGCTGTCAGCTACATCTGAAAGCTTAGCATGGTTTACTAAATTATATAACTGATTAATTATAGTCTACTTTTAAGGATTACACATGACACATATACAAGCAAAGCACTTGTAAACAATCTGAGATACAGTTAATGTTTCATGATTGACACTTCCACCAAGATTCCTCCTCCCCTCGCACTCTCGGTTATCATTAATAACAACCCGACCCCCTGTATGATAATTAATGCAAAATGAGATATATGCTGCGACAATGACTACCACTTGACATATATCTCGCCTGGAGGATTAAAGCGGTGTTATTACACACTCTGTCACTCAGTCCCGACCACCGCCACAACCCTCACTCTCCCCTCATCTGTTTCTTGCTAAAAGAGCATGATCAGCTAATGAGTTTCTTTGGCCTCCAATTAATCATGCTAATGAGCCCCGCCCAGCCAAGATAATCAACTGTTCTCACCGTACGGGCCAATAAGGGAAGAGTTTGGAGCTTCGCTTGTGAAACACGCCGGAGTCTCTGCCTGCACTCTCCTCATCCTAATCCTCTTTTTTGATACATTTCCCTTTTTTTTCTTCTCCTCTTCCCTGCCTCTCACGTTTTTATCTGCTCCTCTCTGGCCGTCAGAGCTTCTTATCGTTCCTCTCTGCTCCTTTCCACGCTCCTCTTTTCTCAATCTTCTTTCCCATTTTTCACATCCCTTCCTAGTTTCTGCTTCTTTAACATCTCTCCATATTCTTTCCTCTTTATGGAAGCAAATAAGAGACATAAGTCTTTGAACTTTAACGGTCACTGAACACTTAATACTGAAATATTTTACTTTGAAAACCATGTATCTGAATGTATTTGTTCTGAATTCACCTCTTTGAAATTAAAATATGAAAATTCTTGATTTAACATTTTATCAGTCTCGCTTTGCCAGACCTTCCTCCACAGCGCTGCGGAGGAGGGTCTGGCTAGTCCACACAGCATTCTGGGAATGGAGAAAAACGTGCTCTGGTTTATTGGCATTTCTTTAAACCAATCACAATCTTCATGGGCCATGCTGCCGCTGCAAAATAGCCTCGGGAAGGATCTTGTTTTGGTGGAACATATACGTTCAAAAGTTGTTTTAGTCGTGCAACAGAAAACTCAGATTGGACAGATAGTCTAGCTAGCTGTCTGGATTTACCCTGCAGAGATCTGAGGAGCAGTTAACCATAGTCCTCACAAATCCACCGGAGGTTAGAACGCCAACGCAAAGAAAGAGGAAGGGGACGGACATCCGGCCGAAATGAGTGACATCCGGTGGAATTTCCGGCAGCAACGGACTAATCCCGGACTGAAGTTCAATATACATTTTTTAAATGGTCACAAATAATTCAGAAACTCAGATTAAAAAAAAAAAAACTTTCAGAATTTCCAAAAATAGATTCAAGTTGCTCAAACTGAATTGGTCAAATTCAGATTGAAAAATTCAAGTTGAATATTCACATAGTAACATTCGGGCTACCCAGGATAGGAGAGGCAATCGAACCGACTGCTGGTCTGTCAGAGCACGGTCTGTCAGTCATGTGATCCAGGAAAGACCGTGCTCCGATAGGCCAGAAGTCTGTATTGAAATTCAGGTTTTTAAAATGTAACATCAAGAATTTTCATATTTCAATTTCAAAGAGGTGAATTCAGAACAAATACATTCAGATACATGGTTTTCAAAGTAAAGTATTTCAATATTAAGTATTCAGTGGCCGTTAAAGTTCAAAGACTTATGTCTCTTATTTGCTTCCATACCTCTTCCCTTTTCATTAGGGGTGGGGGAAATAAATCGATTAAAGGCACTCTAAGCAATGTCACGCGTTTTTTAGGCTACAACATTTTTTGTCACATACAGCAAACATCTCCTCACTATCTGCTAGCTGTCTGTCCCCTGAACACACTGTAAAAAAACATCTCCTCACTATCTGCTAGCTGACTGTCCCCTGAACACACTGTAAAAAAAAAACATCTCCTCACTATCTGCTAGCTGTCTGTCCCCTGAACACACTGTAAAAAAACATCTCCTCACTATCTGCTAGCTGCGTGGCCCCTCAACACACTGTAAAAAACATCTCCTCACTATCTGCTAGCTGCCTGTCCCCTGAACACACTGTAAAAAAACATCTCCTCACTATCTGCTAGCTGCCTGTCCCCTGAACACACTGTAAAAAAAAAGGCGGTCTCTGTAGACAGCCCAGGCTCCACAAACAGCAACAAAAACAAACTGGCCAACCTGCACCACCAAACATAACAAACAGTGTTCCAGCGTTCCAGCCAATAACTGACAAGAAGGATTTGGGGGTGGGGGTTGGGAGGTTAGTGCGCAGAAGGGAGGGGGAGGGGACGGGATGAGGAGGAGGGAGGGGCGAGCTAGCCTCCGTTTTGTTTGAAAATACTTTGAACGTCAACAAGAAGTGACATCACCCAACATCGCTTAGAGCACCTTTAACTAATTGATTCTTTTTAATTTACCAATGATTCACCATAATATTTTCTGTTTATACAGTACCGCCGACGGTGACTACATCAAATCTGTTTCCAGCAAAACAGAGCAAAAGCAGAAAGTACAGAAAATCCATGTTCCCACTGCTAGTACCAGCTTTGCTCTACTCGACCGCATTGCCCCGTCCTCCAGTTTCCATTGTAGATTTAGTACCGCCTCATGCGTGAGGTGAGCGTGGCTGGTCGTCATAGCGACGCCGCAGGAAACTGATGTGACCTAACGCGACACACACACAGACCGTGGAAGGTGTGTTGTTTTTGACTCTCAGCATGTGGCTGTTTGCCAGAAGACACATTTAGTTTCTAAAGAAGCTGGAGGCAGCAAAAAAAAAACACACAGCTGGCTAAACTATTTAAAAATGCCGGGTTTGTCACTAGCAATGATGATGCAGTGATTAGTGACGATTCTCTGCGACCAATCAGGAGTCTGCAGGTTTTCACGTCACCTTTTGGTATCGCCTCAGCTCACTTGGAACCTCGACAGAGGTGATACTAAATAAAGTACCTGTTGCCAGGTACCAGGGACTTTGTATCAGAATGGAAAACCAAAAAAGGCGAGTAGAGTCGAGGCGAGTCGAGCAGGTACTATGTATTATTATTCATTATTCATTCATTTGTTAAAGAAGGAAAAGAACATCGCAATACTCAATACTATCGAATCGCAATACTTCTAGAATCGCAATACAAATCAAATCAGCATGCATCGTGAAAGAATCAAAACGGGACAAAAGCATTTCGTCCCAGCTCTACTTTTCATCCTATACACCTCTCTTCCTCCTGTTTTTTCCCTCCATTCTGTCCTCCCTATGCCCCTGAAACCAGCTATAAACTCACCAGTACTCTTTCCACTGGTCGTCCTCAAAAACGTCCTCTGGAATGGGATCAATCAGCACCAGGTCTGACACTTGCCTGAGGATAAAGAGAGGACACACACACACACACACACACTCTTAGATGAAGTAAGACTCATTGACTATACCCTTGTCCACTTTACGCTCCCGGGCCAAGGCCATAATGAGTGTGAGATGAATGGTATCTTCCTGTAGATTCCTCTGTCCTCTGTCCCCACAGACAGATGACCACACATACACCAGATCCAGGGGCAGTATTTCCATTTGGAAAGGTGTCATCCACTCACTGTTACTTCATTTTCTCCCGTAACGGCAGCAACATCGTGCCTGATTAAATACTAAATCTTTCATGCCTGGTACGGCTTACTTGTCACGTTAATCACCACGTTGAATCGGAGATGGATGAGTTACGGGGGATGATGGGAATGGACAGTGGAATATATTTTGTTAAGTACACCATATTATATGGTATGCAGGTTCTCTACCAAACTTGCAAACTCTTCTATATATGATATACTGTAAAGCAATTTTTTTAAAAGGCCTTTTTTAAATTTGTATCAATGATTTGTTAAGACAGATAAAGGATAAGTCTGGCGATATTGTTGTAGTATAAATAAAAAAAAAACCTTAGAGCTCAATTATTGTTACAAAGACAAAATGTAAAAAAAACATCAGTTAGTCACACTGTTGCACTGGGTGACATGTTCCATCATTACCATAAACACACACACTATCATTTATTCAATCTCACATACACCGTTCTGCTGCCAGACACACAATTACACATATTCATTTGCGGCAGAAAATAATCCCCAACAAGTGCAATATTTATTCATGTTCGAGTATTTTTGCTAAACACAAAAAGTGGCTAGCTGTTTTTAGCAAATTACTGAGACTTAAAATACAAAACGAATGTATTTGTGAGCCATTTAGAAAGTTTGACATCTTTAATAGGAGCCAAACTGCCGGGACTGGGTCACAAAGTATTGACAGACTGACTGACATGTTGTTGGTTTGTTGTTGTTTTCAGAAACATGTTTCAGTGAACTATTTTCGTAAAATACGAGATCGTATTCCGAACAAGCCGCCATTACTATCTGCTGGAGAAGCCAGACCCACGTGACGCGTTGTCATTTGCGGTTTTCATTTTTTTGTATTACATCTCGCGCACACGCAGAACGTACGCTCAAGTCGGCGTCGCTTCGATGTGTTCTGAGGCACTTTTTGGACCTCAGGAGCCAACTGATCAGTCCAACGGTCAGCCGTTGGGTTGGTGTGTCAGGGGCTTAAGACTATCTTACCTAAAGGCCAGTAAGCCAGTATCATCAATGGTTTTTTTAACAATTTTTGGAGAAAAAAAGCTTTCAAAGAATTAACAATAATTTGGTGCCCCTCCCCTCCCCCCTGTATTAACTCTGAGGACTCCCTAGGGGTCCAGGACCCCCTGTTGAAGATCTCTGCTTTGAGTATTTTCATTAGACAATACTTACACATCATGAATGTGGCTGTAAAACCTGCCATTGAGCGTGCCGAGCTCAGAACCCACCAGGATGAAGGGCTTGGCTATCTCGGCGGCCTGCAGGAGTCGGTGCAGATCATCCACCATCCTGGAAGACAACAAAACTCATCTGTCTTGGCACGAAACCAGGACACGCTGCAAACTGGGCCAGGAGGTTTATTTATTCAGAAAGGTGAGGCCAGGACTCAACATTAATCTCTTATAATATAATTTCGTTTTTTTTTTTTAACCTGGACCTTATTTTCCTATGTTTTTGTGTGTAAGTGACTGATGGGAACAACAGTCTTTGATATTGGTCTAGTATATTAAGCGTGAACGCTGTAACCGGCAGCCACAGACCGGGCTGTAATGTAACCCTATGGTAAACTGTGCGTTGATTTCAACCAAAACTACAGTTGTGATTGTTAAAAAGAAAGTGGAAAGACGACCCAAAACGGCTTTTCATAGTTTTATTTAGTTTCTGTCCACTTTGAACGAAGAGTATTTTACAATGCTAAAATGACTGTTTATTCACATGGAGTCTGGTGGCTTTAGCGAACACAATTCCGCGGCTGTTTTTATGTTTAAAAAAAGGATCTTACTCTTTAATAGTCTCGCATTGCCAGACCTTCCTCCACAGCGCTGCGGAGGAAGGTCTGGCTAGTCCACACAGCATTCCACAATGGGAGAAAAACGTGCTCTGGTTTATTGGCATTTCTTTAAACCAATCACAATCGCCTTGGGCGGTGCTAAGCGCCAGACGTAGCCACGGTGCCTCTGCAAAATAGCCTCGGGAAGGAACTTCTTTTGGTGGAACATGTATACGTTCAAAGGTTGTTTTAGTCGTGCAACAGAAAACTCAGATTGGACAGATAGTCTAGCTAGCTGTCTGGATTTACCCTGCAGAGATCTGAGGAGCAGTTAACCATAGTCCTCACAAATCCACCGGAGGTTAGAACGTCAACACAAAGGAAAAGGAAGGGGACGGACATCCAGCCGAAGAGAGTGAAATCGGCGGAGCAATCCTGGAAGTGGAACGTCGTGGATATAGACTTAATCTTTAACAGAAAGGCCGATCTCCTTAGAAATCCTTTCCATAATGTTGTCAGACACTTAGAATCTATATATATATATAAGTATTTGAACACCCTGCTATTTTGCAAGTTCTCCCACTTAGAAATCATGGAGGGGTCTGAAATTTTAAACCTTAGTTACCCTTTAAGAGTCATTATTAAAAAGCAAAAATGAGGAAGATAAGTGTTAACCCTAACACCAAAATGAACAGCACTGCTTGAACCCAAATGACTGCATTAAAAGGAGGTGACTGCTGGCTCCATTTCATTACAACCTGCAGGAAAAAAACAAACATCAGCAAACTTAAATCTCCAGAGGGATCATCATTATTACATGAGGGGCAGCCGCTCCTGTTCTGAGAGCCATCTGCTGCCCTGGGTTTGTTGTGCTAATAAATCAAACCCGAGGTGTCACAGTGAAATGAGTAGTTCTCACAAGACTCCCAGGGTTAAGGTTAGGCAGTCATCAAACTCCTTGAGATATTGAATCCTGGGAAATTGATCGCTTGCATCTCAAACGGGTCGGCCGCCTGCTTTCTGGGCCAGTTGCCAAGGTAAACCAAACTGCTGATCGTCGGCGAGCCACGCCCGCTCATCCCTTAGGCAGATTTACAGCTCGACAAACGCGTTATGATGTCAAAGGCGAGAAGATTAGAGCCCAATCCCATGACAGCGTGAGGCGGGGCAGGGGTGGTGTGTTCAGCAGAGGAACGCACCAGGCGTCCATCAGTCTACGCTGACTGCAACATGAAGGATTAGTCCCAAACAGCCACTTTATCAAGGAAATATGGATTCCCAGTAGTACTACTGTACGGTGGTAAATAATACAAACATGTGATGTGTGTTACTGCACTGTATGTAGTGTAGCTGTAGGTTATTTTGTTTTTTTGCTTGATACAGTGTTAATACCAGTAAACATTTAGCAGTATACGCAAGGATTAACAATTAATAGAAAAATGATTTTCGGATGAATGGGTTATAAAATAGTTGCAGCGCTAGTCATTCTTTGGGTTGTTGAGCTCAAAGATCCACTTCAAAAACTTTCTTAGATGTTGAACAGACATTAGATCGTTCGTGACCTTCGTCAGCAGCCTGTGTTCATGATGAGAAGGAATATGACTTGCTGTATTACACAAACGTCTGGCACAGTCTCAAATCATTTCCCCTCCTATAGCCCGGAGCTACACTGTCCTGAAACGGACATAGCTGAAAGATTACCCGACTAACAATCCAGTCATGTCAAGACACTGATGATATGACAGTACAGCCCAACCGATATATCGGCGGGCTGATATTATCGGCCAATATTAGGCATTTTCCAAACTATCGGTATCGGCATTTATAATGGCGATAAATGAATATTATAATAAAAACGGACAAAACCCCCTTCAACCATGTTCTGAGTGTTGGCGTTGCATAGTTTGTCCACCAGAGAGAGCTCTACAACCTCCCTGTTTAAACTTTTAAGTCTCATATCTTAAGTTTGTATTTTTATACATTTTATTTATCAGAACTTTAATATATTTTGATGTTCCTCTGTTCTGTTGTGACAATAAAACAAGTTTATTTTTAAACTGCATTATCATATTATTTTAGTGAGGACTCATAAATAACTACAAATAACTAATGTTAGAGATATCTGTTTATGTTTTGTTACGCGTTTCTGGATTTTTAAAAAAAAATATATATCGGCCGATACATCAGAATATCGGATTTTTAAATCACCAAATATTTGTATCGATATCGGCCTAAGAAATCCTTTATCGGTCGGGCTCTATATGACAGTATCTTATCATCAGTGTGTTTATGATATTATCATAGCATCAGTGTCTTTACATGACTGGATTGGCCACCTCTGTATGATACAGTACATCGTATTGGACGCCATGTACTAACTAATACCCAGCATATCACTATCACCAAATAACTGTTTTGTTTTTTCATTAAATGGACTGTATTCATTCATTCATTCATTAATGCCTGTCAATGTCCATTGGAACACCTGTCTGTTTTATATCTGTTATATCATTTTGAAAAATACCTTTAAAAAAGATATTACTTAAAATGTTACATATACATGTAATATTAAATCGGTCTGTGGTGCAAAAAAAGGTCGGAGAGCCCTGCACTACACTACTGTGTATTTAGCCTACATATCGTGCGCTCTACAAATTCATTTTACAAACTCAGCAACGACAGATAAATGAGCCAGATGGCCCTGGAGATGTAAAGCAGCCCACTCATCCATTCCGAATCCACTTCATGGTGTTGAAAGAACGGATTTAAACTGGGACATCATGTTTACAGTGTAGACTTTGTGTACAGCAGAAAAGTGTCATCCCACATTTGATGTCACAAGCACTAAAAAGATGACTGAACTGAAGTAGCGTACTGACCGTCCAGTCGTTGACATCCCCCAAACTTTCTCCGTTCCTGTGGTTTCATTCTGCATCAGCCTCTTGCTGAAGCCCAGTCCCATTCTGTCATAGGTACAGACCTGACAGCCAGACAAACAGGGACACCACAGGTTTAGAGGGATTTTTAAATAACACCACGAAGAAGCTCTCAAAAGGAGTCAGCCCCCACCCTACCCTGTAGTTACTTTAAAAATGCATGATGGCTGAGTAACAGGGCTGGGACAACATGTTTTGTATTGCGATTCGATAGTTTTAAGTACTGACATTTTCTTTTCCTTATTTAACAAAAACAAAAGTTGAAGAATCCACTTCTAGAGACAATATATCATGAGACATTTCTTTAAAAAAAAAAAAAATTCTAAGAAAAATGCTCATCACAGTCAGTCAGTCTGACATTTGTTTCATTTGTAAAGAAGTACATAACATGGATATAGGGTTGGGCAATATGGAGAAAATCAAATATCACGATATTTTTGACCAAATACCTCGATATCGATACCACAACGATATTGTAGTGTTGACTATTGGTGCTTTCACAAAATATTTACACAATGAGATTTTTGATAAATAATCATCAGTAATGTGGATATAATGACTAAATGGGTAAAGGTAAATAGTAGAACAGTTATAACAGTCTGGTCAGTTCAGAAAATGACATCACTTTACTGTAATGCATCCTTTAAAACCAGGAAAAGACAACAGATATGCCATATTACGTTATTACGATGTCCAAAATCTAAGACGATATCTAGTCTCGTATCACGATATCGATATAATATCGATATATTGCCCAGCTCTACATGGATATTCTGCATTTTCTGCTGGTATGTCTGGCTGGAACCTGATACCGTCGGCGGTACCGTATAAAATAGGGGTGCAACGGATCAAAAAACTCACGGTTCAGATCGTTTCTCGGATCAGAGTCACGGATCGGATCATTTTTCGGATCAGCAAAAAAAAAAAAAAGACAAGACAAATAAACATAAGTTTTGTCTTTTTATTTATTAACCTATAAACACACCGATAGCGTTTGTGATGGCTTTAGCCCGGTCTGATTGTGCAACAAGGGGCTGCCGCGGTGATAAGCGGTTGTTGAGCAGCTTTCGTTTTCACTCCTGTCAGAGAAACACCGGGGTGATGTCTCTTCAAATGCGTGGCCACGCTTGATGTGTTTCCACGGTCATATGGCTTTCTTGTGCCACAGTGCCTACACACCGTCACGGTTTTATCCACCAACCTCTTTCCTTCATCATTATATTTGACAGGGAAGCCAAAATGCTCCCATACAGGGGATTTAAATGACGCGGGGCGTTCAAGCTCCTCCATTCCTCCGCTTGCCTTTTTTTTTTTTTCAGAAATCAATCCGCAGATCACGTGTGTGCCGAACCGAAGATATTGATCCGAACGGGTCACGGATCAATGACGATCCGCTGCACCACTAGTATAAAACAGAAAATATTTAGGTCAATCATTGCTAAAAAACTGATTCTAGGGAAAATAATTGAAATCGTTGCAAAAAAAATAAAAATCACAATGCATAGGCCTACGATTTTCGAATTTTTTCCCCACCCCTTCTGAGTAACACTGAAAAAATAAGAGGTGGTGTAAACAGTGCACGGTTTGTTTGTTTTTGTAACAAATGCTTATGTGATTTAGTTGTCTAGATGTATCTCGGCACTTCCCAAAACAAGCCTGTGACCTCATTTAGGTCACATTTCAGACAAACAAAATGGGACAGGCTGTCAGCCCCGACTTTCTGCTTTCCTGAGTCCTTGTTGAGCAGAGTGGACGTGGCAGAGCCACCGCAGGGACTGGCCCTACATGCCCCCAATAACAACATGGCCGCATTAGTAGGAACGGATTCTAGACAAAGATCACAGTCTAAACTAACTCTCCCTACGTGAGATATTTTCATCTGAGATATATTGTTCAGTTCTGATGAGCCCACTTGTTTAACATCGCAATACAAAAGCTACCCTATTTTGGGAAATTATTTCAAACTACAGCCATTTAATCCACAGTAATTGTGTCACGTAGGGCCGCTAATTATTTTGGGTCAATATTGAAATCACGATTATTTAACACGATTATACATTGACTTTTGGGAAGATTTTACTTCTTTTTTTTACTTAAAAAAAACTATTAACTGGTAAACAAATCAACAGTGAAAACACCTTGAACTGTGAAATTTCCCTTAATACTTTTCCTGTAGAACTTTTTGAATTACCCTTAAAATAAATAATGTGAAAAATATATTCAAATGTTGGCTGAGTAAGTTAAGCCTTTTGGAGGGGCGATAGTGCGGGTGTCATTCAGAACACAAGACAAAATTAGAGTTTACTTTGCAGAACGTCAAGTGCAAAATAATAGGTTTTCTCGATTGCATTGTTTTTGTGATCATTAGGAGTCGAAATAGTGTCAAGTCCTCACCTTCGTTAATGTGGCCACACTCTCCTGGACGTGCAACCAAACGTCTGAGGACATTCCAGCTGGTGCATCCAGTATGACTTCAGAAGGAAAAACAAACTGGTTAGGGTGGGCTCAGCACAAAAGACACAAAGAAAAAAGAAAGCCACAGAGACATGGGTCTGTGTGTCAGACAATGATGTTCATGTTTCATAACTTGAAACAAAATGCAAATCACAGAATATAGTCATAGTTACCAACTGGTCGTCCCTGTCCTTTACACAACAGATGCATCTTTTGACCCAAACCAACATCAACAATTTGGCCGTCTGGATGCAAGAGGGGGAAAAAAAATTGAAAGAAAGATTAGCCCTCACAGAAGACTTCTCATCTGGCTCTGAAAACATTATAGAGAAAACCTACTGACAATCTCCCACTGGAGGCTGTCTAAGCAACACATATATATATATATATATATATATATATATATATATATATATATATATATATATACACACACACATATACATATATATATATATATATATATACACACACACATACATACATATATATATATATATACACACATACATATATATATATATATATATATGCCTGTAACAATTATTACATAATTGTCTAACTTTTTACATAATCACGGTTTCTTTTCTTCTATTAACCGCACTTAATTGCTAACATTAGTTAAGCTCTTAAGGCGTATGACTGTTGAGGGTAATTGTTGGAATTTTTTTTTTTTAGATAAGCCAAATTGTAATTATATGAGTGTTTATGGGTCGGACTATATATTTGTATTATTATTTCAATTGCTAGTTGTTGGCACTTGACCCTATACACGTTCATAGCAACAAAAATGACAAAAGTGGGGATATAGTTCGAAAAAATGTTTTAGGATAATAAAGAGGAGTTGTTTACTTCATAGGCTGTGTATTTACAGTATGTTATTGCATTATGTGGGTCACATAACTGTGATATAACCAAAAGATGAATCTGGAATTCATTCAAAACTTGTACTTGTTTAAAAAAAAAAAGTAATAAATAAACAAATATTTCTAAATTTGACTGGAAGAGACAATTGTACAGCAACATTTTGAATTGTTACAGCTCTAATATATATATATATATATATAACCTGTTTTGCAGGTTAATATGGAATCAAATTGAAGGGAGCAATGACTTTGTTAGCCTTAGATAAGAGAACCTTTAGGCAAGAGCATCTGTCCTTCTCTCTGCAGCGATGCATAGTTGAGGAACGGAGGGATGAAGATGATCAACAGTAAACACTTTCCAATGATCATGAGCACAGAGCTGTAAGACACTCGGCCTTCAGCTGCAGCTGGGCTGTGCAGTCTTTGATCCGGATCCTAGTTTATGTAGAGGAGAAAATGAACCTGACTTTAATTCAATTCAATTTGTATTGTCATATCATAACAGAAGTTATCTCAGGCATCCTAGAGTAGAAAAAAAAACATTGTATCTACATATTCACATAGAACATTTAAACTGTACATCAATGATACAGTTAAAGCAATTTCAGTCGTTTTCATGCCCAGCAATAATATTTGGTTGTTATCAAAACCCCAAAAGTTAATTAAGGGGAATCAGGGATAACCACAGAGGTAACCACAGTGTGTTTTAGTGGAATATGTGACCCTTCCCCAGGTAACAGACAGATTATTATGTTATTTTATTGTTCTGGATGCATGCCGAATTACAGGAATGTTGCAAATAATTTGTGTAAAGACAAACTGTGAATATGTTTACGAGTGAGAAGGATGTAAATACGCGTTGTTATTATATTCGCTGTTCTCTAAAGGGGGTTTTGCTCCTCTTCTCTCTACAAAACTGCGAGACACGGTCGGATACTGTGTCATTCTCCAAACCATAGCTCCAGATAACGTTAGTAAGTTAGTGTAAGAACAGTGTAAAGCAGGAAAACGTTAGTAGCAGCCACACTCGCATGACAGCATTTGATCTGAACGAACTATTAACGTTAGCTTTTGGAGTCAAGTCAGCTAACTTAATGTTAGCCAACAGAGTTCTGCTGTCACATGTACAGTAACGTTAGCTAGCTATCGTCAATGTTGCATTACCTTTCTATCAGCATTGACAGGTTCATTGTTTGATGCTTGAGCTTCGGTTCTTCTACGCATTTTCGAAATGAAGTGCTGTAATTTAAAATCTACAGTATGAATGAAATTGCAACAACTTCCTCGAGGAGGTACAGGAGCCGAGAAGGGACAAACTTTCTCTTGCGCGTTTCACTACGGTGGTAGCCACCTATTTTGCTCGGTGTGCACTTTCCCCTTTGTCAATCTTTTTTCTTGCAATCATTATGAATCAACTTACTTTTAATTACATTTTCACTTTCACTCTTAATTTTTATAGCTTACTGTTTATTTAGTGCCTACCACTGACGTCATTTTAAAACTTAACTGTCAAAGCTAAATCATGAATCAATGAATGAATGAATGAATTGTCTGTGATGCCATATAATTGTGTATGTTGGATGTTTAATATTAATATATCAATAATTTATTCATTCATTTGCGGGATTTTTTTTTTACCTACAGCATCTCTGTCTGTCTTTCTGTCATGCACATACAGCAGACTGTAGTCTATGGTCAGGCACAGAGCCATAGAGATAGTAAGTCTTTTTCTATCACTCTGGTCAGGCATACACAGCATCATGCTGGCCTGCAGGGGTCACTGTATCCTACAAACCCATCCTATAGTCTACAATCTTAAAATATTGCACTCTACAGCAAAGGCAGCAGGATTATAGGCTCATAATCACCATTTAGCAAGATTTTTTTTTTTTATATCTCACACTCTCAAATGAAATAGGGCCATAAAATAAACTATAGGCAGGAGACTTAACATATGAAAGACTTAGACTGCATCTTACGTAATATAACCAAATAGATAAAGATAATCAATAATTAGGGCTGTGATTGCTCCTCTCAGAACAATCAAACAATCCTTTTGTATGCAAGACATTAATGGTGGGCACGACGGCTGCTTCCAAGATGAGTAATATATGCAAATTGCTGTTCTAATGCAGTCATAGGCTACATGTGTGGCACACCGAAAGACTGCGGGTTTGCTTCATTCCGGGCACTGTGACATTCATACTGACAAATTCTGCATCGCTCACATAGACTTTCCCACAACATTTATTGTGAATTGGGCCTGCGGGCTGTGCTCCATGTCTTGCACATTTCAGGGAGGCATCAGATAATAAAGCGTAAAGGTTTTAGGACAAAATCCAAGTTTTAGGCAACAACAGAAACATGTCATCAGAGATCATCATTAGACCTTGTTTTTTTGTTCTCATTCACAATCCTGAGTCCAGTTGCTGTAAGATGTATTTTTCTGTATTTTATATTTACAGTATTATTCACAACAGAGAGAACACAGCCAGAGTACCCTCCCTGACTATTTATCCATTGAATAGTGTCTAGACAAAGCTAAACCTCAACAATAAACCCTGTTTAGATAGCAGGTGACTGGTGACTGGAGCCATGTAGGGAATTTATTGCAGTAATTAAAAAGCCGGGCTGGACCAAAATGATGAATGTCAGGTATTGACTCAGTACAGGCTGGCTGTGTGTGTGTGTGTGTGTGTGTGTGTGTGTGTGTGTGTGTGTGTGTGCGTGTGCGTGTGCGTGTGTGTGTGTGTGTGTGTGTGTGTGTGTGTGTGTGCGTGTGCGTGTGCGTGTGCGCGTGCGTGTGCGTGTGCGTGTGTGCGTGTGTTTTCCAGGGTATCCAGGGTTGATTAAGGCTAATGACACAGGGCCTTCCTTGCCTCTTGTTTCTGTTCCAGCTCCACATAATTAGGACTGAGAGGAAAATGCTTTAATCAGACAACTGTAGCTTCACTTTGCAGTTTGCGAATGCCATTCAAACAGCAGTCACTTGGCCCTTGACTTCTATGTGGCCTGTCAGTCTTCACAGCGGTGAACAAAACACACAGGTCTTTTGCTGCCTGTCGGCCTCCTCTGGGAAATCAAAGACGACTCGTTCAATCAAAGATTTGGACTTAATAATGAGGTTCGTTCTACAGTGACAGAAAAAAACCCTCTGATGATGCACGACGTCCTTGACTGCCAGACTAAAGGTTGGTGTTGTTTATCCCTTGGATTACCAGTGCAGGATTCAGGGCTTTACATATCTCTGATTGTTGGCAAAGCTCTAAGTCAAACCCACAGAATCCAGCAGTGATTGAACCCTGAGATCATCACTTATGACCTGCAATGCTTCTATACGATTGCTTTCTTTAGAAATACATGTTCCGAAGAAATTCTGATGAAAAACATATGTAATATTCCTACATTATCCCTTTAGGGATTTACAGTGCATTTGCTGTCCCGTTGTATTTACGGTGACCTTTATATACTCAGTGATATTACTGTATTAAAAGCATCTTTGGTATCTGTGTAATCCACTAATCACTATATAATATTCATTATATTATACTGGTATGATGTTCATAAGTCAACTGATCTCAATAAAAAAAGAGTGCTGTAGTTCATGTTTGTTTGGGATTGACATGTTACCCCCCCACATAGTCCATATCCACGACGTTCCACTTCTGGGATTGCTCCAGTGCTGCCAGAAATTCCACCGGATCGCGCTCATTTCACCCGGATGTCCGTCCCCTTCCTCTTTCTTTGTGTTGGCGTTCTAACCTCGAACCTTGAATTTTTCAATCTGAATTTGACCAATTCAGTTTGAGCAACTTGAATCTATTTTTGGAAATTATGAAAGTTTTTTTTTTTTTTAATCTGAGTTTCTGAATTATTTGTGACCATTTAAAAAATGTATATTGAACTTCAGTCCGGGATTAGTCCGTTGCTGCCGGAAATTCCACCGGATGTCACTCATTTCGGCCGGATGTCCGTCCCCTTCCTCTTTCTTTGTGTTGACGTTCTAACCTCGTCAACACAAAGGATGTCTGAGGACTATGGTTAACTGCTCCTCAGATCTCTGCAGGGTAAATCCAGACAGCTAGCTAGACTATCTGTCCAATCTGAGTTTTCTGTTGCACGACTAAAACAACTTTTGAATGTACACATGTTCCACCAAAACAAGTTCCTTCCTGAGGCTATTTTGCAGCGGCACCGTGGCTCTGCCCGGTGCTTAGTGCCACCCATGATGATTGTGATTGGTTTAAAGATAAACCAGAGCACATTTTTCTCCCATCCCAGAATGCTGTGTGTACTAGCCAGACCCTCCTCCGCAGTGCTGTGGAGGAAGGTCTGGCAAAGCGAGACTAGCGCCCACAGAACAAGAAGAGAATGTTCTCTATTAGGGCTACACAATATATCATTTTTTTATCGCCATGGCAATATCAACTGGCGCAGTAAACACATCGTGAAGGGTGCGGCACAGCGCGAAAGACAGATTTTTTTGTGTTAGTTGAAAGAAAATATCGGTCATTCTTTTTTTAGTGGTGCCTTTTATATTCAATCCAATGTTCAATTTGTTTAATAAAAAATGTTGGAAATTATTTCCTTTCATTTGTTTTAAATCCAACAAGCCATTTTTGTTATATTATAGCAGAATACTGAAAGCAACAGAAACGCAGGAGACTTTGCATGTACATGAAATCAACTCGTAATTGAGACAGCATGACAGACGGATAACAAGCCATTTCCTGTTTGTCTTATCTGTTTTGTCACATACAGTTTGTAGAGCAGGTTATCTGGATGACATTTCTGCATGGGGCTATCTGTATGACAAAAGGCCATCACTAAATTCTGCTGGGGCATTAATATCTTATCTTCTATGTTGGCTTGCCTTTATTAAAGACCTTATATTATGCTCATTTTCAGGTTCATAATTGTATTTAGAGGTTGTACCAGAATAGATTTTCATGGTTTAATTTTCAAAAAACACCATATTTTTGTTGCACATTGCTGCAGCTCCTCTTTTCACCCTGTGTGTTGAGCTCTCTGTTTTAGCTACAGAGTGAGACCTCTCACTTCTGTTCCATCTTTGTTGGGAGTCGCACATGCTCAGTACCTAGGTAAGGACTACTAGCCAGTCAGAAGCAGAGTATGAGGGCGTGTCCTGACAGTACCTAGGTAAGGACTACTAGCCAGTCAGAAGCAGAGTATGAGGGCGTGCCCTGACAGTACCTAGGTAAGGACTACTAGCCAGTCAGAAGCAGAGTATGAGGGCGTGTCCTGACAGTACCTAGGTAAGGACTACTAGCCAGTCAGAAGCAGAGTATGAGGGCGTGCCCTGACAGTACCTAGGTAAGGACTACTAGCCAGTCAGAAGCAGAGTATGAGGGCGTGTCCTGACAGTAGCTAGGTAAGGACTACTAGCCAGTCAGAAGCAGAGTATGAGGGCGTGTCCTGACAGTACCTAGGTAAGGACTACTAGCCAGTCAGAAGCAGAGTATGAGGGCGTGTCCTGACAGTACCTAGGTAAGGACTACTAGCCAGTCAGAAGCAGAGTATGAGGGCGTGCCCTGACAGTACCTAGGTAAGGACTACTAGCCAGTCAGAAGTAGAGTATGAGGGCGTGCCATGCTAGCAGCTAGGTGAGCATTATAACGTGTGTTCCAAAGTGACCACGTTTGTCTCTGAAGTAAAGGCTGGACTACAATAGAGCTGTTTGGAGCAGTTGGTGAACAGTGTTTTCTGTTGGAGATGGTAAGTCCCTTTGGGGTGGACTTTGGTCTTTTTCACTTTGTAAACCTATAACGTGCACAAAAGCGATATACAACACAATAAAGGAAAGGGAAAAAACCAAAAAGCATAATATGAGCACTTTAAATCAGTCTGACTGAATGGAACTGATGAAGTAAAAAAAAAAAAAATCTGAAATCTGAGGCAAAGAAAATAAATACGCCATTGAATACGCCATTGTGTGGTGTAGTCTTAGTCTGCAGAAATATGTATACTTTGGGTGTATAAATAGCGTGATCAATCACTTATTATTGGATGGCAAAGTTCCCCGTTAACATAATTGATGTGAATTGAAGGCAAAGCAAGGCAAGTTTATTTGTATAGGCCTAGCACAATTCATACACAATGGCAATTCAAAGTGCTTTACAAATGAGCAGAAGTGTAAGTGTTTATTACAACAAACACACATATAATTATGTGTAAAATAATGAAAATAATTAGTTAAATATTAAAGTAAAGTAAATTATAAAGGAGAGAAATATTACATTTTAAATTAGAACGGACGAAAGCGGTATAACTACTAATTTTGCGCTAACATGTCAGCTCTCAATTGTGCCTAAGAGTGCTCTTGAGTGTTCTTACCTAAGAACAAATCCAAATAAGAAAACATTAGTGAATGCCAGAATCTGCATAAGTGGGGTTTAAGAACCAATTTTTTCTTAAGAACGTTGGTGAATAAAGGAAGGTTCTAATAAATATAATAAAGCTCTTTAACTTTGGTTTCCTCTAGTGCCACCATTAGGGTTAACATTTGTGGTTTTTACTGAAGTGACTCGATATCAAACGACATAGCACAGATATTCATGTTCCCCTCAGGATGAACTGTAATAACTTTGAAGCTCCACTGACTTTTCATCTGGCGCCATTTTAATTTGTCCTTTGTTCATGCCCAAATACTTGCAAAACTAATGACATGCCATCAGTACCAGCTGTACTTAGTGCTTCTTGCTAATCAGCATGCTAACACGCTAAGTAACAGCGTGGGCATGCAACATTATACCTGCTGATGCCACATTCATGTCATAAATTTCAGATCATAATTAGCAGCAGTGAAGTCAAGCAAAAACCATCGATGTCAGCCTCCAACCTGTAATTCTAAATTGGAGATACTGGGAATTACTGACAGCGACAATAACTCCCTCTTGCCGAGAAAAAACTCTGAGTGTCAACAAACTGCTGGCAACACGCCTGCAAAGCAACGTGCTGACAGTTGCTTCTTAATAAATCTAATTTGAGCTTTTTTAACCTTTAAATGCTGGGTGTTTTGTCAAACACTCCTGTAGCATACATACCTCGGGTCTTTAGCCATCTGGCACTTAGCCTATATAATGCAGATTTAGCCATATATTAAAATGGTGTTACATGTAAACCTTTCAGAATGTATTTATAACCATAACAAGCACAAAATGTGCTTGTTAAAAAACAAAAATATGCTATATATTTTGCAAATTATGACATTTTTATAAAAAGGTACAGATGTCAGAACATTGCTGTTTTTTGGAAATCCACTAACAGATTTCAGCATAGCCTGTAACATTTTATGTAGTCTATGTATGTTTATGACACTGGTGCTAATGATACTGTACTTTACTATTTTATAATGTAGAGATATTTGGTTTTGTGTATTGTTGTTGTGCGGGGGTTAGGGAGGGTTTAGTGGTCTTGTTGTTGTCTGTTGTCTGTGGTCTGTGGTCTGTTGTCTGTCTGTCTATCTGATGAGCTGTATGGTGCAAGATGAATTTCCGAAAGGATCAATAAATGTCTATCTATCTATATCTACAACGTGGATTGCTCCGTTGCCGCCGGGAAATCCACCGGATTTCACTCTTTTCGGCCGGATGTCCATTACCTTGGGCTTTCTTTGTGTTGTAATTCTAAACTCTGGTGGATTTGTGAGGACTATGGTTAACTGCTCCTCAGATCTCTGCAGGGTAAATCCAGACAGCTAGCTAGACTATCTGTCCAATCTGAGTTTTCTGTTGCACGACTAAAACAACTTTTGAACGTACACATGTTCCACCAAAAGAAGTTCCTTCCAGAAGCTATTTTGCAGCAGCACCATTGCTCCGCACATCGCTTAGTGCTGCCCATGATGATTGTGATTAGTTTAATGAAATGCCAATAAACTAGAGCACGTTTTTCTCCCATCCAGAATGCTGTGTGGACTAGCCAGACCCTCCTCTGCAGCTCTGTGGAGGAAGGTCGTTGTGCACACTGTGTGCACTGCTCCACTGTTCCGTGGTTGAGCATAATTAGACAGATGTGGCATCTCCAGCGTTTGTGTGGGAGATCCTCAGCTAAACCCGTACTGTTTCTGGACAATTAAAGCATCCATCGGCTTTTGGAAGTCGTGACACCTCTTTCCTCTTCTCCAGCCATGGCCACAACAAGAAGACTGAGGTTTTCCAGGAAAGTGCACCATTTGTGAGATCTTCTGGCTTCCCAAGTTGGATATTTGGCCAGGAAAACTACTTAAATAACAACTGTCCACCTCACCTGCATCATTGCATGGACTGTCAATCATGACTAAGACCACTCTTCTTTCCAAGGTTAAATAACTCCAACCTTATATAACTCAGCCTTTCAGGCCTGTGACTCTCTTTTCCCTCCAAACCAAACAACACCAGGCAGAACAAAGATAGGATTGATGTGAGTTTAATGGACTTTATCACCTGTATAACACATATGTTTTGGTCACAATGAATGTTTTGCCTGAACTTTTATATATTGGTTATGTTTATAAATTGCAGAGTTCAATCCTGTTAAGTAACGCGAATACGAAGTGCAGAATTTGAATGCACTGCAAATTGTCAATGCGCTAATGATGTAAGTCAAGATGAGTTTAACCAAATTTGTTATTATTGATTGTTTAATGCTCTTCAGATCTGTGACCTTTTGTTTGTACAAAATCATCCCTCATCCATCATCCTTAATCCACCACCCACCAATCCTCAACCAAGTGTAAACCATTTCTCTGCATTGACGACAATAAAATGTTGGAATGGCACCACTGGATCCTGTGTTTGCACACCACATCAGATGTTCAGTGAGCCAACGCCATCTGTACATTAGAGTATTTTCAACTTGTGTGTTTATAAGGTCAAGGCAGTTGTGGTGAATATATGAGGTTCCCTCATCAGTCCTAACTTCTCTTGGGACTGCTACCTGGACGGTATCTTGATATTCAGAGCTTATGTCGTCTGAGCACTAGGGGTGGGTGAAAAAATCGATACAGCATAGTATCACAATATTTTCCGTGGCAATACTGTATCAATACACAGACACCCAAGTATCAATTTTTTTATTATATATGTGTTGGTCAGTTTGTCTGCTTGACAATCCCATTTTGCAACAATCAAATTGAAGTGAGATGAACAGACAGAGAAATTTATCTTTTTTAGATAAAACAGATGTTGACAAAGTTTCCTGTTGGGGACATCATTTGAAATGGGGAAAAATTTGAAGTTGAAAAAAGGTAATAAATTGCAATATATCGCAGAATATTGCAATTTGTTTAAAATCGCAATAATATGGTATTGTGACATAAGCATCGTGATGATATCGTATCGTGAGGCCTCTGGTGATTGCCACCCCTACTGAGCAGGCTTCACCATTCTCATGCTCCAGTGCCAAGATAATATAAATAAACTTTTTCATCATTGTGTCTGTGTTTACTCATAGTAACAGTGAGACAACTGTGCCTTCATAAGGCCAAACAGGAAAACATTACATAACCCACCATCACTTGCACTACCGCAAATAAAAGATTTAAAACCTTAGGTCTCTAGTTTATACTTTTTAGAGAGAAAGATCTAATAACAAGATATGTGTTCAAGGTTTCACACCTTGACAAACCACTCCAAATAGGCTACTTAACACAGCAAAAGGAGTAAGTAAGTCAAATGTATTTAATACAGTGCTTTTCAAAGATAAATGTCAAAAAAAATGACAAAAATGATGAAAAAAATCACAGTGTTTTACATAAACGTACAATATGATACATATTAAAACAAAGTGCTATTAAAATTACAAGGTAATACATAAAAATAAAGTGCAGGGAGGTCATCCAAAGGCCTGTCTTCATCTGATTTTTTAAAAGTCCACAGAGACAGCAGACCATTTTGAAGGAAGCAGAGCGTTCCAGAGTCTCGGTGCTATGGACTCAAAAGAATGGTCCCCACGGGTCCTAAGTCGGCTGCAAAGAACAGTGAGGAGATTGGACGTATTGGACCTTAGGGGGCTTGCTGATAAATACAGTTGCAGTAGGTCAGCCACATATGCAGGTGACTTATTGTGCAATGATCTGTTTATGAGAATGAGAATCTTAAACTGAATGCTATATTTGACGGGTAGCCAGTGGAGAGACTTGAGTACAGGGGCGATGTGAGGCCGTCTAGATAGCTAATATAGTATATTAAAATGACATGACTACAAGGCTAGCTGTAAGGGTAACCATCTTGGAACAATGAGTACGTTTACATGCACACTAATATTCCACTATAATTCCGAATATGACAATATTCCGAATTTGATTCAGGTCATGTAAACATATTGGATATTCTGAATAAGGCCTTTTTCCAAATATAGCATTTTCTGATTAAGACGTGGGATATTCTGGTATTATTCGGTTTTTAGAGCCATTCTTTGGACATGTATACAGCGCATTCGGAATATGGGTCTCTATCTGGGTTTTTACCACATTTTACAGCCAGTTTTACGGCCTCTTGGTTGTTTACGACTTATGGTCAGCTCTGTGCGTTGCTATGGTTGCTTTACACAAACCAACCAGCCAACAGTCTGCAAGGCTGCAGACCCGATAAGAAGGAGAAACAGCTACTTTTAAACATTATCAAAGACTTGGATATCAACAGGTGTTTGGATATGTACACACATCGCTACGCCGACCTTTTCAAGAAGCTGGTTGAAGGAATGAAAGAGAGATGCTGTGTTCACACGGTCCAACAAGTCCACCACCGCTGGTAAACTTTGAAAAAATCGTATTTTGCAAACGGGAATATTAGTGGAATATTCAATTAGTCGGAATATCGTCTTTTTGGAATAAGGGCAAAAACCGGAATATGATGTGCATGTAAACGTAGTCATTGTGTGACAGTCCCAAATCGGAATAAGGGGACGTTTTTCCATTATTCTCAGTCTGTCTAGACTTCACAAATGCATCTTAAACATCAGCTTGTCAATGAGCATGTTAGCATGCTGATGTTAGCATTTAGCTCAAAGCACTTTAATAGACCATGGCCGTAGACCTTTGGCCTGGTTGTTACCCGTGTAACCCTGAATTGAGTGATGTTAAATGAAGGAAATATCTCCATCTCCCCTTTTTCCCTCAGCAGATTTACAAAAACTATCCTAGAGGGAGAATATGATAAAAATGGATGGATATGCCTGTCAAATGGTACAATATCACCAAGCCAAAAGTAGTCATTTCAAACATTTCCTCGTCACTGACCCTTGTGTTGTCCTCAGGTCAAATTTGACCCCTTTTCAAAGATTTTTATATCAGAAATATGGGTTTCTTTCAACCAAATTGCCCAACATAACATGAATGCATGGATGTACGTTGCATGGAACCCACACAACATTCTTCACAGGTTAAATTAATTATTACTTTCATTGCATTTTGGTTGTTTTATTCAATTGTATATAATTTGAAAAAAATAATGGTTTCAAAACGGTATCCTGACTAAACTTTGACACACCTGTCTGTAATCCATTCAACATCCTCTATTACTATTACTATTACTACTATTACTATATCCTCTCTAATAACTATTAGCCAAAAGAATTCATAATTTTCTGGCTTTGCTATTTCTGCTTTGTTTCACCTCAAAGATTAGGTATAATGTCATATACACTAGGTTTATTGACCATGAATCAAAAGAAACGTTGAAATAAGTATCAAAAAAACGTTTAAAAAAATTCAATTTTGACAAGTTCATGGGCGACGGGAAGACATCACAAGGGTTAAATGTTCTCTGTCAATGTCTGGTTCCATAGCTTTACCACAAATACAACCCAATGTGTGCAGTTTCTAAAACAAACAATTGCTTTTTTTACCATGTTGTTGCAACCACAAATGCCAGGTGAGATACTGTCCAATTGACATAGATCAAGATGTGGGTCTATCGTATCCCACCAAGAGGCCCAAAGTATAATGGGTTTTCATTTGAACTATTCCATTGATCTTTATTTAACAGTACAGGCAACGCCTCCCCAGTAATTTCACTCAGACTCGCTCAGATGAGAAATTCATACTTACTGGCTCTCAGTAACTCTCAAACCAAATTAATTTGTGCAAGACCGTTTACAGTTTTATGATGGGTGTGAGAATAATCACACATACACACACACACTAAATGTTATTGCTGCAATGAAGTGCCTCTTTAACTAATTTCTGATGACTGGATTTTTTGTTCCATGAAAAACAGGACTATATTGTGTATTTGTGGAGTGAAGAATATTTAATATCTTAATGGGCATTTGTCTGTTTTATGGATGATTCAGTGCAAACAAATGAGGTATTGAGCTTCCTCAAAGCAAGCTATTTCTCAGGAAATGCACTGTCTCCCTCACTTATTTATGAGTGAGCTGTGGGTGTTGAGGAGGGTAGGCATCACAGGCATCAGTCTTCAGCCTTCTGTCTTCAGACTCCATGTGGTGCTCATCGATTTTAGCCCCTCGCTGTCTAAGTGCACCATCAATCAATACAGTAACAAGTCTTCATTTATTCTTGAGAAATATAGTTTCCAACTCAGTGGGCACGAAGTCCTGGTGTTGTCAATGTGGTCGAGAGGAAGGCACAAGGCACTGGTCTGCATTTTGCCTTGGGCCTTATCTGCCCAACATGGCCGACATGACTGTACATCACCATCACTACACAACAACGACTCATACACACAACGTACAATAGGCTACATGTTAAATGCCAGCACAAGCCAGGGGTGATTCCAGGATGTCTTAAGTGGGGTGGCACAGGGGGGGACCAATAATCTGTCGGGGGAGGGGGGGGGCTTTCATCAGAATACAGCATTGAAAATCTGCTTATCACATTCATTATTGGTTACACTTGTTTTCATTTTTAACAAATTGTATATGCAAATACAATACACATTTTCTATAGGCTCAGTCTGCCACTTTCAAAAAAAATAATTCCAGTGCTGGCTCCATGGTATCAGAATTTTGGATAGTCATCATGGAAACAGTAATTGGTCATGTGATAAGGGCTGGGAAGATTGGCAGAACAGGCAGCCAAGTGATAGTACTCTGATCCAATGGAAATCACAACTGTCAGATTGACAGCAATTATATTTTTTTTTGGGGGGGAGGGGGGGGGGGGGGGGGGTGCCACCCTGTGCCCCCCTTCTAGCCCCGCTCATGGCACAAGCATGAGCAGCAACATTTCAAATGAATGGTTTCCAGGTGTTCATGTGGATTCTTTTCCCCATACTGAACCAGTTTGATATCTATATTGTGTTTTCTCCTTTACACCCACAATGACAACTTCACAGTGTATGAGAGCAATCCCTTGGAAAGGAAGCACATGGTTTATATGAGGCAGTGTTCTCACAAGGCCACACATTATAATGGAAAGCAACAGCCCAATGTGTTTTTTAATTCTTCACTGCCAGGGCTTTTCTTTTTACATTCAAGGATGTTACCTTTGATCCAGATATAATAGTTCATAAAGGATGTTACCTTTGATTCAGATATAATAGTTCATAAAGTCTTTCTAGTGTGCCATTTGGCCAACTGGATATTCTGTCATTTGGGTTCTAACTCAGTCAGTATATGTGACTGAGTAACGCATACACATAAACAGACTAAATGGATAGATAAGAAAGTTTCCTTTTTGCTATAATATTTAATTAGTATTCTAGTATTCTGTCTGGATGTATGACATCTCTGTAGAGCATATGAGTGACAGTGGCTATGTTTTATAGCCACTGTCACATTAAATTGCTACAGGAACTTACACTGTCAGTGGTTTAGTTAAAACTGTTATTGTACCTACCATATTAGCATAATGTATCTATATAGTATACTGTAGATATAATGTACTTAACTTTTTACCACAAAGAATGTCATTCATTTCTGTAATAGTCCTGAATGGACTTACACTTAATGCTGTTATCTCTGAAGCATTCTTTTTTACATTACAGGATTTAATGTTTACTGATAAACTAGAGTCATACAGTAGAGGTGACAAATGTCACAAATAGGCAATAGCTGTAAATGGATTGAAATATTGTGAAAAAATCTATTACTTCTACGCTCCCATAACATCTGGTGTCAATGACTCAGCAGCTTTGGTTTACTTTACCTCATGTTTTCTGGTCTGGATCATGGTTCCATCCTGTATATGCATGCATCAGTCCTGTTAACCGTCCACCACTGCTCTCTATTGTGCATGTGGACAGTCAACCTCATCACTGTAATTTCTATGTGATAGCTGCATGGTCCTCCCTACAATTATGGAGGAAGATTCATATATACCTCTTACATGTGCCTCTGGTGTGTGTGTCTTGTTTTCTCCCTCTCTCTCTCTCTCTCTCTCTCTGTCCCTCGTTCTGCACTCCTTCCTCTGCCTGTTGCACACCTGAGCATAACCAGTGCTCAGGTAGAGTGGAGGAGCTGATAAGAAGGCAGAGAGTGAAGGGACATAGTCACATCGAGAGCACACCAGCAGCTCACTATCACCTTTTTTTTCTCCACAAGCAGGTTTGTGTTTTCCACCCTCTATGCACATTTAAGTGCTGGAGTTTTGTTATTTTAGTTTATTGTATTAATTTGGGCTGGAGGTTACCGGTAGTTCAGTTATTCGTCGCTTTTGTTTGTTCTAGGGTTAGTTTACCTTTTTTAGGTAATTTAGAGACGCGGGGAGCGACGGCCCATTGCGAGGTTGGTCTGGCGTCTTCCCATCTTTTGTTCTATTTGGCCGGGGTCTCCAGTCCCTTTTTGTTTCTCTTTTGTTTGCTACTTTTGGGAATGTTTTTGCATTATTTAATAAAGCTTGTTGGTTGATTGTTAACATTGTGTCTGGCATCCTTTTTTATATCCTTTTATATCCTTTTTTATATGTTCTCAATCCCTTTTGAGCCTTGGTTTGATTCTTTAAATGGAGGCCGTAACAATACCTTTTTTTATTTTGAAATCAGTTCTTAGTAAACTCCCTGTTTACAAACAGCTATGAGACCAGATCATAAAAAAATGAATAATCTTCACAGAGTCACTTCTGGACTTTGCAAAACTGCATTTTTTACAGACCCTGGAAACCTTTACAAAAGAAACTTCCTTTTGAAATGCTGCCCTCATACAGGATTCAAACACCTTTTTTTTAATGACGTTTTATGAAGATTATAACTTTTAAATATTCAAGCTCTATGCCTGTCAGGTCATTTGTTAAGGTGCTTCAGTATATGTGAATGTTATACATTTTTAATGTGGCTATATGTTTACTCTACACGGCCATTTTGAACAGGACTCTCATGTAGAAGAGATCATGTATCAAGAGGCTTCCTGGTAGAATAGAATAGAATATATGTGTATTGCCATTTGCACAGGTACAGGGTCGTACAGGTACATTGGAATATCTGTGCATTGCTCTTAGTCAGCTCTACAAAAAAATATGTAAGATAAATAAAGTTGGATTGAAAAAGTGCACTGGAAACATTGCACCTGAGCAATTTTTACATTATGTTATTGCACACAGAAAAAAAACATTGTTTTGATAAAGGACTACTTGTGTATATACATTATTGCACCTGGGATATTTATTTATTTATAGATATTTATTTTATAGATATAGGTCAAATACATAAGCACTCTTCACTAAAACATAGTAAATCTTCCATGCATAGTTTATGTTTCAGCATGAAATTAAAAGTACCTTTTAATGGGAAAAACAGCAGGGGGGGGGTGAAACCACTTATCAGAATATAGGTTCATTAGTTATTGAATTGCTAATACATATTGCTACACTCTGCTGCAGCATTTCACTCTATTTCCACCTAATATCACAATTATTTCCATCCTTCACTGCATCAACTACTGTATCATTCACATTCCTGCAGTCCATCCCAGGATGACAGCTCTCCCTCCCTCCCTCCACCCCCCTTTGCCTGGCTGGGATGCCCGCTTGGTATGGTCCGCTCCTCCCCTCTCCTACGTCTCACCGATGGTAGTTTCTATTGGGAGAAGGTCAAATGACTCCGCATGTCTGCCGGTGTGTACGTTTCCATATTCCCGCGACGCCGCACGCCTGATGAAGAAAGCCTTCTCAACACCGTGTGTCCCAGTGTGAAGCGGCTCCTCGCCTCATATCCCTCTGAAAGTAAGTAGTGGTGTGCAGCGACTCTGTTGTTATTTCCGAAACGATTCAGCCGGCTCATATTTTTGATATGGCCGGATAAGTCGTTTCCTCATAAAGGTTTAATGTTTGCAAAGTGTTGTGTTTCCGTGCAGCGCGTGCAGCTCAGGAGCCCGGGTGGGTTAAAACTAGTTTTGGGATGCTTTGAGACAGTGCAGGTGGAACTCAGGTGAATGGTCGGTGGAGGATCATTGTTCCCAAACTACTATCAAGAGGTAGCGTATTTACCATTTTATCTTTAGCATCCTACTAGTAACGTGTGTGAGCCATTTCTCTGTTCTGTAATATGTTTTTTAGAGGCTTAATGGAAAAATACCCCATCAGAAGTAAGCAGGGGACTCCCTATAGTTATGTTATAGGAAAGTACTAGAGGAGAATAAAGATAGCAAGTGTGATAAGGTCACTTTAGACTTTTTACAAAATATAAAAGAGAGAGAGAGAGGGAGAGAAATTGTATTAAGGCCATTGTAAACTCTGACATGTCTACAATAAATTGGTATTGTGAGTGGATGTTTACCTTTACTCTACTGTAAATGCCATGTGAGGTCAGTGTTAATGTGGGCGTGTGGAAAGTTCACTCATCAGCAACTAGAAAGCTCTAAGGTAGGGAGACTTAATGAAGTGAGTCATCAGAGTTACCCAAACCCACCCCCAGCAGAGTTGTTATAGCTAAGCCTATTACAACATTGCGTAATACAATAAGGTACAGCCCCAAAAGGGTTAGAATGAGGTGTCTCCAGGGCCTGGATATTGTCCAGGCTCCTTAATCTCTCATTATACATCCTAATATAACACAGATCGGTCCAGAGCCGAGTCAGCATGTTCATGTGAGGAGCTGTATTACTGTCCAGAGACACTCTGGGCTTCGCTGATGCACTCTGTAGTAGAGCCCGACCGATATATCGGCGGGCTGATATTATCGGACGATATTTGGCATTTTCTAAACTATCGGTATCGGCATTTATAATGGCCGATAAATGAATATTTAAAAAATAAAATATAAACGGACAAAACACCCTTCAACCATGTTATGATGTGCTGGCGTTGAATAGTTTGTCCTCCAGAGGGAGCTCTATAACCTCCCTGTTTGCAACACTCGTGTTTAACCCTTTTAAGTTTTAAGTTTGTATTTTTATACATTTAATTTATCAGAACTTTAATATATTTTGATGTTCCTCTGTTCTGTTGTGACAATAAAACAAGTTTATTTTTAAACTGCATTATCATATTATTTTAGTGAGGACTCATAAATAACTAATGTTAGGGAAATCTGTTTATGGTTTGCTACGCGTTTCTGGATTTATTAATTTTTTATGTATATCCGCCGATATATCGGAATATCGGATTTTTAAATCCTTTATCGGTCAGGCTCTACGCTGTAGTAGGGCTGGGTACTAGGGGGGGGTTGATACAGCATTGTGTGTGTGTATATATATATATATATATATATATATCTCTATCTCTCGAATCATAATCATAATCGCAATATCTGGCAGACAAATCACAATTAGATTTTTTTTTTTTTCCCAAATCGTTCAGCCCTAGTACTGAATTCAATACTTTTTAGGCACCAACCGAATTCCCTGTGAAGTATCCATCATTCAAGACCAAATTTCAATACCTAAAGGAGTAAATCTCATCAGCGTCAGTGAGCCAACAAGCATGCAGCATGATTCTACCAAGATCTCATAATGTTAGTGATTGGCTGTCTGTCAGGAAAAACGTTACACAGAGACGGCTCATGTAGTAGGAGCTGAAAAATAAATAAAAAGATAAGTGCCATTATGTGTAATGTCATAATTTCTTTTTGTTTATAAAATTGGTATAGAAAAAAGTATTGTTTAGGAACCAGTATCGAAATCACAGTATTGGTACCGGTAGAGAATATTTTTGAACGATACCCAGCCCCACTGTGTAGTTTGTTTTAGGTCGGTGAGATGTTCAAGGACCATTCGAAGCTAAATGAGATGGAGGAATGAAGTGTTACATGCTGATGAAAATGTGTCCCATTAGTTGTGATCACCATGGCTCGAGTCATTTTACACGGTCCACATTAGTTAGAAAACAGACTTTCTTCATGATTACAACCAAGGGTTCTGTTAATTTGGAATCCATGCTAAAATGTTCTAAAAAAGGAGCTACTTCAATTAGAGCTGCGACTGTTCATTGTCGATTAATCTGCAAAGTATTATCTCAATCAATTGTTTTGTCTGTAAAAAAAAAAAAAAAAAATGTAAATGATATTTAGTATACTATTATATAAAATAAAGTAAATAAACACATATTTACCATTGAGAAGCTGGAACTAGGTAATATTAGCCTGGATGCCAGCCGAACTTAGCCCCGCCCACAACATTCGAGGTCGGGAAGTTCTGACTAGAATCTGAGTGTGACGATGTCAGGCTAAGGTAATATAGCTCTTTGCTTGGAAAAACTACTCAAACAATGTATCATTGAAAAAAAAAAAATATTTGACATGCTGAGCAATTTCCCTAACCATACTGTAGGCATCGAATGGCTTTTTGGGCAAATCTTATAATATAAAAATCCACTTGTTGACAACCTGTCGTTTTGGAGAAAACAAGAACAGTCACCTGTGTTACAAAAGCTGCCATTCTCACACACACTCACACACACACACACACACACACACACACACACACACACACACACACACACACACACCCTTGAAAAATGACTCTCATGATCAAATTATGCATGGTCCTGCTGGTTTTGATTAATCCTTCACCCTGCTATCGTGAGTAAGAGCTTGCTGTTACCAATTGATTACTGCATTGAGATTCATGTTGATGAACCATATTTACTTAGTAGATATGACTAAATACATGGTATTTTAAAAAGAAACAAATTGAATTAGTTCTAATAAAATATATTTCAAGTACATCAAACTGTGCTTTTGATGCTTTGTTTTCGTGCTGATAAGCCGAAGCTGTAAGCGATGAGGCTCGAATGTTTATCGAGGTGGCCTAGAAGTCATGTGGTGTTTTAACAGCTGCATCTATCTCTGCAACCTCATTAATGCACACACACACACACACACACACACACACACACACACACAGCTGACTTACAGGTAGAGCTGAGAATCTAACAGACTGAATTACCAACATCAGGTGTACCTTTTTGCCGGGCAGAATGTTTCCTGAAAACTGTGTTGGGCATCATTTTGATTTTAACAATTCTAATTCCAATTCCTATTCTTCCTTTTCGATTCCTGTTCTTATCGATTCTTGATTCCGATTCTTTGTGGGGTGGAGTTAAAGGTGAAATCAGGCGCAAAAGTTGACCGTTCTCTGGGATATGTTTTCATGCAATCGAATGTGACCAGTTTTATTGCAAACCGCTAATTAGCTTATAATGCTAGTCGTCGGGGCACTGGTAAAGTAAAAATAAATCGCTATTTCAAGTCGAACGCCGTGCAACGTGAGCTGAACTGTCACTTGAAATCTCCCATGGTCCGTGGTTTCCCAATGGGTCGACAGGAATTACGTTTTGTGAAATGTAATTGCATGGAAATGCATGAATTATATCTGTTTATTAAAATATATTGCACAGCATTCGACTGGTCGTGACTGTTTTCCCAAGATGGCGCCTGCCTGTATACGTGAACAGTACTGTCTTTATAAACTATCTTTTTAATAAACTGTCTGTACACTTACAAAGTTCTCAATGCTTTGGTTTACATGCAGGGACCCTCATTATGCTACCGTGGAAGTGTGGTGATATTTTGAGCCTTGTTAGTGGTATAGAAATAGAGATTTCTTTTAACTTTACCAGTGCCCTGGCGACTAGCGTTATAAGCTAATTAGCGGTTTGCGCTAAAACTGGTCACATTCGATTAGCATGAAAACATATCCCAGAGAACGGTCGACTCAGACACGAGTTATTAACCCCTAGGTTCATTTTGCGCCGGATTTGTCCTTTAAAATGGGTCACATGCTTATTTCACAGATAAGGTATATTTTATATATATATATATATATATATATATATATATATATATATATTTTTTTTTTTTTTTTGATTTAATGGTGATTTACAGTTTTACCAGGCTTTTTCAATGTAAAATAAAGCCAGACTTTAGAGCGCCGCTGACTGTGCTCCATTGCTGCAACACATCAAGTGCCTGGAAGTACGGTGGCTCCCAGGAAAACCCACAGTTGCGCGTGTTAAATTTGGAATCAATGATCGGATTCAAAACTAAATTTTCCAAACGCTTCCAATAAAAAAACGATTCCAAGTTGGAACCAGTTCTCAATGCCTAATCCTACTGAAAACATGCTTCGTGTAAAATTTGTTTTAAGTGTTTAAGCTGTTGCTATTTTTGTACTGAGGTGTTTCCTATGACAGTACTAACTGCTTTTACATTGAGCTGATGCAATTTGACCTTCCATTACATGAAGGTAAATTACTGGTTCCATATTATCCTGAGTGGTTCCATGCAGATATAAGAGGCTCCATGGTGGTTATATAGTGTCTATGTGCTGCTTTTGTAGTTTTATGTCAAAATGACATGAGTAATGTATGGAGTAATGTTCACTCTGAGTCTTTAATGGTTCTCTGTTTTATATTAGTGCCATGTAGCCAGTAAGGCTATGTTCACACTTGGCGTCTTTTTTGAAGCTGCCAGCGTCTGTTTTAATATTATAATCCTATGGAGTAAATTGTGTTTTCCAAAAAGTCCTGAGTGCTTTTTCTAAACTCCTCAGCAGACTTCTTCTTTGCAGCTTGGAGCGTCTTTTTGAAGTTGAAAAAAGTTCAACTTTTCTGAAAAAAACGCCCTACGTCAAGTGCCTTTTTGACAGCCGACCAATGACAAGCAGAATGGACCTTTTTCACAGCAGACATGTTGACTTGTCATAGTAGGAAAAGCACAGCTGAAATTGATAACCTTAACGATGGCTCAATTCCATCAAGTGTCCCAGTAAGATATTTCAGTGAGTCAACATGAACAATACCAGGACCTCTCCTAAGTGGAACGCAGCCATCATTAATGGTTTTGAATACACCTGTGCTTTTCCTACTATGACATGTCAACATGTCTGCCGTGAAAAAGGTCTATAGCCAGACCTGTCATTTTCATAACAAAAAGAAAAAATTGAGTGGGAGCACAGCAAGTTATACGCTTATACAGTATGACTGGGTGCCCCCCTGTACAGGGAACTCGCTTTGTTTTATATAACGCTAGTAGCACCACTCTCTCTCTCTCTCTGTTCTTTCTCTAGCTCGCTCCACCGCTTTGTTTTATCCAACGTTAGCACTGCTCCACATAGCTCTCTAGCTAGGATACTGTAGCAGTAGCTGTTATAGCAACAAAAGATGCTCTTGGCTGCTTTTTGGAATAAAAAATGCCATTTTTTTTCACTACAAAAGCGCCCTAGTCAACTTTTTCTTGTCAAAAAAGACGCCATGTGTGAACGTAGCCTAAGGAATTAGTACTGTATGTATTCGTAATACATGTGGTTCTCCAATGGTTCTTTAAGAGCTCAATCAAACAGACCAGAGGGAGCCGCCATCACTGGTGGAAACGGAGCCCTAAATCTGCCTATGTAACTGGCTGCTTCTAATTCGTGTTTAAACCCTACTGAAACTCATAGAAGCTGTTGCGATGAAAAAGAATAAGTATTTGAGGCCGAATCATGCTGTGTAATGCCACATGAGAACGTTAATCTTAAATTATAAATCTCTAGAAAAGAGGGTTTGTCTGCAACCAAAATTACCTTCCCTCTGATCATGGGCCAAAGTTTTGACTCTGTTAAGCACTTTGTTCAGGCTCCATAAGAACCTTGCAGTTGCTCAGTCTCCTAAAGTGCTATTTCACGGGCCAGAAAAAGTATACAGTATGAAAACTTCACTTGGTTCATTAAATATTTTGAAATGAGGGAAAACAACATTTATGGAATATTTTGAATTCCTTACATCACTTTTAAAGCAGACTGATCTCATGAAATGGCGTATGTATGATACACCAATTCGTATGCCATTTTGGCGTGTTATCAAGATGCATAATCGCATTGTAGCGTGTGTATCAACGCCGTTTTGCCTCCATTGACTTACATTACCTTGCGACTGCGTGTCAATTTATGCCATAGCGAGTAGTATGAAAGGTCGAAAATCTGCGTAGGGAGGTTGGTCGGGGTGGAGGATGGGTCAAACACAGGACTTTCACCCACGAGACTGGGGATCGTGTCACATTTCCTTCGTGTCCCGTGTGTCACGTTTCCTTCGTGTCCCACGTGTCACATTTCCTAAACCCAACCGTCGCTTTCTTCTTTCACTAAACCCAACCCCGTTCTTCTTTTCCTAAACCGAACCGTGCCGTTGTTGTCCCGTTATTGTTTTCCTGAACCCAACCCGTCCGCTGTACACGTGGATAGCTCCAAATGCAACGTCCCGTTCTGGTATAGACATACACGGTCAGTGTTTCCCATAGATTAGAAAGCAATTTGTGGCGGGGGGGGTACTTCGTCACAACAGTCAACTATCAAAAACTAAGGACACGCTGTTGGATGCTCTCCTACTTCAATGTCTAACGAATCTATCTCTCTCTCTCCCTGACCCTGTCTTTCACTGGTTGAAGCCTGAAAATATTGTAAACAAATTAATAACATAACTAATTCCACTGGTCGGACGGTTGAGCTCTGTTTCAGACTGATACCTCCTGTTCAGGCTGCTCCTCATCCTCAACACGTGCCTTTTTCAGTCACGGAAAATACTTTTCAATACTCATCTGGATTGAAGCAGCAAACATTCAGTGTAAGAGTAAAAAATGACATAACATTATTTATAATACGTTTATTTGATTCACAGCTGCTACATATAGTGTTTTGACCTCGACAACCCAACTACATTTTACTGCAAACTTGCGACTAGTTAACTTTCTAAAGCAGGCGCAATCGCTTGTTTGCTAAGAGTCGGGTCGGTGAATGTGTGATTGTGTAAAGGAGTTCACGAGATGGATAACAACCTTAAGTGAACTTGTGAATTTCGCCAGCCGTCTTCTCTCCTTTAAGGAGACAGACGCTGTGTGCACGGTGGGCTCGATGGTGTTTTAAGCCTCCGATGTCGCCTTACAGGCAGCTAACCCTCACCTTAACACTAACATAACTTCTTTGACATAACCATTGCCGCGCTGCCTGGAAGGCGACGTTGACCTCAAAACACCGTGTGTGTGTGTGTGTGTGTGACACAAGTGACAGAGGAGAGCAGGTAAAGGAAATGCAGAAGAACGTGTTTTAAATAGCGTTTAAAAAAAAAATAATTTAAAAACGAAACGCAATGTGTGGCGGCCGGTGCTGATAGTGCGGCACACCGCCACACATTAGTCTGTGTGGGAAACGGGGATAGCTCCAAATGCAACGTCTCGTTCTTTGGCGTACACATACACGCATATAGCTCAAAATGCGTACAGATAACACGCCGCTTGGCTTAAGAAAGTGGTGTGTATGTTTACGCGAAGTCATGATATCACGTTGTTTAAAGAGACAGTCTATGCATTTCACATAGACCTGAAATTAGGACTGCTATTAGTTATTTCAATGAATTAATCAATTGTTTGGTCTATAAAACATCAAATCAATCATCATCAATCAATTAAAATGTCCCAGAGTTGAACTTGATATTCAAGTGTATGAATATTTTTCACACATTGGAAATGTTGCAACCTGAGAAATGTTGCTTGAAAAATTCACTTAAATCATTTAATTGGTTATCAAAATAGTTTTTAATTAAATTGTCTGTGGAGGGATATTTTGAGTAATCACTGCAGCGCTACCTGAAATGATCCCATCTGTTTAAGACTTACTGGTATTCATTTTGAATGTAGTGAAATGAATGCACTCCGGTCTTGGCAAGCAGCTGCATGTGCATTACAATTCAGCCCTGGTGCCAGCAATTAAACTGCTAGATGAAGGAATGTATTCAGTTTTATATTAGCTTTGGCAATTATTAGTTTTTCAGAGACCACTTTTTGGTGATGTTTAATTTTTGGAATGATAGAGACGTGTGGTGTAGCGGAACAATGGATAGAGGGAGAGAGACAAACCGAGAGAGTGAAGGGGATGGTCTTGAATCCACAAGAAAGTAATTAGATAATGACAAGGGCAGTGACACAGTGATTGGTTGCCTTCTGTTGTAATGTAATTCTAGGAATCCAGCTTGAAATGAATTTTAAAGCTTCCAAGAAACACATTCTTCCATGATGTTGCTTTATGGCTCCACACCGGCTTGAGACATTGTTTACAAAGATGTGCCAGAGATTCCCAGACAGGACAATGCTTTTGTGCCACTTATGAGCAGTGTGCTTTGCTTAAAAAAACCACTTATGTTTACATGTAGGAGTGTTGATCTGGAAGCTGCAATTCTCCATAATGATTTTACTTTGCATCACAAGAAAACGGATCACGCAGCCAGACTGCAGGCCATAAAGCAGCCCCCTCCAGCCCTCCCTTTGGTTTGTATAAATACAGTACACTGAGGAATGATTTGTTTTCTTACCATCTCTTTGTGATTTTCATCTGTTTTGTCTGACTCCCTCCCTGTTATCCCACCATCTAATGATGATAATCTCAGAAGAGATTTACGGAGGATAAACATCCTCAGCAGTCCTCTTTTTAAAAAAAGAAGCAGGTAAACAATAGTGGAGGACGGCTGTAGCAGTTGTAGGATGTAGCTTACATGGTAGTGGAGCAGGCTTGGTGTGGGCCCGTAATAGCATTACCTACATACAGTAAACAGCGCAATGGGACTGGTTGGAGGATTACAGAGGATTTGCCATGCTAAGCCATAGGGACCCAACCCAGTGACCCACCGTCTCCTCCTACCATCCTTTTCTTGAAGCATAGCAACAATCCACTCTCTTCTTCTGTCTCCTCCCAGTCTACTTGGCCCACGATGCATCAGAGGGCCGGCCATGTAACCCAAATCACTGACTATCTGGATAGGATAAAAGATGGCGGACGCACTGTGTTTCATAAAGTGATGAAATCTGTTTCCCCTCGAATTGGTTGGCGAGTGATGAATCTGCGCTCATGTCCTCTGCTCTGCTGTTTTTTTTACCCCTGCCCGGGCCGCTTTCTGATAAATCTGCAAATTTTACTTTAATGACCGGACTTATCATTCGCAATAGCCGTCGGGGTAAATTTAGGGCATGTTCTGAGTGCATGTCCCCCCTTTGCGGATGGAGTGATAATGTGACAGTCAGATGACATGCATCACGAAACCCGCGTCGCATAACTTGATGGGAAGAAGGCGATGCTGTCAGCAAACTGAAATCTGATTTGGACCCATCACTTAAGCTGAGTGAACATTGCCTTTGGTTCTACTTTGGGACACTGCTTGAAAGCTAATTGAATCAAAGCAAGGGGATGGGGTCGTTTTTGACTGATAACTCCATGGGCATTTGTCTCTGCCAGCCCAATATCACACAGTGAAGTGACTCAGCAGAGAGCGGCCCCCAACCCGCCTGTGTACATGTCTTTAACTCAAACTGACAGTGTTCTAGCTCCCGTACATACCTTGCCATGAGCTACTCTGCTGGAAAGCTGAGGTTTTTCTTTTCTTTTTTTTTTCCCACCATTGTCATCATCATGTGCAGCCTCGATGCACATCGAATCCTCAGGAACACTCAGACAGAAATAGATCAACCCAGGAAAGCAGAGGGTTATTTTGAGTAAAAACAGCGCACTGTGAAGAAGAGATCCTCAGTAGTTTTCTTGGCATAATGTAATCTCATGGGGCTGTGTAGTTCTCTACTGGAATGATGTTATATTGTACAAGCAAGCAAGAGAAGAGAATCGTTCCCCTGGTGTAAGGAATGGCTTTGTTGCTAGGCCCTCATGTCAATATCTCTCTAAGTGGTTAATTTTTTCTACCCTTTCATTGCATGTGCCTCCTAATAGAGCTACAGTGCGACATATTTTGAAGTTATGCACAGAAGATGGCGTTTCACATGTGGACATGAAAGTGTTGATTGAGGAAGATGTTCAGAGAGGGAACTTTCTAGGATTCTACTGTTTCCTATACTGTAGCTTACAGCGTTACAGCTAACGTTTCTTAAAGGTGGGGGACACCGTTGTTGGGCTGATTTATAGTTATGGTCAGGGTGTCACAACTGATCGGACTGTCAGAACGGCCTCAGGTCCTAGTTGTTGTCGTATGTTGTCATCCCAGCGTAACAGCATTCTATCACGTAACCAGTGTTCCACTCTTGCATCATGTGGTCAAACCTGAGCCAGTTTCATTCGCTTGAAAGCTCTGAAAAAGCTAGAAAGTCAGTCTTGATTCAAGATTTTGTTACACCTATTTCACATTTTCTAAGAATGACTTTTTTAAGATTTTTATGACTAAAATTCAGACCTTCTTAAATGTATTTGCAGAGCCACAGTTCCTCCTAATGAGGAATCAATTAAAGAATAGTTTGACATTTTGCCATATTTTCTTTTATGCCAAGAGTTGGATGTGAAGGTTTAGACCAGACCACTCTTGCATCTGTACACTAAATAGGAAGGTAGAGCCAGCAGCAAAAAAAAAAATCTATCTACCTAGGTACAGTGGAAGTAGTTACAGCACGTTACTCACCGTAAAAACATACGGGGAATTGTTGTTTTTACATTAAGCTTTTTTGCGCTTATCAGACAATGAGACACCCTTGTGTTGATTTAGTTGGCTTTAAAAGTGACGTTAGGCAGACTTTTGCCTTTTTTGTCAGAGCCAGGCTAGCTGTTCCCAAAATTTTTAGTCTTTATGCTAGGCTAAGCTAACAGTCACCTGGTTCTAGCTTCATATTTTGTGTGCAGACACACGAGAGGGATACCGACCTTCTCATCTAACTCTGGGCAAGAACGTAAACAAGGGTATTTCCCAAAATGTCTAAGTTTTCCTTTGCTTTCACTAGGAGATTCTCCAAATCCTCGATTCGATTACATTTTTGATTCTAAGGTCACAGTTCGATTCTCGATTTTTACATTTTTCTTTTTTAAAGCACAGGTTGCTATGCCATTTTTGGACTAGACTTTTATGCAATATATTATCTGACCTCTTTGTTCGCAATGTACCGCACTACATTGTCAAATTTAAAACATTTATTAACAACATAATGTAACAATAACTTATATCTATAACCTGCCATCTAGTTTCTCTTTTGTAACTGCAGTCTTCTTCACAGAAGATGACATTCAAGTTCACAACAAAACAAACAGCCATGTCCATAGTCTTCTCTGAACAATTAAGTGTCTTAACAAACTATTTCCGAACAGTTGAAAATGTACCACACACATTAACTGCCATGTTAGTTGTGCTGCCAGTGGAAGAATATGGTACACGCACATAGCAGAGCTTGCAAACTGACTTTTTTTGTCGACAACGTGAACGTTGCCACCATAACTCACTGGAAATCCAAAATACTTCCACACCGGCGACTTCAGTGAAAGAGGAGGGGGTTCAAGTTCTGTCGATTGGTCTCCTGCATCTGCAGTTGCCATGCTAACTTTTGACTGGCTGTAGCTAAGTTACAGGATGTTGACTGACTCGCAGCACTTGAACACGTGTGTTGACGAACTGACCGAAGAGCCGGTTAATTAACCCGAGTAGTGTCACTGAACCGGGAGAATGAACTGACTCACTCCTGTGTTTTTTTTACCTCATTTGTGCCGGCAGCGCTTCGCTCAAGCTGAGTGCGATCGGTGTATGCGCCGTTGTGTGTAGCTGGTCTTCTTCTGCTACTGTGTGTGTAGTAATCTAGCTCATTAGCGCCTCCACTGGAGTGGTGGGAGAATCAATCAGGAAATGGGTTACCTCGAGCAGGCTACACCAAGGGGGTAAGCCTCTCCCCGGAAGCAAAATTACGAATCCCACTATGGCCACGCCAAGACCCGCCCTACGAAGCAGCTCGATTGGTTGGGGTTAGGCATTTGACTTTGAGTGGTTAAGGTTAGGGTTAGGGGATTGGTCAGGGGATAGGACCTGAACATGTAAGCATGGACGCCTGGCCAATAGTAGTGTGTGAATGCTATTGAAGGGCGGGGTTTGGCGTGGCCATAGTGGGATTCGTAATATCGCTCCCCGGAACACGTAGCTCCTCTGGCGCCATTTTGATGCTACCAAGCCATCACCTCCCGTTAGCATCCCATTGACTGCCATTCATTTTGGTGCCACTTTGACAGCGAATAACTTTACATCTGAAGAGTTTAAAGACTCTATTTGTCCGTTGTTTATTTCTAAAGAAACACGACAATGTATAAAAGGCTCCATTACCTTGTAGCTCACGTTATGGCTCCGTAGCAGACGTTTTTGTAAAAATAGGCTGATTGTGTCATAACCATGCGACTTACTGTCGCATAGTAGAGGAATTACCGTATAGTACAGGAGAAGCTCGCAGGCAGGTTTCGACTCACATTAGCGGTTTAAGTTTAATTACTAATGTTAACTAGCATTTTAGTGCCTATGTTATCTCCTTACATATACCTACGCCCTCCGTCTCTGCTAGATTGGGAATGATTGAGATTTCTCTTGGCACAGCTACCAGAAGACTTCCAACTTTCAGACAGGTTGCTCACGTCACATCTAGGTCTTCAAGCTCAGTTGGAGGCTGCTCAGTAACGCTCAGCCATCACAGATAAAGTGCTTCTAATATCCTTCACTGGTCTCCGTCCAGAGCAACGGGATCTGTTGGTCCATTTTATATATGTCTATGGGCTACACGTGTGTGTTTTTTTTCTTTCCGCTTGGCAAGCCGACGGGACGTGACATGGGGGCGTGGCAGCTTCGACAATTCCATTTTTTTAATTCAAAATTCGAGATTGTGACTTAATTTCGGTCGATTTCGATTTAAAATCAAGACACCCTTAGCTTTCCCCTAACTCTTATGAAGTTCCCTCATCTAATTTCATCCACATTTAGCATTCTTCCTTTGTTCAACTGCCTTTTCTGCACAAATTGTATAAAGGTTTTTTATGAATTTTCTTTTGGTACAGGAACATGCAAAATTGTTATGCAGGATTTTGGACTGTGTTTTCTGTATTTACACTCATTTAATATCTTATTTCTGACTGTTAATATTCAAAGAAATCTCTGAAAGTTGGTGAAAATCGTTTTGTGCAAGAGGATAGTCTTACCAGCTTTATTCAAATCTCCCAACAGAGCGATTGCACTTTTGTACTAGCCGATGTCTCCGTCATGTCCCATAGTATTTTATAAAGAACCTTATAGCAATTTTTCCCCAAGCCATTAGTGTTACAGTGAGCTCGTTTTACAAGCATGTTTTTTTTTTTACCTTATCTTGTATTTAAATTCACATTCATTATGGGACAGAGTTCAAACAGTTTTAATAAAACATAATAAATGAACTCAACCAGCGTGAACTCGTATGCTGTTTAATGAAAATGGTAATTTAAGAAACATTTATAGTCTTCCATATTTTAACCTCATTGCAGTGGCATTCCCAGAAGCATAGATAATATTACCCAAAGCCTGCTGTCTATAAAAGATATAGCTGTTATGATTCAGGCCAGAACGAGCCTCCTGGTGCTCAGTTAGATGGAGGAATATGAGGAAGTAAACTGAAGAAATCTGATCCATAAACTGGCTTTAAAATCCTCCAATGTGTTGAAGTTATGTTACTTTATATTTAGTCTCATTGTCTTTTAGCTTTTCTGTCTAAATCAATCCAGCAACTAAAAAGAAAAATTGACACTCATCAAGAATAAATCTATTTGCATTCTTTAGTCTAAATTAGATAACCTGAAGATAGTGTCAGTACAATAAAGGCTGTGTGATGTTTGGACACTGAAACCAACAAGATGAATCTATTGTCCTTTTTTTACTTTTTTCTTTAGAGATTATTTTTGTGGCATTTTAGGCCTTTTATTTGATAGGACAGCCTAGACATGAAAGGGAAGGGGGAATTCAGTTTTTCAATTCAATTTTATTTATAGTATCAAATCATAACAGGAGTTATCTCAAAACACTTTACAGATAGAGTAGGTCTAGACCACACTCACAAATTCCAAAGACCCAACAATTCCAATAATTCCCCCAAGAGCAAGCATTTAGTTTTAACAGTGGCGAGGAAAAACTCCCTTTTAGGGAGAAACCTGGGACAGACCCAGGCTCTTGGTGGGCGGTGTTTGACGGTGCCGGTTGGGGGTGTGATGAACAGTGGAAATAATAGTCACAATAAAGATAATGGAACTATGACTAGAAATAGTAATATAGTAGTTCATGGCGTAGCAGGGCACTGCAGGGCGTAGCAGGGCACTGCAGGGCGTAGCAGGGCACTGCAGGGCGTAGCAGGGCACTGCAGGGTGTAGCAGGGCACTGCAGGGCGTGGTAGGGCATAGCGGGGCACTGCAGGGCATGGTAGGGCATAGCGGGGCACTGGAGGGAGTAGCAGGGCGTAGCAGGGCACTGGAGGGCGTACCAGGGTGTAGCAGGGCATAGCAGAGCGTCGAGCAGGACCAAGGTGCCACACTAATCAAAGGAAAACCACGGGGCAAGAAAACATAAGGACTCCGGGGAATGAGCTCCCCAGAGCTAAGTTAGTAACAAGCATTTCTGGGACATGAGTGCACACAGATGGAAAGAGAGAGGAGAGAGGAGCTCAGTGTGTCTAAAACTATACATGCAGCAAAGGGCCGCATGTCAGAACCGAACCTACAACCGCTGCAGAGAAGACTGAGCCTCTCTACATAGGACACACGCTCTACCATATGAGCTACCCAGTCACCACATCTGTTATCCCATTTAACTGACAAGTGGCTGGCAAAATTTACACCGAGATCTTTTATTGCAGGGTAAACGCTCTCATCCAGGGCAACCCAACAATGACACAGCTGACCTCGAGCATATTGCCGAGTTCCTCTGGGAGACTTAGATAAGATGCCCCTGAGCAGATAACAACCATGCATCGTAACCATTAGCCCAACGCAAATATGAGAGTCGAAAGTAACGGAGGGGGTGTTTATTCGTTGCCAAGTAATTGACTGAGCATTTCCATAATGGTGTTGTGTTTCCGGCTAGGCTAATGTGATCCCTATTAGTTCAGGAAACATACTGCAATCAGGCTCTGTGTGTGCGCCGCCAGACACAGCCAAGGAAATGAATTGGCAAGAAAGGAGAGATGAGGGACTGGAGGGGGGAGAGATGTAAACAATGGTGAGGTCCAGACAATGGGACAACCAGGGGAGAACAGAAGGGGAGATGATGAGTCATATTACTGCAGCGAACCAGGCCCTGATTGAAATGCCACTGCAGCAACTGGACTACAGTATATTGGTTTTATATAGTTTTTACTTTGAATCATTGTGCTAAACTGTAAGAAAACATAGACATGTTCTGTATTAAAGCTGCACCAGACATTTTTAAACACTGATAAATCTTATGCTGTTGCATATCCATAGGGTTGGGCATTGTTTTGATTTGAACAATTCTGATTCCAACTCCGATTCTTCCTTTCGATTCCGCTTCTAATCGGTTCTCGATGCCAATTCTTTGAGGAGTGTAATTGAAATGGGTCACATGCTTATTTCACAGATAAGAGGAACATTTTATTTTGATTCAATGGTGATTTACAGTTTTACCGGGCTTTATCAACGTAAAATAAAGCCAGACTTTAGAGCGCCGCTTACTGTGCTCCATGGCTCCAACAAGACAAGTGCCTGCAAATACGGTGGGCGCCACGGAAACCAAAACTTGTGTGTTAAATTTGGAACCGATGATCAGATTCGAAATCGTAATTTTTGAAACAATTCCAAATTGGAACCGGTACTCGATGCCCAATCGTACATATCAGTGAACTGTTCCCTCTTTAAGCGTACGCCGGCAAGTATCAATACAGTCAACATACCTGGCAACAGAAATTGATTTAGACAAAAGGGTATTGCCTACATTATCTCAGCTGTTGAGTACCCACGATTCAGTCTGTCTGACTCTTTATTGAATGTTTCCGAGGCGTATTGGAAAAGAAACCGGCCATGCTTTGCTCTAAAGTATTTGAGCTATACTGTTGCGTGGCTGGGGTTGTTTTCTTTCCTCTACTTCTTCATGGCTGTTACTGATTTAGCTGCATTCTGGGCCAGCTAGTCCTACCTCTGATCAATACTCCACTTCCCCTGCTCACACTCTGGATTTCATCCAGGAACCAGCAAAGCCGATATCTGTATTTACCTTCTCTTCTTGTCATTCATAAACCCAGCGTCAGGGAGAGTTGAATTGTACATCTAAAACAGTTTAGATTTGAGAGTAGAATTTACTCTATTTGCGTCAGCTGGGATAGCATTTGGCCTGTTGTGTTTGCAGTTGTTTGTGTTACCAGTGCACCTGATACATGCTTAGCTCATCTTTGTTTTGTGTGAAATAGCCTCTGTCAGCCCTGACCTTAAAGCTATGCGTTTTGGGGCCAAACACCCCTGTGTCATTGCTGTTTTACGACCGGCAGCTCTCAGCAAAAGTGCACACCCGAGCACCGGCGATACTTGCTGTCCCTCTGTCTGTGTGAGGGATTCGCCTCAACCCATTACATGCTTGGATGCTGATAGTGTTTGTCAGGATGCTCTGCACGCACAGAGACAATTAAGCTGAAACACAAGGCTGGCTTAATGAAGCTCGGCAGGAAAAACATCCTCAAACAAGGTTGTTTTGCCATAGAGATGGACGTAGACAAGGTCCATTCATGTCAGGAGGAACCACATGGCTCCACTGGTGCATTGTTGTGGTGTAGGTGTATGCATTGGTGACAATGCAGAAAAAAACAGAAACCATACAAATAAGCTAACAATGAATGAATGCTACACTCTCCATTTTAGACTAGTGCACTTAGTCCCATGCAGACCTGCCTTTTCTGTAATATGTAACGTTACAATTTCACAGCCAATCTGAGTCATTTCAACCCTTTTTTTTTTTTTTTTTAGAACATAGTTTTGAGGACTACATTGACCATTTTTTCATTATATTTACATTTCAGGTCTGAAAAAGAGGTAAGAAGAAGCAATTTGCTTGCCTGGTTCCTACTCCTATTCTAAACTAATCATTTCAATTCAGTTTTATTTATAGTGTCAAATCACAACATGAGTTATCTCAGGACACTTGACAGATGGAAAGGAAAAACTTCCTACAGGCAGAAACCTCAGACAGACCTTGACTCGTGGCGGGCTGGATGAATGAAAGTACATTGCCAAGACAAGCCTGATCTGCTGCTGTTTGTCAAAATACCTTCGCTACGGGAAACGATAAGAACAACCTCCGAGCTAGCAAGCTAACGTTACTGTATTGTCAACAGTTAACTTCATTTAATATTTTCTGTGGTGTTTTCTTAGCGGGGTGCAAATGTTCCACCAAAACAATTGCTTTCCCGAGACTATTTTGCAGAGCCACCGTCGCTGTGTCTGGAGGATGGCTCCGCCCTAGATGATTGTGATTGGTTTAAAGAAATGTAAACAACCCATTTTTTTTCCTCCTATCCTAGAATGTATCTGTGGTATAGCCAGACCTACCTACCTAGTCTATATCAAAAAACTCACGGTTCGGATTGTTTCTCGGATCAGAGTCACGGATCGGATCATTTTTCGGATCAGCAAAAAAAAAAGACAAGACAAATAAACATAAGTTTTGTCTTTTAATTTATTAACCTATAAACACACCGATAGCGTTTGTGATGGCTTTAGCCCGGTCTGATTGTGCAACAAGGGGCTGCCGCGGTGATAAGCGGTTGTTGAGCAGCTTTCGTTTTCACTCCTGTCAGAGAAACACCGGGGTGATGTCTCTTCAAATGCGTGGCCACGCTTGATGTGTTTCCACGGTCATATGGCTTTCTTGTGCCACAGTGCCTACACACCGTCACGGTTTTATCCACCAACCTCTTTCCTTCATCATTATATTTGACAGGGAAGCCAAAATGCTCCCATACAGGGGATTTAAATGACGCGGGGCGTTCAAGCTCCTCCATTCCTCCGCTTGCCATGACCACGCTGTGTGTGGACTGAACATGCGCACAACTTTTTTTTTTCAGAAATCAATCCGCGGATCACGTGTGTGCCGAATTGAAGATATTGATCCGAATGGATTACGGATCAATGACGATCCGTTGCACCACTACTATATACACAACGTTCCACTTACGCCGGATGTCCCTCATTTAGGCCTTCGTTACTTTCCTCTTTCTTTGGGTTGGCATTTTAAACGTTTTTTGGATTTGTGAGGACTATGGTTAACTGCTCCTCAGATCTCTGCAGGGTAAATCCAGACAGCTAGCTAGACTATCTGTCCAATCTGAGTTTTCTCTCGCACGACTACACGTTCCACCAAAACAAGTGGGCCATTTTTAAGTGGCGCCGTTGTTCCGTCTGGAGCTTAGCACCGCCCAAGACGATTGTGATTGGTTTAAAGAAATGCCAATAAACCAGAGCACGTTTTTCTCCCATCCTGGAATGCTGTATGGACTAGCAATGTGAGACTAATACTAATCTAATCCATCAATACATAAATTCCATAACCCACTTACCGCCCCAGCATCCATCCCCACAGCTAAACCCCTATATTCATCCTCTTCTTGATCCATAATCAGCATCACTACTTAATATTGAGTGAAACAGAGATTGGAAAAAAAAAGAAAATAACAATATCGCCATAATGGTGTTTTACATTCCCCTGTCTCATTTCTGTACCTCGCAAAAACATTTTAGAATATATCTTTTTAAACTGTCTGATATTTTCACAATACTTTGTTTGATTTCTTCCCCCAGTCCAATCCACAAAACCACCCCACATATTGATATGCACTTTTAAGCATAGTGCGAACACAACGTTGTTTAAAATTCCATTTTCCTCTTAAGTTATAAGCCTACACAGCCCCTAAGGACATGACAAATCTAAAGTTTAGTTTCATGTGCTCACGTGAAACTTTCATGTGCTCACGTGAAACTTTTGTGTGTGCACGCAAAACTTGTGTGAGCACATGAAAGCCGTATATTGATGTAGCCTGGGCCATGACAGTGAGAGCTAGAGAAATGACTACAGTACAGGAGTTAGTTGCACTATATTTTAATCTAGGTCTTCATTATAAGGACATTGCTGCTTTGCTTGCATGTCGTCACCATTATATTGTTTCGATACGACATTTAAAATGGATTTTAAAGTCTTGTAATCTGTTCCGGAGCAAGGGATACAGCGATTTGGATTGGGCAGTTACTTTCATTTATGAACAGTTACAAACATCTGGCCAACTCCACAGGTGGATGTACACAAAATGCAAGGAGAATGGATTAAACATAAGGAAAGACGATGTTCGATTAATTATACGAGAAAAGGGGTGTTGAACGGGACATTCTAAAACTCTTAACGTGAAAAAGCTTAACATGGTTTAATGTGCCTAAACAATGATTACCAAATTTATATATTTATATATATTGCTCCTCATAACCACTGAAAACTGTCCAAAAATCTAACCCAAAGTCCAATTATTATGGACGTTATCTGACATTAAGCATTTGTGCTTCACATTTTCAGCAAGGCAGCGGCGCGGCTGTGGGTTGACTCTCCATGGTTCTCATGGGCTTTATAAGTTTTAGAATGTCCCTGTTGAACTCAGAGTGAGGAGGGGGGGCATGAATTTCAAAACGCCGCACCAAAAGTTTAGCTACGTGTTCATCGGGTCCTGCGACACCAGCCTGAGCCTCCATTTCAACATGAATGAATGAAAAATAGCAATGCATGTTATCAAAATTCACAACTAATGTTCTAACAGACTATAACTACTCGAGATTCTGGTCTTCAGACTTTGCTCTAATTTTCGGGACAACTACGGCAGGATTCGGGATTCAGGACAACTGCTTGGATTTTGGGACTGTCCCCAATTTTTCAGGACGTCTGGTCACCCTAGTAGACTCTTATAACAAATTGAAGCCTTTTGGCATCTATATAAACTCATCTTTAGCCGCCATCCTTTCTAACCGGAGTTCTTTGCTGCAGTGCTGCTGACTGTGGGACTGGCTCTGTTCATAACAGCGCAAAATGGGTTTCAAAGCGGCGCACATGAAAACAAATCTAAAGTTTAGTTTCATGTGCTCACGTGAAACTTTCATGTGCGCACATGAAAAGGTTTTGGGTGCGCACATGAAAGTTTCATGTGAGCATATGAAACTAAACTTTAGATTTTTTTTTTTTGCTCATGTCCCCTTAGGGGCTCCGTATAAGCCCCCTCTCTGTCCAAGACATTTTTTTGTATATTGCCAGGAAGTAAATTATGTCTTGCTTTGTACTTGTTGTGCTGTCTTAAAATTGCACCAAATCCCTGAATTTCAATGCACGTGTCTTTAAAAATGGATTGGTAGTGTGGTCCGGATATCCAACATTGTTTACTATCCTCATGGCTCTTCTTTTGTAGTATGCACAATGATTGTAGGGTGCTTTTGTAGGTGTTGCCCCATACCTCCACACAGTAATTAATATATAGTAATACAAGTGAACAATACAAAGTGTACAATGCTTTATGATCCAGAATGTGTCTTGTTTTCACAGAACGGCAATGCGCCAACTTTGCTCAGACTTATTTTATGATTCCAGGTTTCCAGCAGATATCACACATTTATTTTCATTTACTTTAATTTCAGTTATCTAAAACATATTCTAAATATGAAATGGAGCCATACCACATCTGCTAAATGACAGATTAAAGGCATTTAAAAGGAGGAATGAAATTGTATGAGCTTTATGTGACTGAGTTATAGAAATAAACAAACAAATCTTGATGTGGGTGCATAAAACCTAACCAAGTTGCAAAATTGGTCAAGCAGAAAACCTGAGTGTGCTGCACATAACATACTCTACTAGCTGTGACTTAAAAATCCATTTCATTTAATTCAGTTTAAGCTTACAATGCACCGCTCACCAAAAAATTGCTGCAATCATTTACCATGTATCGTTGCCATTGCAAAGAAGTGTGACTGTGACCGTTGTAGCAGACCAGCTCATTCTATTTCTAGGGTCAATGCACAGTGCTGCGTGCCATTTTCTTTTTGAGCTAGTCAAATGACCACAGCAAAACAGTCAATATCCATTCTAATCTCATTCTATTTCTATGAGTTTAGGTGTATCTTTGCAGCGAGTGACAATGTCAAAGCCAAATATCATCTGTATACATATTTTGCATAGAACACGAAAGCTGTGGGTGTCTGCCTTCACACTTTACAGAACAATTGAGAAGAAAAAAACATCCAAATGCAATGCCACATGGCTTAAATGAGACATTAGTCAGATGCACCTAATTTCATGTGGTACATCCTAAAAAGACTATGTAGCAGCTAATGAAAATGCCAATATCACTATGGCAACATGCTCCCAGTGACAAAGCTAGCATGCTTATGTTTAGTTTGCCATGATAGCCAAATTAGTTTACCGTGTTAGCATGCTAACCTTTGCTAATTAGGACACAGTAAAGACAAGGCTGATGGGAATGACATTCATTTGCAGCTATTTGGTTAATAAATTAGACAAATCAAAAATGTGATGTAAAAGAGTGCTCTGCTAACGTGTTTGCAGGCTAGATAGCCAATTAGCTGGTCAGCTGCAGCCCATTGAACAGCATGTAAACATACCTGCAATTAACAGTGTGGTCTGTTTGGATGCCAACGCAACACATGGAGACAGAAAAATACCTTTTTTTCCTTCCTTTTTAAATAATTTAAAAACTAGAAGAAAAAAAACATTATGCAAAAAACCATTTAAAACCACAAATGTCAGCCTCTTGGTGGTGCTGGAGGAGAAAGTTGGGATCACCAAAGTCATTAGGGGACCATGGATATCTGCACAAAATTCCATGGCAATCCTTATAAAAGTTGAGACATATCAGTTTTGAAAATGTTTTTACATTTAAAGCAGTACACCACTTTTTTTTTTTTTTTTTGGTAAGATTATTTTTTTGGGCTTTTCCACCTTTAATTTTTGACAGGACAGCTAGGTGAGAAAGGGGAGAGAGAGGGGGAAGACATGCAAGAAATTGTCACAGGTCGGATTCGAACCCTGGACCTCTGCGTCGAGGTATAAACCTCTCAGTATATGTGCGCCTGCTTTACCACTAATCCAACCCGGCCACGCAGTACACCACATTTAAACAGGTTGTGTTTTTATGTGCATTTCATACCGGTATGGCAGCAGGGGGGCGTTAATGAGATGAGAAATACCTCGCCGTAAAGGGCTGCAGATAGATGCACTGACAGCCAATTATTATAAAATATTTCATTTCATTAAAGTGAACTGTTTATCTAATCTGAGGGAAAATTCGGAGCCCAGGGAGTGCAGAGAGACAATTTAAAAGAGTCACATAATTTCCTTTTCCATTGCTTTTGAAAATGTGACTCCTCCTTCCATTCGTCACAGTGTTTCAGGGTTTAAAAATGACTACACAGAGTGCTTTACCAAACCCAGCACTCCCCTTAGAAAAATAATAACAAACCCTTAAGCTTTCAAGGGTCTATACTGAACCAAGACAAAAACTGAAAATGCATTTAGACCTTATTTGGGATCATGAGGCAAGCTTTACTTGCCAGTGGGTTTAAAGTAAGCACGAACCAATGAATTTCTTATCCAAGCAATATACAGTAAAAGGAAGAGCAACTTGAAGTTAAGAAAGAGGAGAAAGAAGAGGAGCAGTAGGAGTAGCCATCTTGCAATAATGTGTGAACACTCCCAATTCGGAATAAAGGGAGGTATTCCTTTTTCTTATACCGCTAGCATTGAGTGAATGCAGCATTAGTACAGCCTCACAGAGCTGCAAGCATCGCTGTAGTTTTAGTTGGATTAAAATGTGTTCGTACAGATGTAGCCACCCTCGATGGCATTTGAAACTGGTGACAAACTGTTGACGACAGCTTTTACCCTTATCTGAGATGTGTGTTTTTGTTTGGCTTCTAACAGTGAGACTACTCTAATCCTTAATCCAGCTAATTGCATTATCGAACGCACGTCATACATTGACAGTAATGCAATGTCATAACAATTCATCTTAACTGCAGGCTGTATTTAAAATCGTTTCATGAAGAAATAATATGAAGAATATAAATAAGTTATTTTTATAGAATAACGTAAGGCTGGGCGATATATGAAAAATCACCAATAATGTGGATACAAGGACTAGGGCTGAATCTCATTTCTCTGTCTTACCCCTTCCCCTTAGCTTTGCGCGTTCACGTGAGAGTAAGGGCTATCCCAATTCTTGTTTTGATTGAGGGGTAGGGCTAAGGGGAAGGGGTAGATACCCCTTAAAACCAAGCAAAGTTGCAAGCTTACTTGAAACCGAGGGGTACCCAGAATACACTGCACAACCGGCAACAATGGCGGCCAGATCAACCAGAGAGTCCCATAAATGTAAGTATTTTCGGCTTAAATAATTGATTTAAAAATCACGACAGTCTTGTTTTGTGCTCTACACAGTCCTGTACATATATATTTGCAACCATGTTCTTAATTGAAACGTTTTTAAAAAATCGCTAGTTTGCTAGGCTAACGTTACATTGCTTATTTGAACAACAGTCCCGCATTTCTCTGCCTTGAATGGACTCCATACATGTCTACAGTTTTAACTAAACACCATTAGCAGTGAATTTCGTTTGATATCAGTGCATAACACTACTTGCTTTGGAGACATCGGTACGTGCTTTACATATACCGTCCTGTATCACACAGGGACGCCGGAAGAAACCCAGCAGTTGATTTTTTTTATGTGTGTGTGTGACATGTAAGTTATGGTTCTAATAGTTGATAATGGTTCTGTAATATAATATATTTTTATATAATGTTTTTGCCTGTTATGTTTACTTTATTGGGCAATAAAGACAGATTTTTGTTAACAAAGAAAGTGTTTCTGAACATCAATGACATTCAAAACGGTGATAACTGAAACAGATATACAACACACCATGCAGTGTGTAAAAAAAAAAAATATTTATTGCATACAGACCTAAGTAGTACACAGATAAGAACATCTGCACCACCACCACCAAAGTGAACATAAAAGAACTATAAAATATATACATGCTTATGACACTGTTGTCAAAACCCACGCAATCGACATACACACGCTTGCAGACGGCATCTTGGAAGTTTGTGATCAATACCTCTGGTGATGTAGCAGCCAGCTAGCGATGATGTATGATGACGTTACCGTAACCAAGTGGTGTCTCATTTCATAGGGGTATGTTTTCACCCCTAGCCCTTATCACTCTGTTTTGAGGGACAAGGGCTAGGGGTAAGGCGAAGGGGTAGGGCAGGGGTCGTCAACGTTTTTTAAACCAAGGACCCCTAAACTGAAAGAGAGACGGAGCAGGGACCCCCTACTACATACTGTATGTTGTATAAAATTAAGTTGCATATTAAACTGGGCCTACAACAAAGTGTAGGGCGGCCTAAATCCTTATACATACCTGTTTAGTGCATAGAATACTAAGCTATTAAAATAATTATTGTGAGCATGATTTTATAAATCTTTAAATGTTGCACATACTGTACATGTGGCACAGTGAATCCTCAGGATGGACTCTATCTGTGGATGGCTACCTTAGTGACTACCTTACCTATAGGCCAGTAAGCCTATCATCAGTGGGGATTTATATTTGCTAATAATATGTTGGATTCATGTTAAGACATTTTAAATTGATAGACATCTGGAATAGAAAAAAACCTTCAAAAATGAACTATAATTTGGTGGCCCCCCTGCAGGGACTATGAGGACCCTCTAGGGGTCCCGGACCCCCTGTTGAAGATCTCTGGGGAAGGGGAAGGGGTAAGACAGAGAAATGGGATTCAGCCTAAGTCTGGTAAGTTCAAAAAATGACATCACTTTACTGAAATGCAGCCTTTAAAACCAGGAAAAGACAACACTTGTGTCATATCCCGATATTATGATGTCCAAAATTTAAGACGAATAAGAATTTCTGTGGCTGCTTGTCTGTGAAGTTATCAGCGGTGAATCATTGAAGCCACAAAGTTGGCTGCTGCACTGCCTTAGATTACTTACAGAAGTGAGTACATCCGTGGTTTTCATGTCACCTGAATGAATTATCAGATGTTCCCAGTGGCGCACTACTTTGTTAACCTTTACGCCTGCTTATTCAGCTCTCCTCTGCTCCTTGCCAGTGTGTAGTAAAGAGGAAACGCACTCCAGGTGTTATAAATTAGATGTGTATATGCCGGTGTGTATAACTGAGGAGGAAAGAAGGTAGATGGGGACGAGCTGGTCGTTTTAATCACCCCATTCTCCTTCCCTTTCCTTCCCTCTGGCCCTCCACTCATCTCATTACAGGCAGGAGAGGGTGAGAAGTGAGGCCTGCGTGGACCTCGGCATTAATTATTGAACCCTATCTTTTTTTACTCCAGCTCCTCCTCCACAGTCTCTATTAACCCCCAGCTAGGTATAGCACACACATCTAGAGAGACCCAGTTTGGGGATTTAACCATTCAGAGACGGTGCTACTTAATAGCCTGCATGTGACACGTTTGCCTACACAAGCAGTATATAGTTCTCCTTTTTAATTGCATTTTAATTGTGCCTCGTCGCTCCAGTTGAGCTTTGGTGCTAATTAATTCCACTCTGTTTTTAAATCGCCGCTCTTGTGGCGAAGTAAAGCAAATAATTATCAAAGCTGACAGTTGACTTCATGCATTGTGTTTGTCATGTTGGCTTGTTTATGCTCTGCTCATTGCTAGGGCTGTACCCAAAACCTTTTGTTGTTTTTTTAGCTTCGGTGGCAGCGGCACCTGAAGGCATCTTTATTTCACGGAAAAAGATGGAAAGAAAAGAGATGAAGCGACTGCTTTGTTGCTGCAGGAAACCTGTTGTCACACAAAATCCTGGGCACCCTTCATTTAAAGCTACAGACACAGAAATGGCACGTCCTAAGGAAAGTTCATTGTGGGACTGGCTCTAGGGGCTGTAATTCTGCACCAAGGCTGGATTTCGGGAAAGAGACTTCAGATACAGTATTAGGGGACCACTAAGGTCTATATAAAAGAGACTTCAGATACAGTATTAGAGGACCACTAAGGTCTATATAAAAGAGACTTCAGATACAGTATTAGGGGACCACTAAGGTCTATATAAAAGAGACTTCAGATACAGTATTAGGGGACCACTAAGGTCTATATAAAAGAGACTTCAGATACAGTATTAGGGGACCACTAAGGCCTATATAAAAGAGACTTCAGATACAGTATTAGGGGACCACTAAGGTCTATATAAAAGAGACTTCAGATACAGTATTAGGGGACCACTAAGGTCTATATAAAAGACTTCAGATACAGTATTCACCTAATAGTGTAAAGAGACTTCAGATACAGTATTAGCCTAATAGTGTATCTGAAGTCTCTTTTATATAGGCCTTAGTGGTCCCTATTAGGGGACCACTAAGGCCTATATAAAAGCATCCAAAAAGCAGCATGTCATAGGACCTTTTTAAATATTTGAATATTCGGATCCGGGCCTTGTCATTGCCTCCTGCCGTGCCCGGTCGATTTGAATGGCTCAATTGAAGGCCAGCTAATGGAGGTTGTTGAGGCCAGTGTGGCCAAGGCATTCAGACAACTTGAAGGCAACCTGACTGTGATGCTGTCAATCTCACTGTTATCTCCTTCTGTCCCCGTCCCCTGTCTTTTTCTTTTTGCTTTGTGTGTGTGTGTGTGTGTGTGTGTGTGTGTGTGTTTTCTGCAGGTTTGAAAAGTCAACATCAAACCTCGACCTCCCAAAGCCTCTGAGCACGAGGAAGAAGACGCTGCCAAGATGTTCAGCACCAAAAGGTCAGCACAGTGTCACTTTTGATCTATTCTTATCCACTCAAAATAAAAGCCCGGCAGAAATCTCCGAGCGTTTTCACACGGCTTCTGCTCATAATAGCTGACATTTTATGGTCAGCGGTGTTCCACGGATGACTTTGTATTTAAAAAGACATTCATGTGCAGAAAGGTGATGGTTGATTTCAGGTCAAAACACAAAAAAAAACATTCCCCTTCATTGTTTTTTTTTAGTATAAAGTCTGTGAATTATATAATTATATACACAATATCTTTACCCATATATGCTTTTTAAGCTATCAGATTTCTAAATGGAAAGGCCCCAGAGAACCCTTTAAACTGAAGTGTAAATACTCTCACAAAGCGTTCGTAGGAAGATTAGGAAACCCAGTTCACAGTCCTCCTTGGTTGTGTGTACATTCTGTATTTTTTTATGTGACTTGTGGTAGCGCACAGTCTGTATAAATCATGTATCACTTTGGTGCTTCTGGTTGTTGACTGTGAGGTAGAAGTGGTCACACTGCTTAGCCAGTATGTGTGAGGTGGATCAAAACAAAAGACTTTGGGTTGCTTCTTCTTCAATGTTGTTTTAATCCTAGCTGAAAGAGTTCAGTTTGGGTTTGGTTTATATTTAAGTGCCTTCCGCTCATTTTCCTTCAGTACTACGTCTGGGTTTGCGGTATATGCTGCGTTCATAGACATCGGAAAAACATTTTTCCGAGTGAAAACGTCACCATTCACCATCCACGTCCTGTGGGAATCAGAGGTGGTGACACGTTGACAACTGACGTTTGATGTAGGCGACTTTGGTTCACTGAACATATTTCAATGACAACAAACTGTTTATTGTGGACAAACGCTTCTGCCAAGAAACATACACAGACATAACATGTTTCAAATTATTCATAAATAGGCCCATGTATAAAGAACACCAACTTATCCGTGTCCTTTCCCGTCCGTTGTCCTGCAGATAACACAAACAAACACCTGTCCATGTGCTGTTTGTATGCTCGTATAAGAAAACAGCAGCAAATCTTTTGTTATTGTGGCCTCCATGTTTTCACCACCTGATGCTCTAGGCTACGGCCAACAGCTGGTGGCAGTCATGCAACAAGTTGTTATGCCAAACGCAAATATAACAGAAGAAGAAGAACACGCATCCCGACCATGTGAACGCTGCCAGTTGGAAAAACAATGTAATCACGGGGGCGGTCCCTGTTATTCCCAGGTGGCATGAACGCAGCAATATTCTTGGGTTTTCTCCAATCAAATTTTAACAGGTCTAATCAGCGAACAGAGGGAGTGGCTGAGAACGATGACGTTGAGGTTCGGTAACCTTCGGCGAGTTCCGTAATGGTGGCGGAGAAAGATGCGAGCGAAGCCATTCGGTCCGTTGTGACAACGCTGCCGAATATCCAGAAGTTAAAGCCCGAGCAAGAACAATCTTTGCTGAGTTGTGTTGTGATGATGTTGTGGCCCTCCTCCCCACGGGGTTCGGGAACAGTTTGATTTTCCAGCTCACTCCGTTAGTGGTGAAGGAGTTGGCTAAGGCTAACGCTAGCGATGCTAAGCCGATAGTTGTTGTCGTCTCCCCTCTTGTTAGCCTGGTCCTACCATATAGTACGTAGAAAGGTGGAGCCAGGCTACCAGAGTGGCTCTGGGCAGATCCAATAGTTTTAAACTTCAACAGGGTACCCGTTGAAGTGCATGCTTATTACCAAATTTTTTAAAGCTTATTCTGTTCTCACAGCCTTTATCTTTATAACCTAGGGAGGTCCTGTGCAGAAATTGCAGCCTGCTTCCCTGTAGTTTTTCAACAGGAAATTTCAGTTGGTTAAATTCATGTGTAGACGACCCATACTAGGAAGAAAAAAACATGTAAAAAAAAAAAATCGATATAATTTATTTAGATGTCTTTTGAAAATGTGCACACATTTTCATAAAAAAATGACATTTCAAATATAGTTTTGTTTTACTACAACCTGGTGAGAAAGGAAGGTATCTGCAAGTGCAGCATATACAAGATACATGTTAATCTTTATACGTAAACATTAAAACGTCATCCGAAGACGGCGTTTTCAACCAGCTCGTGGAGCTAATGTTAGCTTAATTAGCTAGCAAGCGACAGCTGATAAAACATACCCGATGAGAAGGAGAAACACTAACTACTTTTAAACATTATCAAAGACTTGAATATCAACAGATTGGATATTCGCACACATCGCAACGCCGACCTTTTCAAGAAGCTGGTTGAAGGAATGAAAGAGAGATGCTGTGTTCACATGGTCCAACAAGTCCACCACCGCTGGAAAACTTTGAAAAAATCATATTTTGCAAACAGGAATATTAGTGGAATATTCACTTTCATTAGCCATGTAAACAGCTTAGTCGGAATATCGTCTTTTTCGGAATAAGGGCAACAACTGGAATATGATGTGCATGTAAACGTAATCACTGATGCGAAAAAATTTCAAGTGGCAATAATCTGCCCCTGGTAGCATTTTAAACCGCATATAGTACGAGAACGGGAAGCCTAACGGGCGTAGCAACATTAGCTAATGGGGAGGAACGTTCTCTGATCCGTTAAGGCCATACATATGTCAAAATACTTGCTAATATTCTGTTCATATTGAAATCTGTCTCTAAACCTACTTTACTCTAACCTAGTAAGGACTTAAAAGTTGATGAGTTGATAAAGGCACAACGCATGCAGTCCCCAGCCATAACTAAAGAGAGAAATTCAAACCGAGGCTTGTCTTCTGAAATGAATTGACAAAGAGGACTTGCCACTGCATTGGTAAGATGTTGATTGCAACTTTTCCTACACTTTGATAGTCATAGCTTCACATATATGCCAAATAAAGTTTGTTTAAGGTGTCTGTTGTCTGTCAGGACAGGATGTCCAAAAAAAGAATACAGGAATGTGTTTACAGTAGGAAGTTTCTGTTGTGGTTATGGGAGGATTATAAAGTATCATAATGTGATGGGGACTGAGTGTTGTCACAATGCCGCATCTATTCACCCGTCTCCTCGCTGTGTGTGTGCGTGTGCGTGTGCGTGTGCGCGTGTGTTCATCGTACTTGTGGGTGAGAAGATGATTAAACCAAGCCAGCTCTCCATATATAGTGAGCTGTGTCAGCACAGTCGGTGACACGGATACGCTCAAAATGACTCTAATAGGCTGCCATCTTAAAATTCAAAGACTCCAAAAGCTCATTCACATTTTTTGCTGAATAGGAAACAAAGCATTTTTCTCTCGCTAAACTGCTGAACCAAACATAAAGTGGGTGAGGAAATCTGTGTATCTGTCAGAGATTGCCATGTGCCGTTGTGGCTTTATCTGTGGGTTTTTAATATTGGCTTTTCTCTTGGGTTCCCTTGAGTCATTGCAAACAACACTTGCGTATATTACAAGAGCCAAATTAAAAGTCTTTCATTTAAAAATGTATTCAAACGTCTTAACGTAGCAGTTTAGCTTTGATTTGAATGGAATGAAGTGTGGAGCAGAGGCACGGATAATAAATCCAAAGCATTCAGACTATGTTTAGTGCTCTCTCCTCTGATGAACTGCTTCGCTATTATGGATAAACTGGGAGTGCACAAATCCACAGCTTGATTGTTTGTTTGTTTGTGTCTGCATGTGCTCATTAAAATGTAACTGGAGCACTGTTAATCCCAGTCTTTCATTCTGGATGAGAACATTATGAAGTGATCCACCATAGCTTTGATTTGGGTTACACGTTTAAGCTCTTACTTGCTACAGCTTCTGCCTGCTAGCATATATCAACTCCATAAAGAGGAGAGTTATGATTGTCCCTGAGTATTGATGACATTTGTAATGTTGTGATTGCTTAAGGCCTTAAGTTTCTTAAAGGAGAATTCTGGCGAATTTTTACGTTAATCTTGATCACTATAGCTACGCGAGTACTTTAGATAGAAAAAAACCCCGACCCGAATCAGTGCAGGTAACACGGTGAAGCTGCAGCTACGTGTACAAGCGTCCCCTGAGCTAAAACGGCAGTGGTCGGGTCAAGTTTTAGAGTGCCTTTGTGCCTCTTAACAGACACAAAATGCAATTAATATGTCTGTGCCACATGAACAGGGCCCTTACATGTCAACAAGATGCGTTTTCAACTCAGACATTGTTTAAATTCACCTACCCTGGTCCTTGTATCGATCCTGCCCGTAATTAGCTTGCCCTGCTAGCTGATAGCCGTTAGCCGTTAGCTGCTAGCTGCCGTCCAGTGAGTGTATTCAGACAGGCTTCTGTGATAATCATCCCAATAACAATCCACGGAGCGGCGGTGGTGTGTCTATGTCCTCCAGAGGACAGGTCATGTCTTGAAGTTTAAATAAACAGTAGTGCGGTAGTAGCTTTTAGCTGCTAGCTGCCCTCCGGTGAGTGTGTACAGCCAGATAGCCGTTAGCTGCTAGCTGCCGTCCGGTGAGTGTATTCAGCCAGGCTTTTGTGATAATCATCCCAATAATAATCCACAGAACGGCGATGGTGTTGCTATGTCCTCCAGTTACTGAAAGCTAGCTTTAGCTTGTGCTTGGAACAGCAAGTTCATCTGCCTGTTTCCCCTCTGTCTGTCTTGTTCTTTCCAACTAAAGTTCTTTGTCTGTATACTCGGGTTTGAATAAATAAGGACGACCATCAAACTCAAAAGGCTCTCCCGTGTGTTGTATATCTGCTATATTCTCCATAGTTAGGTTACGTTAAGCTTCTTCCCTTATAAACAACTCCGCTCTTCACACACTACGCTCCAATCTGCACACTACTGTTTACCTTTTCCTGCTACAGCTGAATTCCCAGGAGACAGCGCGATGCTACAGCTAAGCTTCAGTAACACTATTACTGTGCAAGCCACAGACATCGTTTATCCCGTTTCCATGTAGTTACATAGTCACTGATGTGGTCATAACCACTACAGTGCAGTGAAATAATCTAAACCTTTCGCTGCGAAGGCATGATCTGTCCTATCCAGGACATCCACCAGACCACCGGGCGCTCCGTGGATTGTTAATGGGATGATTATCACAGAAGCCTGGCTGAATACGCTCACCGGACGGCAGCTAGCAGCTAACGGCTATCTGGCTGTACACACTCACCGGAGGGCAGCTAGCAGCTAACGGCTACTACTGCACTACTGGTTTTTTAGGGGAGAATAAACTTCAAGACGTGACATGACCTGTCCTCTGGAGGACATAGCCACACCACCGCTGCTCCATGGATTGTTATTGGGATGATTATCACAGAAGCCTGTCTGAATACACTCACCGGACGGCAGCTAGCAGCTAACGGCTATCAGCTAGCAGGGCAAGCTAGCTATCGGCAGGATCGAGACAAGGACCAGGGTAGGTGAATTTAAACAATGTCTGAGTTGAAAACGCATCTTGTTGACACGTAAGGGCCCTGTTCATGTTGCACAGACATATTAATTGCATTTTGTGTCTGTTAAGAGGCACAAAGGCACTCTAAAATTTGACCCGACCACTGCAGTTTTAGCTCAGGGGACGCTTGTACATGTAGCTGCAGCTTCTCCGTGTTACCTGCACTGATTCGGGTCGGGGTTTTTTCTATCGAAAGTACTCGCGTAGCTATAGCGATCAAGATTAATGTAAAAATTGGCTGGAATTCTCCTTTAAGTTGACAAACTTTCACCATTCCGTTTCACTTGAAATGTTAGTGGATTTCTTTGTGGTCGGGCATGGTATTTCTTTTGTTTGCCTTGTCAGTAGCAAATAACAAGCTGCAGAGTTTTTCACCACAATCAAAAAATAGAGTAATTAATTTGTGTAAGCCGACTTGCAGCAACCTGTACAGCTGTGTCAGTCTCATTCACGCTTTTCATCACCATTTTTCACCAATTTTCTGTTGCTATTTTTCACAGATGTAGCTACTGTACTAATTCCATTTTTTCTATTTCTTATAATACTTTCTGTATATTTGTTCTCCTATGTCTATTTAATGTGTATTTGTGATTATTCTGACAGGAATTTCCCCAGTGTGGGATCTTATCTTACTCTAGGTAGTTATGTATGACAATGACAAACCCCGTTCTTAATCCCACCTGCAAAGTTCTTGTTAAATTGTTTCTCCGACCAGCAGAAATAGCAGTGGGCACAACACTGCACCTATTTCAACAAATCAGAGATATGTATAGTATTTAGCATTATTTCTAAAACACATCCCTTCCTACCACAACTAACACTCACTGAATTGCTTTGTTTAGTTGGGTCTGAAGGGAAGGTAATACAAGTGGTAATGTAGGTTGTAAACAAACTGCCAGTTAAACCATGTAATCCAAACCACTTGTTTAATTAAAATATAAGTGAATGCACCTCAGTTGTCTGTTACAATCTTCCGTTGTGAAATTGCATGCGCACCATTTAATCATAAACCAAATGGAGTTCTACGACAGACAGATTGTGTAATAATAATAATATTTGCCTTCATTTTCACTTCCAAAAAGGTAAAACTGTGGGCTGTTTACAACCGGTGTAAAAGCCAAAGCTACAACAACTTGACACATTGTTATTCACCGGTTATTCCCTTGATACTTCTGACTCCAGGCATTTTTGCAGAAACCTTTTCACAGGTGTTTTCAACGTTTGCTCAATGTCTATTTTTGTCATTTCTCCCAGCAGAAAGGTTTCATACATGGCTCCTGGCTCCTTTTGTTGTGGACCAGTGTGGGTGGACCTTGATTCAGTTCAGGACCTACAGGAATGTCGTTACCATGTTGTCAGCTATTTGAACTGACTATTTATTCCAACCTATGGTCTCCTTGTAACTATTCAAATCTACACTCCATCTGAGTAGTTCTGTTTTGTAGTTAATTTTGGTGACAATACTTGTTCAGTTCATACCTGAAATGGTGCAGACGTCGTGCAACTCCAGCTCAAATACACAGCACAGCCTCAGTTTGACCCCCGAGTTTCCACTCACCACTCAGCAGCATTATCTTCCCAGTGGAGGGGTTTGCTTGAATGACTGTAACAAAGAGTAATTTGATTTCCGTCCTCGGGTTGTCAGCCATGTAGGGTCATCAATTCAAAGTAGTTCCTCCCAGCTGTTTTTGGAAACAATCGGGACAGGGAGAGGAAATAACTGTCATGCCGACAGCAGCTCAGACCGAGATCATGGAGATGACGGCGTGCAGGTGTCACAACTGGATCAGTAATTGCCTTCAGTTGGGAGCTGTAATGAAATTACCACAATATGAGTCGGACTCATTAGTGGCAAAATGGCACATTTTAATCTGACGGAGTTGATGTTTAATGTAGCTTGACTGGGATGCGTGCTAAGCGTACATTGTGGGATGCCGATTATAGTGATACATTGTGGAAAGGTGCCTTCCTGTTGTGGCTGGCAGCCTCACTGGATGACTCATCGCAAACAATTCAAACAATAAAGAAAGTTTACACCTATTTATCTATCAGGTCATACACACTCTGTCCATGACATGTGCAGTATGTCCTTGGCATACTCTCGTACCGTGATGACACAGCGTGCATGTACCTGCACTTCTGCCCTCATCTATACAGTGATCAATATGTCACATATTCATCATGGTAGTTAGTAGGGGTGGGAAACAAAATCAGTTCACGTATGTATCATTATTTGTTTTTTGCGACGATTTTTAAAATTGATTCTTTTCCCTAGAATTTTTTTATTTATTTTTACCAACAATTCCCCTAAATATGTTCTGTTTATAAATATTGACTACATCATATACGTTTCCAGAAAAACAGGCTGAAATCAGAAAATGCAGAAAATCCATGCTATGTACTTCTGTACAAGTGAAATAAATGTCTGACTGACAGACATGTGATGTGCATTTTATTTAGAAAACAATCAGTTTTTATAAATGTCTCATGATATATTCTCTCTAGAAGTGTATTATTCAACTTTTATTTTTGTTAAAGAATGAAAAAATCGCAGTACTCAATACTTCTAGAATCACAATACAAATCGAATCGGCACCCATGTATTGTGAAAGAATCCAACTGGGACAAAAGCATATCATCCCAGCCCTATTTATCTATCAGGTCACACACACTCTGTCCATGACATGTGCAGTATGTCCTTGGCATACTCTTGTACCGTGATGACATAGCGTGCATGTACCTGCACCTCTGCCCTCATCTATACAGTGATCAATATGTCACATATTCATCATTGTAGTTAGGCTTCTGATGGCACGTTAGTAATTACAGACTTAACAAACTATCAGATCTGACATTGCCGCCGCCGCCCCGCCCCCCTCCCCCAACTTAACCTGACCTTCCTAAGGAGTAATCGGATATATGTCTGTAGCTCTGGGGCCTCATTTATAAAACTGCGACGAATTTGCATCAGAAGTGGCATATGGACAAAACGTAGGATGTGAGAACGCACAGAAATATTTGGATTTATAAAACCGTGCGCACACACATACCTACGCCGGATTCCCTTTATAAATCACAATTGACTCTAAATGTGGCGCAGCTTTGGCGGCTTCATGTCACACCCATAATTGCCCTTAAATTGTCACTGAAACGCCCCAAATTAATATTCATCCATACCAACAGCATGCGCAGAGAGCAAAACAAAGCAAAGGACTTTCACTCAATGTGAAGTTGTAGTTCTTGTTAGAGAGGTGGAAAAGAGGAAAATATGTTTGGAGGGCGCAGTGTGGGCATTACTAACGCCAAAAAAGCTGTAGAGTGACATGTTGCAGACGCAGTTAATGTAGTAGTACTGCATTTGATGCAAAAAAAACGGCTAGCGCTAGTCCGAAAGTGTTTATGCCACGGGACGCCGGAGCTGAACCCCCTTGAAGTGGGACAGGTGTCGGCACAGCACCGGCACAGCACCGGCACGGCGTGGTTTCTCCGAGTGCTCCTCTGTAACGCTGGGCCCAAAACAGCACAGAGATCCAACAGGACAGCTCCAGGAAGTCGGAACCGGCTCTGAGGCCACTCGTCCTCGTTTGCCAGCAAGTCTTCTTGCTGTCGGTCTCCATTTGCCACATCTCCCAACAGTGCAAAGCCAGCCACTGTGCATCATTATGCATGGCATTTCTTTTTTATACCCATCAATTAGATTGTATCTAAAAACCTAAAAGTATCGGAATAAATGACAAATAGTTCTGCGCAAGGAGCATGTAATTAGTAAAACTTTCTATTGTACCTTTCACAATGGTTAAAACATGCTTTAGACCTACAATAAAAACAAACATTTAAAACAAAAATAATGATCTAAAGCCATAAAAATAAACACTGTATAAAATACTATACTGTATATGATGACCATAGTTTTTCTTGATTGCTTTGACACAGCAGTCAACAGCACTCATGGTCAAAATGACACATTCTGTTTGCAAAAGGCTCTAACCGTGCCAAAACATTTCAAATATGCAACAAAAGACAATTTTGCCTTCAAACAACACAACTTGCAAACAAGTGTATGAGCTCTTCCAATCAACCATTACACAGTGGACAACAAAATACTAAATACAGCACTCGGTGGGAATCAGTGCACCATTGCTTGTCATTGTAGTCTATTACTCTACGTAGCTTTCATGCCAGTGACATTTATTGACAAATTTGACTTCTTGCAAAGAATTGGATCCAGAATCAGAAATGCTTTGATGCAAATTTTATTGATTCCATTGATCCTTATTTTGAAACTGTGGCTGAAAACTGAAATACTATAAATATTACACATAATACATGTAAACCAAAATAAAATCTATTAGAGTATAAGAAATACTTATACATATACATTACAGTAAAGTATAAAGATCTATTACTGTAGAGTATAAGAAATAGTCACTATTGATACTCAGTCTCTTCTGTCTTAGACCTCTTCCATCCATGTTGGCAAAGAACAACACAGACGCTGCACCTTTAAGGCCTGTAGACTGACTGTTAAAGAACAACACAGACGCTGCACCTTTAAGGTCTGCAGACTGACTGCTAAAGAACAACACAGACGCTGCACCTTTAAGGTCTGCAGACTGATTGCTAATTGAAGATTTGTGTGAAGGAGTGTCAAACAGGTGCTTCAGTGATTTCATACTGATGGAGGTAGTTTCTAATAGTTAGGAACAGATGCTTTCTGTTTGGTTACCATAGCTAAAACAATGGAGTTTGGACTGCTTGAATGACGTCCGTGTTAACTGTTCTGCAAAAGGGTGGTGAAAATGTGTCAATCCAATGAGAAAGGGTTAACACATTTGTAAGAGGTGTCTTCTGCTCTGCTGAGACAGTGATGATGAAAACCCAGTGGATCCCAGTTTCTTTAAGCAGGTCAAAGCAATCAAGAAAAACTGTAAAACGATGTGCTCTGCCAGACAGAGGCATCGAAAACAGCATCAGTGTATACATTATTTGTCCTGTTTATTGTATTATTCATGAGAATAAATTCCATAACATGCCAATATAATTACAGAACATTTGAGTTTTTTTTCGCAAATATATCTTCATTTGAGTTTACGATAGTATCTTGTTTTATTTTGTCTGTTTTTCACCGCAGATCGACCAAACAGGTGTTTTTGTAGGATATTAATTGTAAGAATGGCTTTGTGATTTCTTCATATCATCAATGAGAGGCAATATTTCGATTTATTTTACACAATGGTCTCAGTTCCACGTTTCATCTGCCATCTGTGTCGCCGTTTCTCATTTCACCCGTTTCTGTGCGTGTGCCTGGTCAGAGTGTCCGTGGAGGACCGCACATGTTCCCGTCAAATTAGCTTTTTATAAATCCCAATTATTGCGTAGAGAGCAGCATATGTCTTCTTTTGTGTGTACGCCACGTTTATAAATGAGGCCCCGGAGCTGTTGGTCGACCATCAAGGGGCCTTGCACTTGATTACTTATGTATGCAGAGAGAAGAAAATGGTGTCTGGGGAGTAGAGTGCATGCTGGGATTTGTTAACCCCCTGCAAAGGCCTGCTGATGTAATCATGATGAACAGGCTGCCATGCCGACTCTCCTTGGACCCACCTTGAAGGGTGTTGCAACAGCGGCTGTGACTCATTCAAAGATATTATCTGTCTTGCACTCTGAGGACTTTGTAAGGCAATATACATTAGGCTGGACAGTGCATGATTGATTTAGTTGAATGCCAAGCAAGTTTTTGAATTTAATAAGAGAGGTTTCAATACCATTTTTTTCCTTTTCCAATACCGATCTGAAATCGCGTATCAGCCAGTACCGATGTGCCGTTGTATGGCTGGCTCAGGTTTAACTAGAGCTGGGCAATATATCGATATTATATAGATATCGTGATATGAGACTAGATATCGTCTTAGATTTTGGATATCATAATATCGTAATATGGCATAAGTGTTGTCTTTTCCTGGTTTTAAAGGCTGCATTACAGTAAAGTGATGTCATTTTCTGAACTGACCAGACTGTTGTAACTGTTCTATTATTTACCTTTACCCACTTAGTCATTATATCCACATTACTGATGATCATTTATTGAAAATCTGATTGTGTAAATATTTTGTGAAAGCATTAGTAGTCAACACTAGAATATCGTTGCGGTATCGATATCGAGGTATTTGGTCAAAAATATCAGGATATTTGATTTTCTCCATATCGCCCAGCCCTAGGTTTAACCCTTTGTGAACGCAGCACATACAGAGAATGAATGCTATATAACTTTCTTTTATTATCTAGTTTGATTTTGTCATTGCGGAGAAAGAACAAACGACTTTAAAGTAGTTTATTTCAAGGCTTAATTATGTGGTATCAGATAGGCATAGACTCGCTTACTCACCGATACCAACATTTAAGACAACACTTTTATCAGTATCGTGATAACTCTTAAGCCACTTCTCTAGTAGTTTCTGAAAGGCTGGCAGGTGTCCATTATAATGTTAACCATCTTGGTACAGCAGGGTCAGGGTTAGCGTTAGAACAAGGTACAGTACCTTGAACAGATAGAAACAATTCTAGTTTCATGCATCAGTCTTATTTTTGTAGTTTATACCATTATCTCTATCAGTATTAATAACTTTACGCTCACCAAGGTAATGGACGAGATTTGGGAAGCTAAATAACGGGACAAGAACACGAGTGTTCAGATAGTATAAGTTGTTAACTCTAGGTTAGCCAAACCTTTTTAAAGACTAAACAAAACTCCATTAAAAACATCCATTCCTGCTGTAACTTTGCACACAATTTTTTACGATCATTATCCAATGCTTTGTCTGAAATCACCATCTATTAACTATATATTGACCTATATTTATTGTCCGCCCTTTTTAATGAATGTCCGAAACATTAGTGTGAAATGTATGCACTACATAGTGTCTTCAAAGATTTGTACGGTGGAAAAAAAGTAGTGCCCTTTGCATGGACTTTCTGCTATTAATCTGACAATGAAATATGTCAGATGTGAAAATTACAGTTGTGCAACAGTACGCCTGTAAGTGATGATGCAAATTAATTAAAGAGCAAGTGCTATTCTCTAGACTCCCCATTTAGCTCAACAATAACAACAATCTAACAAGGAGAAGACAGACCTAGATCAGAATGCAACACATCTACAAGACATGTCTTTTGTGTAAGTCACAGTGAATCTTTCTTATGTGGAAGAACTTAGTAAGAACTCTTTCTGAATATTACCATCTTCACCTACATGTAAAACACATGAAGATAAGACCCAATCTGTGGGACAAAGACATTTTGAGAGATGTAGGAAATCATGCAGTGAAGAACAAGTCAATGGGGTGGACTCTGTTCACACTAAAAACACAATCACAAATGACATCATAAATGCATGCAGGCCTTGGATGGGCTGTGTGCGCTGTTGGAGCCTTTTTTAGCGAGAAAAAAGCGAGTACAGTACTGCTGAGAACACACCCAGATTGGAGAGAGGCGACGATGCAAGCCAGCAAGACCAATGTGGATCTAATCAGTCTCAGGGCTAGAGATGTCCAAGTCAGTCTGTACCTCCGGTGCTCAGTTTAACAATGCAGACAGCAGCAGCATTTTGATCAGGCACACTTCAAGGCAACAGGTCCCGGACATAGAAAGTGAGAGCATCAATAATGGAGCCGGAGGACTGGTAAACTCTGCAGGGATATGATGAGGAGAGGGCTTTCTGCTGACAGTGGAAAGGGGGAGGTATCAAATGTCAAGGGACACATTCATTTCAATGTTTCTTCACAGTCCTGAGCAGAGTAAGACTGGATAAATATGCAGGAAAAGGTTTTGTATGCGTCAGTGTTTGTGCACCACAATATAAACATGTACTCAGAAATGTTAAATGTCATAGAATTTCCATTACCTTTTCATTGAATGTTGATATTAGATGTGTTATCTGATTTATCTTCCACATCGCCTTGTCCGCTCTCACTGCACAAGTCAGTTTCTTTGTATAATGAAGGCATTGTTCTTTCTAACTTATTGATTAAAGGCAGTTGATTCCACTGACTCAACCACTCGATTGATTTTTGCATGCTATTTAAAGAGATTTTGTTGTGGAGTTGAATGCAGTGTTTGTCGATAATCATTGGTCAGAGATAGAATCCTAGTTCCTGCTGTGCTCGGACATGCATATCACCAGCTGAGCATTAGGCCTGCATTCGCTGGACTGAACCACATCAGTTTTGTTGACAAGATGACATAATTGTTTTCTGGCATGAGGCAAGTTTACAGCTTACTGCGGTTTGTTGTTGGTAGTATTAAAACCCTAGCCTTGTGTGCCACATTCTCTCCTTTTAATCATCAGTAGAATAATCATGACAGCAGATGCATGTTGTGGCTGTCTAAAACACATGGCCTCGATCTGTTTCAAGTGCACTCTGGCAACAGATTTAGTCCCAGGGGCTCTTTCTATTCTGATTTAAAAATGGTTTCAAAAAAGCAGCCCTGGCCTTTTTGAGTATGTAATTTTGGGAAATGGTGAGCTCAATCAAGTATATCCCAACAATATGTTTCGTGTTTTCATCTGATGTGGTTGTGGTACTTTTGCCTGGAAAACATAAAATGATAAAATCTTCTAAACATGGGGAAAGCATTTAGCATGCTAATTGTTCTGCATTTATTGACACTATTTTCGCATTGCCAGACCATCTCCACAGGGTCTGGCTACACCACACATACATTCTAGGAAAGGAGAAAAAACTCTCTGGGCCCTATCTTGCACCCGTCCAGCGCCTGCGTCGTTTAAATAATGCACCTGCGCCCATCTTTGCACCCATGGGCGTGCTGGTCTTACAGGGAGGTGTGTTCAGGTGAATTCTTGGCGTGTTGTTATCTTGAGGCAGCGGGAAGTGATCAACAAAAACCTGGTCAAAAGTCCATAAAGTTATTTTAACAGAGCATTAATAAAATGTGCATAGGGTTATGCACAGCGCACACACACTATGCTTGTTACACACCCAGGGTAGCACAGCAGCACAGAAACATTCAATAGATTACAAATAAAAATATTACGGTGCAAATCCTTCATCATAATAGCAATGCTCCAAGGTCCAAACGCGCCGTAGATCTTTAAAATAGGCCCCTCTGGGTTGTTTGCATTTCCTTAAACCAATCACAATCGTCATGGGCAGCGCTAAGCTGTGTCATTTTCCTATTTCCAAGCTTACAAAACCTATACAACAAATGTTGTTTTTGGATTGAATGGAATAATTGATCGGATGATACACGGACCAGAGGCCTATACTACGGAGCAAGATCAACATGCCCTGGAGTTATTTACGTTACCCAGCTTCAACAAACCTAACAATAAGGTGGTTATCAACTTGTTTAATCAACCCGGGGTTTTCCAATCTAGCAACAATCGTGTTCACATAAAAGGGGCAGTGTTTGCACCATATGACCAATTGTCCACTTGGTGGACAAGTCTACCAGAGCCACATCATTTACACAAGAAGAGCAAATGATAATCCTACAGAAATATGAAGAACACAGACACATAATACAGGCAAAAAGCTACAGTCGTTGCTGCTAAACCCAGTAAGGAAAGCTGGCCAAAAAAATGCCGACACTGTAAATGCATAAGTTACAAGGCTTATCACATATCACTGCCTCATCAGTCAGGCACAACAAGATCTGACCATAATTACACTTGTGCATTCCATTAACTTTCATTGCTGTAGCCTTTTCTTTCAGTTGCAACCCTGGCAGTGGTAAGCGATCGTGGGAGCAAATAAAAAATGTATATAAAAACATAATTCAAACTGATGTGTCGCATTGGCAACATATACGGCTCAAGAAGCTGACAAAGATGTAATTCCCTCCCCGGAAAATCTATATCTTTCATAAAGATGCCCATCAGGGAATGTCAACGGGTTTCGTCGGTCTCTAAATGTTCTAACTTTTCTGAGCGCACCTCTCACTATCCGCGCACCGAGTTCCTTTTGTATCTGAGAATGGTTACGCCATTATCAATCCAGTATTGATTGGTCAGTAGGCGGTGCTTTTACACCGGTTGATCTCTAATTTCATCTCTACCTGCTCCCGAGCTGGTTAGATGTTCAGCATAAATTACCATGGCGATGTAACCCGGTAACAAGTGGCCCACCGTCGTGATACACAAAATCCTGGGTTGACCTGAAGTTACCTTGGTAACCCCAAATCTCACTTCTTAGTATAGGCCTCTGGTTTCCATGTTTGTGAACCTGTATTTGTGCGTTCTATTTAGCCTGGAAATGCCGAGTAAAGACCCCTGAGATTGAACAAGTCACTGCTCTGTTTTGGCAGCTATTTCTTGTTGTTGATTGCTATCAACTTTGAAACATCAGGGTAACATGTCTGTAATGCCTGTATTGATGCTTTAAACAGATGAATCCAGTTACTATTTACAGTATCTGTATTATCAGGGGCTGCTCCCATTACACCTAACACATGTTTGTCTTTACTCATAACATGTGACCAGCTGTGACATTGGGTAATCAAAGTAAGTGGTTGGGGATAGGGTGTAGCTCCACGCAGAGGATCCATCTCACCTCCATAAACCACAACATCAACATAACAGAAACATAAAAAAATAGCATAAAGGTCAGTGTGTTTTTTTTCTTATTTTATTTAAAAAAAATTGGGATTTAACGTGCATGTTTCCGCTTTAAGGCAGATTGTGTGTTATTCGTCGCACCCTCCTCCCCCTAAGTTTCCCAGCCCAGCACTTGTCATTCATTTTGATGAGCTGTCTGCTACAACCTAGAGGTGTCCACCTCTAGCTGGAGGCTATAAAAACAACAGAAATGTTCATTGTTTTTGAGCAGGTCTTGTCAACTGGTCATGTGTGCGATACTGCTTCCCTCCTGTTGTTGTTGCAGTGACCTTTCTGTGCATGACAGCTGCACCACAACAGCAAACACTGTACACCCCCCGGAGCAGGGTTTATGTACTCATACCCAAGACTTCTTGTGTGTGGAATTGGTGCATGTTGTAGTTTTTAAGAGAATGGGGTATTATTATTTTTATTTTACTGTTGCAGCTCAGCCGAAGCACCTCAATAAGAGTACGTTGGGGGTGCAGAACAAATGAACAGCAATATGTTTTCTAAAGGAGCCTTGATCAGTTGAAATGTATTGCCTCACATATCAGATCAACGTACAGAGGTTGAATGTCACCAAGTGAAATTGGTGAAAGTGAGCCCGCAGGCCCTGGGCACCAGCTAATGAAATTTTGATGCAGCTTCATTTGGAACTATATTTTTACAGGATTACGTTCCTGACTCCGTTTCCAATTTCAAAGGCGAGCTTTCACCACTGCTGGGGGGGGTAGTAAGCCTAGCTGCACCACTTCCCAGAATAGGAAGGTTCGGAACAATTTTGTTTGTTTATTTTCAACATGCAGAAGGCTTCCAAGTGATCAACTAATCTGAATCACTTTATTTTTTTATCCTTTTCCCACTTGGCTCTGTTAATCCATGAAGTGAGATATGCGGTGGGTTTTATGTGTGGCTCTCTCGATTAGATTAGATTAGTGCTTTCATCACTTGTGGCCAGATGAGAGAGAAAGTGACTGTGTGGGGTTATAGAACTGCCAGCTCTCTCTGTTTTAATGGTTTTGAACTGATGACAGCTTCACCCCAGAATAAACACTTGATGGGCTCTGTATTGTTGGTAATGTTTATATTTCTGCTGCTCATATGCATGCTTATATCCTAGAGCTGATGTGAATGCATTTCATTGGTTGCATAATGTTGGATGTGTTGAGTGCATATAGTACGGATGCACAATTAATAGTGTTAAAGGGTTACTACCAGGTTTTTTTTTCAACCCTATTGTCCTATGTTTTGTATATAAGTGACTGATAGGAACAACAATCTTTGACATTGGTCCAGTATTAAGCAAGATCACTGCAGTTGGCAGCAGAGAAACAAGCTACAATGTAAGTTAATAGGGCAATTGTACAGTTTGTATTAGAGATGTACCAATTGACTGGCTGGTGACCGGAATTGGCCGATTTTCGTGATCGGCCATGACCGGCCAGTCAGTCGGACATATGCCGATTAAATGCCGGTCAAATGCTGTAAATAAATAACATTGTAAAGGTTACCCTACAAAATGGATAGGAATTATATATAGGCTAGCAAGTAATAACAATAAACCCACTATTAATTACATTATCTTAATGCAGTTTAACTACTGTAGCATGTAAATAATGCACATAAAATACAAACGCGAGCTAGGGCGTTCAACAATCGCCATTATATGGAGTCAACAGCCACGTGCAACCTAGCTAGCTGGAGAAGAACACAAACGACAAAATCACCAGCTAACAATGAACTGACAACATAAGTTATACAACAACGTGCCTGCTGGCGGTGTGAAGCGCGTGTCCACGCTATTCTCCGACATGCACTCTAACATCACTGCTTATAGACGGCATTTTGTATAATTGCATTACCTGTTTTTCCCCTGTTTTCATACAGAAGTTTACTTTGCTAAATATATAACTTTTTTTTAGTTGGATATTGGATGTGAAAAGAAGGAAATGGTTCCTCCATAACATTGCACTTTAGATGTGTGTGAATTTCCCACCCGAGGAGTAATTTTATATAGTTCTGTTTTATAACGATCGATTATCTGTTTAAAAAATGTTCTATGTTCTATGCAAAATGTAATATGTTCTATTAAAGAAAAGATAGAAAATAAATATTTGTGTGTGCTGAAGATCACAATCTTGTGCGATCAAATTTTTGTTGCATTTCTGCTTTGTTTCCATTAGCGGGGAAATGCATTGCATCAGACCAAGCGCTACCAATTTCTCCCTTAGCTGCATCAACAAATGATTAGGGTTGGGTACCGAAACCCAGTTCCACTATGGAACCGGTTCCTACGCAAACGGTAGTATTCGGACCAGATTAGAACGCAAATTTCGGTTCCTCATTTCAGTTCCGACTGAAATATTTTCCCTCTGTCGCTCCGTACAGTGGCACACTCTTTTTTTCTTTCTCCTTTTGTCGCCAAGTGGCGCACGTGCCTGCTCGCGGTGTGAAGCGCGTGTCCGCGCTATTCTCATACATGCACTCTACAATCCCTGCTGATAGACAGCTTTTTGTACACGCTCCAAAATGGACGTAAAAATATCACACTATCGTTAATGTAGGCTACTTTGCCATATTTTCCCTCTGGGCTCACCAAAAAGGACGTAACAGCATACATTCACTGCACGTGATCGCTAGTAAACATATTACACTTGCTCAGCTAGTCTATCGTTCAGGACAAGACCCTGTAGCCAGACACCATCTGAGAGAGTTTTCTCCTGTGCAGGACATGCCAAGTGTCTATCTTGCCAGTGAAGGCAAATATGGTCATTTTTTGCAAAAGAACTGCTAAAGTTTGAAGCTGGTTGGCATACCAACTCAACAACATTTATTTTGTTGTTACTTGTTAATAGTGTAACTGTTATTTGTTAAATTATTGTAATTATGTGTTAGGGGACTTAGGTTTACTTATTATATATTTAAGTACTTTAAAACGTTTATATTGTTAAATTTAAGTAATTTTCAATTTAAAAAAAAAAACTCCATAAAAGAGCCTTTCTTTGATGTCATTTTTCAGTTTTTCAAGAATCGGTTTAGGAATAGGTTAGGAATCGGAATCATTTTAAAAGTACCGGTTCGGCATCGGAATCGTAAAAATCCAAACGGTACCCAACCCTACAAATGACAGGGGGGCAGGGCATAGAATACATCTGACAGTGTGTGAGAGAGACAGGAGTAAAATGCCGTCTTCAGCCTTCATACTGAGTTCTCCTCGAGGATCGCGCAGTACTAAAGCACCCTTCTACCTACTGGAGTTTGGAGGTGGAAAAAATGGTTTGCATAACAAGAGATCTCTAGAGAGTGGTTTGGGGCACAGGCGACATTTGGCTACAAGTGGGCTGTGTATTAGTTACATTTTTGATCTTCAACTTTTTAGAATTACATGCATACGCAACATTTATTCAAAGGTGTTCTACAGAGCAGATAAGAGACTTGGTTATTCTTACAGTATGAAAAAATGACTTGGATACATTGAGATACAATGCAAATCATTTTTTTTTGTTATTCTCATTTTTAACCAGAATGGTGCAGCCCTGCCATATGGGATGGAAAGCCGATAAAACCCAGTGGTAGAATGTAGTGGTGTATGTGGTGGAAGTAAATGTACTCAAGTACTGTACTTAAGTACAAATTTGAGGTACTTTACTTGAGTCTTTTCTTTTCATGCCACTTTCTACTTCTACTCCGCTACATTTCAGAGAGAAATATTGTACTTTTTACAGCACTACATTAACCTGGCAGCTTTAGTTACTAGTTACTTTACACATTAAGTTGATTGACAGAACTGCGTGGATCGTTTCCAGTTTCTAAAATGTGAGCGTTTTCCTGCATTGAGTACTTTTAATACTTTAAGTACATTTTCCTGATGATACTTACATACTTTTACTTCAGTCACATTTTCAATGCAGGACTTTAACTTGTGCCTTGAGTGTTTTACAGTGTGGTATTTGTACTTTTACTTAAGTAAAGGATCTGAATACTTCTTCCACCACTGAATAAACCCTACACACTCATACCACAGTCTCTGGCATATGATAAATATCCATGTTGCATTCATCTTAAACAGTCATCCTTCCCCTTTGGCCGTCTACCTCCTCATTACTGCCCCTCTCTCTCTCTCTGTCTCTGTCTCTGTCTCTCTCTCTCTCTCTCTCTCTCTGTCTCTTTCCCTCCCTGGGCTCCTCTCTTTCCTTCCCTCTTTCTCCATGTGCCCCTGCTGGATGGATGGTTTTGCAGCTCAGCTAGGTGCAGCAGCTGGTCCCCCAGGAGATCACTGACCCGGGGTGAACACTGAAGAAGAGTCAAATTAACGTTTTATTTCATTACTCACATTTAAACACCAGCAGCAGTAGTAGTTCTAAATGTCATCCAGAGGGTAAATGCTGTTCAACCAGGAGGAAACCGCAAAGACATCAACGGCACCATGACAACACAGGGAAGGCGACACACATTTACATATATACCACAAAGCTGCTGTTTATTCTAATATCTCTATGTATTTTAGATCCTAAGTTCTTTGTAAAGCCAACAGCGTCTCTCTGTTCCTCTCTTTAGCTCTGCAGTACGGTATAATGCCATGCAAACAGATTGGGTGAGCGGTAGCCAGAGAGCTGCAGAGAGAGCACCTCGGAGTGGTTGCATTAGTTTGTTAAGCATGGTAATTCACTGTGGGGAGAATTCAATTCAATTTTATTTATAGTATCAAATCATAACAAGAGTTATCTCGAGACACTTTACAGATAGAGTAGGTCTAGACCACACTCTATAAAGCCCCAACAAATCCAATAGTTCCCCCAAGAGCAAGCATTAGCAGTGGCTATTGCGACAGTGGCGAGGAAAAACTCCCTTTTAGGAAGAAACCTCGGCAGACCCAGACTCTTGGTCCTTGAGAATGCCTAAGGAAAAACAACTGCCACCATTTCAAAGAGAGTCTGCCTCTGTAACTGTGCAGACTTTCTCTCCTGGGCATCAATCCTCATGGCTTAAAGTATTTCATATCCTATATAAGGACAGATTAAGAACAAAAATATATATACAAATACAAAAAAAGTGAGTTTAGACAAAGCGGCTTCACGCAGCCAGCAGTTAGTGGGCATATACTGTATGTAGCTTGTCTCCCACTGCCATTGCATCTAACTCAGTTTGCTGACTGCTATGACATTTTTTTCATGTTATGAAAAAGTGCAGTGGCTGAATTTATTGTTGCAGGGTCTCTGCTTTGTTGATGAATGCACTCTGAGCTCATCCTTATCTGGCAGGACACATTAAAACATGAAGCGTACCATTAGTTTTTCTGCCTTTCTCCGAAAGAGACCCGACTGACAAGGACAGCAACATGGGTTATAGTGACCAGAGTCAAAGGGATTCAAATAAAGGACTTCATGGTAGTCATCGAAGGACAGATCAAGATGTAAAACAAACGGGGTGTGTGTGTGTGTGTGTGTGTGTGTGTGTGTGTGTGTGTGTGTGTGTGTGCGTGTGCTCTGTGCTGCATACATGGGATTCCATTTATCGCATATAAGAATGACTCATGTCACTGTTGAACTGGAACATTTTAATATATTGACGCAACCTAACGCCGTACGAATTTTGGCAATCCTTGAGTTTGACAAAAACAAAAGTTTGGAGATAGGTGGTTTTCACTAGACAATGACAACATGTACATACAAAATATTAAAATGTATATAGTATGCACATCTCATGTATGCCCCTTTTTAATGTATTATTCATGCGCCGCAAATAAATGTACGGTATGTGAACTGGCCACTTTATTAGATACACCAGTTCAACTGCCGAATATTGCAAATATCTAATCAGCCAGTCACGTGGCAACAACTCAATGCCTGTAGACATGGTCAAGATAATAGCAGAAGTTCAAACCAAGCATCAGAATGGGGAAGAAAGGTGATGCAAGTGAACTTTTTTCTTGACCCAAATTTTATTCAACAATCTGCACCTATGATATTTTTGATGATTAGTATTACGAATTCATGTTTTTCTTTTTAGACAGTAATACCCCCCTTATCAACTCTGCCGGTGCCAGAGAGCATCTGTCATAAATATCGGAAGAGTTTGGATAAACTTGGTGTACTCAAGTACATTGACGCTGTATGGTGTCTGGCAGATAGATTGCGTAGACCCGTAATTAATGATTGAGTTGGTCACATGATCAGACACGTTGTTCTGATTGGAGGTAAAGCCTGTAGTGGTTTCTAGCCGACCTTCTTATGGGCTTGACTTTACAGGTCTCTGTAATGTACGAGGAGGAGATGGAGTGGTCTATTAAAAACTAAAAGCCACAAGCTTGTCTTCATTGAGAGTTAACCCAATGTGACATTGACTCTGATTTATGACTGTACAACCTCTGGCATAGTACATTTTTAATGTCATTACTTAAGCTCGTATCTTAAAACCCTAAAACCACTACAATGCCTTCTTCTTATGGAAGAGTCATTGTTGGGAGCATGACACTCGATCCCACCCATGTACAAACCAAACCTAGATAGGCTGAAAATTTGATGAAACGAAGCATCATCATGAAGGTGACACACTGCGGTCATGACAGCCACGCATGGCTCTTTAGCTGATTGCACCTGTCAGGGAATGCAATATCAAATACAAGGCTGTTATGAAAATCCAAGAGATCTGTACAGATGAAATCCTCTTGACTTAAAAAGCCCTTCAGCTACCTACCGCTAACACCCTCTTACCCAATTGGAAGTATAAAAGTAGGGTTTGACATGCAGCAGAAGAGTTGTAGAGAAATCGGAGCATTCAGACATTTTCATAGTGAGCGTGGGTATTGCGACGGGAAGAAGGTGACAGTTGTACTTATTTTACACAGGGTTCACAGGAAGGCTGAGGTAGCAGCGTCAACGACACGACATCAGCTTCCTACATGGAGCTGGCTGCTCGCTCCACTTACTCCACTGTGTAGTTTTCCTCCTTCAGTTCTAAAGTAGTGCAACTAGAGTGGACCATGTGCTACTTTGGCTTGATTTTCCTAAAAAGTATAGTTAAAAAAAAACCCACGATGTACACGTGATTTGAGGCCCATTAAACTTTTCTTACACTTCTTTTACTACATCATAAGAACAAGGAAATATGCTACAGTAGGTTTAGACAAAAGTTCTCAAAGTTAGGGCTGGTTATGGTTCAAAAGCGTTTGATACCAATACCGCGACTGCGAGACTGGTTCCTGAACGATGCCTCTACGACGTTTAGACAGCCAATCACCAGCAATATTAGATCTTGGTAGAAGCATGCTGCATGCTTATTGGCTCACAGACGCTGACGAGCAGACCCAAACAGAATCTGCCGATTTTTTTTTTACACTTTTAAGAGGTAATCCAGATTGAAAATCTGCGGAATTTAGCGGACTGTTTCTCTGCTTGTGGTGTGGTGGAGTTTTATTTAAAAAAAAAATTATTTGTTTAAAATCTGCGGAATTCTGTGTCTAGAGATTCCGTGTAGCCCTGCTGATAAGATTTACTCCTTAAGTAATGAAATTTGTTGAATTACAAGGCATTATTAGATACTCGATACTGTGGAGGCAATTTGGTCGGTGCCTAAAAAGTATCGAAGTTTGGTACCCAGCCCTGCTCAAAGTAATAATTCTAAATTTGGGAATTATTTACTTTGTTGACGAGAGTTAGATGAGAAGATGGAAACAAAGATATAACATGTTAACTTGTGAGATTCAGAAGTACTGGTAGTTGGATTTTGTTACCTTGGGACAGAGCCAGGCTAGCCGTTTCAGCCTGTTTACAATTGTTGTGCTAAGCTAACTAGCTGCTGGCATTAACTTCATATTTACCCTATAGTCATGAGAGTAATATCGGTCTTTTCATTGAACTCTCGCAAATAAGTTGGATAATTCCTTCAATATGTAGGATTATTAAACATGGCTTATGTAGGATGCATGGTCAGCATGTTTTGCTGTATTATATTGTTGGACTATGCTGCTTCTGACACAATTTCAGGGTATTAGGGCTGAACGATAGGAGGAAAATATGCAATATGCCCCAACACTGTTGAATATCGCATTAATGACAAAAATTACTTGCGAAAAAATAAACAGATTAAAATCTATTCATTTCTCTTTGAAATGAAAACAAATGACAGGAAAGTGTAGCCATGATGTGATTTGTCAATTAAAAGTTTGTTTTGCCAAATGTAACGGTTCAGCAGATAAAATACCCATAATACTGTACTATGATCCATACAGAAAGTTACATGTTATTATTCTCAACACTGTTTCCTCCTAACTCCTGTTAAATCATATAAGACTAGGTGTATTAATCCGTGTTTTGGCAATCCTAAACATGCTGTTACGTTATGTAACATTACATGTCCTGTTGCACACATTAAGATCTCATCTGACCAGATTTCTGTCATTCAAACAACTCTGAGTTGTAGTTTAAAACTCGTACAGCCAATTTAATATAATTACGGGTTTTATTCTGGCTTGAGTCCATAAATACAGTTAATGGATACAGGCACGGAGAATTGAAGGCTCGGTTAGCAACGATTAGCTCCGTTAGCGGTTAGCTCCAGTCAGCTCCGGTTAGCACCGTTATAAAGATATGGAGTGGAGGAGACTGCCGTGGACATGGATAACAACCAGACTCTGATAAAAGACTTTAGGGGAGCTTTCACAGCTGTGTGGCTGTGGTCCTTCTACGGTTTTATTAGTACAGTTCATCCCATTGCAAGACTACCAGCAGTATGCTAATATTAAAGGCGTAACTCTCGCCAAAATGCAACCTAGGGTCTTTTTGTGAATGTACCAAACTTTTATCCGTGGCGCTTCCGTCCTAATTATGCTTTTAAACGAAAGTTTGACTCGGGTACACAAAGACCCTAGGTTGCATTTTGGCGAGAGTTAGGTCAACGTAACGATGCATGCACGTGGCGCGAAACGTCACAAGGGGGAGGGGCTAGAGGCAGCTGGTCTGGCTGCGCTGTAAAAAATACACCGTTGTTTGGGAAAAAATGTAATTCGGATTTTATCTACCTGGGCGGGTCTCAATTTACCTTGGCGGTGCGCCCAAGTGGAACCTATGTATGGGAAACACTGGAGACCAGCAAGGTTTTGTATTCCCTGTTGCATTTGATTTATGCATGGTTATGAAATAATTTTTGCCTCTAAAACTCCCTCACATGCATAGGCTACATAAACATGTAAATTCATCTTATTTTTAAGTTCTTCTGGAGCGTCTCTAAATGATTTCTGACACATGTACCCAGTGGTACAGAGGCATCTTAAAATAAAATCTCTCCCCCTTTCCTGAGCTCTGCTGCCTAAAGGCCTTGACACACCAAGGCGACGGTGAGCGACCGTCACCCTAGTTTGTGCCGTGTGTCCCGACCGTCGCCATGAGTCAGCCTTCGTCGCCTTTTTTCGGCTGGCGTCAGTGGCTGTCGGCCTTGAAAACGAGAGTGAGGAAAACAAACGAGACTGTGACAGGCACACACAAGGCTCTTTTCATTTTTCATCTCATCTGATCAATCCAATACACATAAGAGCTGTCAAAACTGATCAAAAATTACGTTTGAATGTTCCTTCTAAAAACACACACAGGTTATATGTATGTCCTTAAGATGGCAAACGTACAACAAGATATATATTCTACCTGTGTAGGTATATTTATTCCAACAATAACATGTCTTTTAAAAGATCTCTACATACCTACACATTACAAAATAAACTAACTTTAATAAACTAATATTCTTTACCGTGATATTTAATATAAAGACCGTAATAGACCAAGCAAGCTAGCTAGCTTACCAGTCAGCTGGCCAGCCTCTAAATTAGTGAAATGTAACAACTTAATGTTTGATTCACACGCTCTTGAGAGACTTGGGAGACTTCTTTGCCAAGAGAATGGATGACAGCCTGGGAGAGGGACAGTCCGGTTAGCCATCTCTCAGTGCCCGCTGTCTTCCCGGCGAGGAGTGAAGCAGAGGGACCGTAGGCTCCATTTGGTTCTGCTGCTGATCGAGCAAACGCTGTTTGTTGTGGGTATCATAGCAACGTTATCCGGTTTCCCTTGTTGAATGACGAATAGATTACTGCTGCCTGCTGGTATGGGACATAGGTGGTACTTGGCTGTCGGCTGTAGTCTCTGCAGTGCTAATTTTTGACCAAGGCGACGATGGCCGACGTGAGGCAACGCCACAGTCGGCCTTCGTCGACACTAGTCCCCGGCCGTCGGCTTGGTGTGTCAGGGCCTTAAGGTTGAGCCTGTGACTTATCTAAAAAGGAGGAGAGAGGTAGATGCACAACGAACACTACGCACATGGCATACATAGAAATAAATACTATATTAGAGCAAAGAGCAAAGTTCAATAACTGAGTACTCTGTGGACATTATGTGAATGCTCAGTGGTGAGCCTGTTGCACAGCAGAACCATACTAATGAGGGCAGGTTTATTATCGTTTCCCATAGCTGATATACTGAAGGACACTATAAGCATTCAGATGAAGTTAGTCAATAACTGTCAATTATTTATTACATTTTAGATCACAATTTCCCTCTTCGTATAATTTAAAGGTTAATGACCCATGTATGAAGTTAATAACTAATTCATTAATAATGTAATGAATGGTGAACATATTCACTCTTGTCAGTGTTCAATAAATTAAAGTCAAATATAATCAAGTATAAAATAAATCTAAATAAACTACTTGCAAAGATAATAGAATAGAAAACCTCGCACATGGCTGAATCCATCCATTTTTGAAAGGATATGTATAAAACAATACTGTTCTGCCATGATGTATTGATACGTGGAAAGATTCATTAAAAGATGAATTCATTTTTGTTTCCTTTAACATCAGTAATGCTAAACCTCACTTGCATCTCCTCTGCATCATTGGTTTGATTGACTTAATTTGGGTAATCAAAGATATGCTCTACATTAGGTTTTGATGTTATACGGTGCCCTGTAAATAAGCATGAAATACCTTTTTAATAAATCATGTTACAGGAGAGGTGCCCCTGCATTTCCCAGTTGTCAAGGCAAATCTTCAAATCGGCGAGCTGTATTGCTGTAAAATAGAAGCTATTTGCAAGCTCTATATGTGTCAGAGCAGTATCGGAGCAAGGATCATTTGGCTTTTATCAAACATGAGCTGGTTATCAACAAATTCTCGGCTCTAATGTAAGCGTGCTTTGTGAAATACACATGGTTCTCCTGTGCATTCTTTTCAAGACTGCTCCAATGAGGCTCATAACTTTTCTTTTCAATTTCACAAACTCCAGCGTTGTAATGGCACCATTCTTTAACCTCGTACTGCTGCTCTGTCTATATCTGAATATTACAGTCATTGTATTGTATGGTGGTATATGTATATGTGTATCTGATCCGCATCCTAGCAAGTGCTAACTCATAAATCTAATTCTAATCAAATGTAATTCACTCTCCTGGTCTTTGAGCTATGAGCTCTCTGCAGTCTGATTGCAGCTTGTGATGTGTTTACAGTCTAACGGTGCTGTTCTCCACCAGCCACAGCTAAATTAAAATGGGGAGGTGAGATAGGGCCTGTCATCACCAGCTTAAGCACTTCACACACAAGAGGAGATGTGCCACAGAGTCAGAAGCAGCTGCTTGCTCACCTTTCAGTAAATCAGCACTACTACTTTGGAAAAGCTGTAACCAAAGAAACACCCAGGATTTCCCCATTAATTGTGGAAATTCTGAATAGTGATCTTACAACATAGAATAGTATACAATTGGCCGTTCGCTAAACCTCTCTCTTAAACAGCAATAATAGCTTTGCAACTGCAACCAGGCACAGGCAGGCCTGTTGACCTTTGGATTTTTCCAAATGTATAAGTGGTGTGCATGAAGCTCTAGTTAGAGAGATACTTGACATTCAAAGGGTTTTTATAGTTAAATTTTGGCTTAAATTAAATACAAGCCATCATTTATATAAATTTTGCAGGGTCCTTTTTTAAAACTAATCAGCTGCATTAGCTTCATGATAACATTAGCTTCAACATAAAATTGAGAAGCTGGCTTTTGTCTAACTGTCTGAAATCAAGAAACTATTGTTTCAGAAATTACTAAGAATGTCGAGTGGCATATCTCTCACATTATTGTAAACTGCATGCTAATGGAAAGCTTGACAGGCATAGCAAAAAAAAACAAGACAGGCGGGCTTAGCTAACAGTCTATTGTAGAAATGCTGGATTGCTTTTACAACATAATAGAGTGAAGCAAGAAAGAGTCCTAAAACCCGGAAATGAGTTGGCCTTTTTGCACTTCCTATTCCTTCATTCCAAAGTCAATGGGTTCTTGGTTGGATGCTCGAAATAAGGTCTGTGGTTTACGAGTTTTTAAAGTTTTATTCTACAACATAAAATACATCTGTAAATATCCCACTTGTGAATTTTGAAGCTTGTACTGGCTTGTGGCTCAAGGGTAGAGTGGTCACCCCTCAATCACAACATTGGCGGTTTGATCCCAGATTATTAGTAGTTGATGAAACCGATAACCGATATTTGGAACTGATGTGCATTTACAGTGAAAATGAAAATCTTTGTCAAAATTAAGATTGGAATGTTACAAACTCTAATGCAAAACTTAAACGCTAACTTCCGGGTTGGCCTACAGAAATGCGTCATCACTCCAACACTTATACTTTTATCAACAGCTCCCCTGGAGGCAACAATTCACTATAAGAAATGCTTCAATTCTGATGGAAGATGTTATCAGAGAGACATGCGCATGCCAGCATCATATATTCATTTTCACTCTACTTTGCTTGCGAAATTGAGACATCCATATTTGATGTCCTTCCTGTCTTTTTCTGAGATTATCCTCTCTCCCAGAGACCATCACTGCTGCCCTCCCATACAAATCACCTGTTTCTGATACGGTCTCCACGTGACACAGAGAAATGCATGAATCCCATTTAAACAGCATGTAAAGCAATGACTGGGCGGCAAGCAGCCGTTAAGACAGGACTTAATTTGTCTTATGTGGCAGTGTAGCTTTACAATTAATTCTGCCTGATAGCCTGCAGAGGCACATAGTCATTGTGAGCATAAATGGAGCATCACTTGCTATTATGTCGACATCTGACGGGTTAACAGAGAGTGAGAGTCAGTGCTGTTTCGGCATGAATCTTTAATTATAGCGACCCTGATACTGCTTCCTTCACCTTTTTTTTAAATAGCCACAGACCCTCAGCTGTTATGAGCTTTGTTCTTCTTGGTCAAGGAATTGATATACACTAACAGATTGTATCCATGGCCTAAACTTTAATGATGCTTGGTGAGACCAGGCTGTCTGCTGATCTCACTAATCAGCCGCCAGTCTCGAGGAACAGAAAATGACTCATAGTTTTCAGTCTGCTCTCCTTCTTGCGTCATTTTGTTTTCCACTGCAATACGTGTTGAGCAGCTTCTTCAGGGTTTTAATTATGTCCTGCCTGTTTGTTGCTTTCCTGGATCCTTTTTTCCATTGTTGTTCACAGCAACAATCCTGTTATTTATTATGTGATGAGAGCAGCGTTAAGATTTCGATTAATTAAAACTAAGGGGTCCAACAAAATCACGAAAAAGGGTCCTCAGAACAGAAGTACACATCTAGCATCTAACGATAGCAACTTAATTTCAAATTCAATTAATCTTGATTATTTTATCGATTTAATGGATTAGTTGTTTGGTCTATAAAATGACAGAAATGTCTTGTTTTGTCTACAACTCAGAGATATTCAGTTTACTATCACAGAGGAGTGAAGAAACTAGAAAATATTCACATTTAAGAAGCTGGAATCACAGAATTTTATTACTTATTATTAATTACTCTAAACCAATAAATAGATTATCAAAATAGCTGGTGATTAATTTAATAGTTGACAACAAATCAATTAATCTTTGCAGCTCTATACACATCGTTTGAGGACAAGGTTGTCATCATACTTATGGCCATATAAGGCGATTTAGAGTCCCTTCGTTTAGATACAACAGGCTTAAGAACTTTCATACATCAGTGTATCCTGTTGCTTAAAGCTTTAGTGCGTAACTTTTTGATATTAATGAACGTCCGTTACATTCAAGCCATTGCCAAATGAGTTGCTACAAAGCTAATGAAGTGTGTATTTTCCTGTTTTATTTCTTCTTTTGAGCGGAGCTGTTCAGGAACGCAAAATGAATTTCGGTGTGAACTGACAATACATTTGTACAGTATCGTATCGTAGCGAACATGCATCCATCAAGAAGATGGAATGATGGTATGAACTGTGGATGCCACCACCAGTGTCAATAACAGGGTGTAAAAACAACTCTACTGTACTCATAGCAGCTCTGTTCCTCCGTCCTCTCCCTAGGTTTGATCATTCCAGATCCATGCCCACCTCCTAACACACACGGTCAGTGTGTTGCTGACAGTGGCTCTAACAAGACCTGATAAATGATGTGTTCTCTGACCCTCGAGAGGGCTGCAGGAAGCACACAGTAAAGGCACTGCAGTGAAACCATCAAGGCTTTTATGACTGCTGCTATTAAAGGAGCGTTTAAAAAAGTTAATATATTAATGTAATAGCTGTAAATTAAGAAACTTTATTGGGCTATCACTCATCCTGCTGCCATTAACAGTAGGGCTGGTCAATATACAGTATTATATCGATCGTGATATGAGACTAGATATAATTTTAGATTTTGGATATCATAATGTGGCTTAAGTCTTTTTCTAGTTTTAAAAGTGGCATCACAGTAAAGTGATGTATGTAAATGTAATTTCATAGTGTTCTATTATTTGCCTTTAACCACTTAGTCATTGTATCCACAATATTGATAGTCTCACTTTGCCAGACCTTCCTCCACCGCGGCACTGCAGAGGAAGGTCTGGCTAGTCCACACAGCATGGTCTGGTTTATTGGCATTTCTTTGAACCAATCACAATCGTCTTGGGCAGTGCTTAGCACAGGAAAAAGCCGCGGAGCCTCTGCAAAATAGCCTCGGGAAGGAACTTGTTTTGGTGGAACATGTGTACATTTAAAAGTAGTTTTAGTCGTGCAACAGAAAACTCAGATTGGACAGATAGTCTAGCTAGCTGTCTGGATTTACCCTGCAGAGATCTGAGGAGCAGTTAACCATAGTCCTCACAAATCCACCGGAGTTCAAAATGCCAACACAAAGAAAGAGGAAGGTAACAGACATCCGACCTAAATGAGTGAAATCTAGCGGAATTTCAGTCGCCAACAGAGCAATCCCGGAAGTGGAACGCCAAGGATATAGACTTCATTATTTATGTAAAATCTAGTTGTGAAGATATTTTGGTGAAGCACCAATTGTCAACCCTACAATATCATCGCAATATCGACATCGAGGTATTTGGTCAAGAATATCATGATATCTGATTTTCTCCAAATCACCAAACCCTAATACCAGTACAAACATACATCCATATATGTTATTGAACAAATGACACAGCAAGATTCCTAAAAAAAAAAATGTCCACTAGTCAAAGACAGAAAAAACACACACACACTAAAACCTGTTGTCCTCAGAGTGATACCATCCAGAGGACACTGAGCCCTGCTTGTGTATTTGTTGCTCAATGATGTCATGTGAAATAATAGAAAAATAATCCTTGGCAAAATAACATTTTTCTTCTTCTACTAGATGAGTCTGAAAGTCACAATTCATTACAATCTGATGTATCTATGTCTGAAAGCATGATGTCAACAATGAATACACGGCTCCCAGCATGACAGCGTGCTGCAGCCAGTCGTCCTGAGGTCGCCTTGTGTTGCCATATGGTTGTATGGAAGGTGACATGTGACGACTGCAGGCACAGCTGGCCCTGCCTGATGTGGCAGGAGAAAATAAGTTGCTTAAGAGAACCCAGCTGTGAGGAAGGGCACTTATGTCTTGCCTGTAAACCCTCTCTGCATCACCTCCTCTTGATGTGTTACTACAGAGCTAGTCTCGCATTGCCAGACCTTCCTCAACAGCGCTGCGGAGGAGGATCTGGCTAGTCCACACAGCATTCTGGGATGGGAGAAAAACATGCTCTGGTTTATTGGCATTTCTTTAAACCAATGGGCAGCGCTAAGCGCTGGACGCAATAACGGTGTCTCTGCAAAATAGCCTCAGAAAGGAACTTGTTTTGGTGGAACTTGCTTGTTCAAAAAGGTTGTTTAGTCGTGCAACAGAAAACTCAGATTGGACAGATAGTCTAGCTAGCTGTCTGGATTTACCCTGCAGAGATCTGAGGAGCAGTTACCATAGTCCTCAGAAACCAACTAGAGTTTACAGTAGAATGCCAACACAAAGAAAGCAGAAGGTGACGGACATCCGGCCAAAAATGAGGGACATCTGGGGGAATTTCAGGTGGCACCTGAACAATCGGGGAAATGAAACGTCGTTGAAATGGACTACTACAGTGTTTACCTGGTCTGGAGTTTGTTTGGATGCGGATTTGTGGTCAAAGCCTATTCGTTAAATGCTAACTTAGATTTGACAAAACTGAGATAATGCATAAAACTACTGTATTTTGAAAGTGATGCCTAATTGGTCTGCAGGAAAAGGAAGTGGAGGTGTTAACTACACTTCAAAACAAGGTGACACACTGTATTTGTTTCTGATTATCTCAGAGGGGAGTTTTCTTATTAATGAGAGATAACACTTATGCCTGCCTATCTAAGGGGGGGGCTTTCACACCACGGTCCGGACCAAACGGCTGAAATTTGGTCCGACCAAAAGAGGTGGTCTCGGTCCGGATCCAACTGAACCATGGTCCGGTTCGTTTATAGCGTGAAAGCATTTTTTGGATAGTTCGGACTTTCGGACCAAATAGAAGAAGCTCTGGCAGGCTATCATCGTGTTATAAGACCGGGGAAGCTCCTTTAAGGAACAGCTCAGTGCTTAGTGTGTAGGCTACATGAGAGAGAGAGTGACGGTGAATGTGCTCAGAGCAGACAGCTGTCGGCTCTCAGAGCAGAGAATACATCAGCAGGTTACTTGTTAAGTGGTAGTAAATGTACAGTGTAGGTTTCCGTTTGTCTCTGAATAAATGCTCCAGAAAGAAAGTTCCCGCGTCTTGCTTCTCAACATCACAACAACCAAAAAGAGCCGCGGCAGTAGAGGAGAGCAGCAGTCAGCTGAAAAAGGGGACAACGGTTGTAGCAAACATTTCTCAACGTTTTGCCACTGCTTCAGGTTATGTTATATAAATAGAGAGAGAGGCTTTGATTTTACCCTCTAACAGCTAGGGCTGTAGCAATAACCACAATATTGCAATACTGCACTTTTGACAAGCCAACTACAGAGGATGGCTACCGCTATGTTCATGTTTTTTTTTTTTTTTTTTTTTCTTTCATGAGGCTATGCCTTTCCTGTTTTACACTTTAATGTGTGTGTATTGAACATTATTTATTTGTTTGTATTTATATTGGCCAAATGCGGGTGAATTTGATCAACCTGCCAGCCACGATGGCATGGTAAACAAGGAGGGCATTTAACAAACGATTGAAGAGCCCTGCTAAATGCTGCTTGAAAGCAGCAGGGATTGGGAGTTTGGCTCTGGTTGGCTTTTTCCTCGTCCCCGTAATTGGAACATCAGATGATGTGGTCGAATGTGCGTTAGAATGTTGGATGTGTTTCCATTCACATCCTTCAAAACGGTGGAGCAACGCCAACACACCGTCCTTGTCTTATACACAACTCTCTCTCGGTTGCTGTTGTAGCTGACCAGGAAGCCGCAGGCAGGTCTTCCAGCTCCGGGCGTTTCATCTGCCCTCGCCATAGAATGACTGAATCGCACGCCAATTTGCGGTTAGTGGAACTTGCGCCTGTGAAATGAGGTTGCGGCATTATATGTATCAGTCTACATACCCTATGTAAATACATTATGATCACGCTGTTCAGCCACCCTCAATCCCAGCAGGGGAAATTCCTTCATCGAGACAGCCTTACAAACAGCTCCAGGAGGTATTAGCCAACCTTGGTAATGCTCCAGCTTACACTTGGTTTATGGTCACCGTGGTGTTCCCGGCGCAAAAGGTGCGCAAGCCATAAAATGATGTCATTTCCAGTGCGAAGGCTCCACAAGTTGTCGCGGTGCATTGTCGTGCAGCTCTAAATCTTTGTAACCCTGTGAGTTTCATTCCAGCTGGGAAGACTGGCTGACCAGGTTCGCCTCTACAAACTGTATGCTTCTCTATGTACAGCACATTGGGAAAAGAAGCATTTTGCTGAAGAATGTGAGAGAATATGAGAGATCACTTTGTCAAAGCTAAAAAAAACAGCTTTTATAGAAGGAGTGTTCGTAACATCAAGAGGCAGACAGTTATTTCCACTAGGAGATAAGCGACCGTAACGTTAAAAATGTAATGTTTGGCGGTACACCGTTGTTTTTCATAAATGTGTTTACTACTGTTGCCATGCAGCCTGCTCCTTTACTTCCGCTCTCTTCTTCTCTACTACTACTTCTTGCTTATTCACAAATTATTTGGTTTGTACGCCCTCTGGTGTTTCGGAGAATACTGCAACGAACAATGCGTTGAGCGTAAATGTCTCTGTGCATGCTTCATGCTCAATCTACGGAGGTCCAAGCCACACGCAGAAGTATAACTGAGCCTTGAGTATTACCCATGAGTAGTAGTTGGTGTTAATGTACATTTGGCAGTTTTCATTGATCAAACCCTGCTATGCCACAGGGATATGAAAGGAAGTGTCTACAGGTAGAACATGCTCTTTTACATCCTATGAAGTTCCATTGGATCATGTAGCCCCTGCTGCCAGGACAGACGGCGCTGTCGTCCTTGGACACGGCTTGTGACTGCAGCTCCTGGTCTCACTGCATGATAGTAGCGTGTTCCTCACCATCCGCCTCGGGGTCATCCTGCATTCAATGCCACGCAGAGCTAGTGGAAACACACAAGACCCATGTGCAGTCATGACCCATAGCTGTCAATCTATCAAGAGAATATGCTGTCAACGCCAATACGCTGTGGTATTAGGCTTGCATCAGCTTTTTATCAAAGGATTAGGGATAACATCCAAAGTTTTGCTGATGGGAAATTTTTAAATGCCATAGGAGTATATTCTCAAAAGTGGTGTTTTTAGGTTATGGAAGCAGAAACTTGCATATATTTGGCTTTTCATTTCACTGCTAAGTGCGTCTTTCTCAACATTTAGTTGTATTTTTCTTTTAGGTTAATTTCTAATCCCATTCCAACTTCTAATATGAGCCTACTATGTTGACATTGTAGTTGCTGAAAAAAAATTATCAGTATATCAGTGGCCATTATTTCTATCAGGAGATAACAGATATCGTTGCAGATATGCAAAGGTTTATTGTACATAATTATAGTTAAATATGCGGAGTCTTTGGCGATTAGACTCCATCATATAAATAATATTTAAAAGGGGTAGAAGAAACAGGACATATCCCCCAATGGAGTCTAGACACTGGTGATGGTGGAGAAGGAACCCGAAGACCGGACCGAAGGAGCTGTCTGCCGGAAGGGGACTCCGGGTGCCGTGGTTGACGAGACCGGAGGTGGAAGGGGAGGAGGAGGGTTGCGCGTTTGCCTGAAAAGACAGCTGACAGCAACGGAGAGAAAACATTTAAAGCAGGATGACATGCTGTGATTGGATCATGAATTTCGTGGCCAGTTCTGATTGGTTTACTGAAAAGTGAACGCCTCTAAACAGCTGAATAGGTTTAGGAGGAGAGACAGGTGATTGAAGTTATTAGAAGTCTTCCTGAAAGAATTTACGCTTAGCTTCATTAGAATAATAGAGTATAATGCCTTATCATATTAGGACATTTCTTTCCAGAAGCTAATGCTACAAATAGCAATGAAAATGAAGCCACAGTTACCAGCTGTCAAACTGCTGGTATTTGCAAAACGTTCCTTATTTTATACATGTTGGGTAAGTGGCTATGGGAAGGTACTGGTGGTTAGATAAATGGATAGATGGCGATAGATGGTTGTCATGGTTAGATGTATATGGGTATTTTTTTTTTTGTAGGATCCCCAGTAGAAGCAGTGTTAGGGTTGGGAATCACCACACGCCCCACGATTCCATATCATCACGATACTTAAGTCACAATATGATATTATTGCGATTTTAAACATATATTCTGTGATATTATTTTATATAATTTATTTCCTTTTTGTCCAACTTCATATAATGTTCCCAAAGTTAAACTTTGTCAACATCTGTTTTATCTTAAATTTCTCTGTTTGCAGTTCACAGTTTTCCATGTAGTGGACAGAAAAAGCAGCTAGGTTTATTATTCTACCAAAAAGTTAAATTCTCATGTGCAATTTATATAATAAAAGATTGATACTTGGCATCAGTATTGCCACAGAAAATATTGCGATTATTATGCTGTATTGGTTTAACACAAAAAGGAACTACAGACACACTTGCATGCACACTAATTACTAGCAGTGTCTTGTGCATAGTTGCAATTAACATCTTTTCATTAGGATGCAGCAGAATCCCAGGTTGTCTTCTCAGGGGTTGAGTCATGTTGGAAATTAATTTAGCTGGGCAGAGGTATCTCAGCATACTGTTTCTGCTTTCATATAAGATGTAACAAAGGGGGCACTCTTCATTCGGCTTTGTTTGACATTTGAAACTAACATATAGTCCAGTGTAGTCATCCCAGTTGCGTAATATCCACTCCCAGGCTTAAAGCCCAAGGACACATGGCCACAATTATTATGAAAGGTCACTTAGTGTAGCAGAATACGGTGCATCCACTCTGTTGCATACATAATTCAGTAGCACGAGCTCAGGGGTAGAATATATTTTCTTATAAACTCCGGTCAGACATAGTGCAACTGATTCAAGCCTGTTTTGGAATTTTATTGAAATAAATTAAATAACCTTCCGGTCAAATGGGTGAAGGACGCAGTTGGAGCCATACTGGCAAACTGCCTGACTCACAGCATCCAAGGCTTTTCAGTCCTTACTTTTCACCCCATGGTGTCAGCACTGATAGAATATGCCTGTAGTTAATGTTTCATGTGTGTCTCAAATTGATTAGCTATAAATTATTCAGTGATTTCTGCCACTAATGAAGATTGATCTCTTGGTACCTATGAGGTGTGTGTGTGGAAAGTCAGCTCTGCTCCGAGGTGTAAGTGAGAGGGAATCCAGGCAGAATGTGTGTGTAAGAGAGAGAATGAGCATAAATGCAACCAACACACACACACACACACACACACACACACACACACACACACAGGTTTTACTCCGCAAATGAAAAAAAAAACGATTGCTAGAAAAGACGTGATTCTTCACCCCTGAGATATTTGTCTGTGTGCTATCGGCGGTCTGCTATAAATGTCACAACAGCAGTTCAGTTTTTCCCAGATTCTGCCAGGGACACATGCAGTATTGTCTCCTATGTGTGCTTTATATGATGAACCGAGCTGTGTTGTAAGTGGTAAAGTTTTACAGTATCATTACAGAAAAAATGACCACAGCATGTTCATCTGGAAGAGGTTGAAGGGGTAGATCTCAAGCCAAATAAAATGTTGTATGACAAAATATAATCTTTTTTTGGATACTAAACTAAGAACCTTTACTTGTTTTGGAGTCAAGGCTGTTATTTACGGCTACTGTAAGCTGTGGCACACAAGTTAAAGTAGTTGCACTGGCTTTGGTCAAAAATAGTGACCAGTCAGAAGAGGATAAACGTTATTTACTTGTAAATGTTGACTTTTTGGCTGTTGCTGCTTACATAAACACTTGTTATTGTACTTGTATGCTGTAAAGTATTAACCTGGTTTGCCATCATGATGTAAGCCCTTTCTAAATATAAATCTGACAAGATTAATGTCTGGTCGGATAATGAATTTTGATGCAGAACAAAACTATTTATGCAATGCCCTCAGCCCATCCTTCTCTCCTCTACAGGCCTTGGCCTTGCTGATTAAAAGCCCATTCTGCACTGCTCCCCGTCACGGGCTTTACTCAATACATCACAGACAGAGAGATAGAGATAAAGCTCTTGCATTCATATTGTCCAACAGAGGATTTATGTTAATGTTTACACTGGATGTTCTCCTGTTGAACTTGTCAGTGTTATTTTTTAGGGGTGTCAGGATTCTCAAAATTTTCGATTTGGCTTTCGATTTTAGGGTCACGATTAAATTTTTGATTTAAATGGTTTCTTTTCAGCAGTGATGGCAATGCCACAATAAAAGCCACTAGAGGGCAGAAGGGTACTTTACAAAAACAGTTTTGAGTTTTTCAAAATTACCGAATTGCAGTTGAATGCACCATTAGTTAGAGACGCACATGAACGCAAAATGTTGCCTACCCGGTGACTTCAGGAAAACAGGAGGATTTTCCAGTTCTGTTGTTTCTCTGTTATCTACAACTCCGGCAGTGGTTATGGTGTCTGAAAAAATGCAGCTGCATGCCAGCCGGAAAGCACCCCTATTTTTAATCTGATAGAATAATAACAACAGTAATACAAACCTGAGATCTGACAAGGTTTTACTAATACCAATACATATAATGCAAGGAATTGCAGTTAAAGTAAAATCATAGAATGAATGAATGAAATCTTTATTTCGAATGATTTTATTTATTTATATATATATATATATATATATATATATATATATATATATATACATATATATATTAGGGCTGTCAATCGATTAAAAAAATTATTTTTTAAAAAATTAAAAAAATTAATCTAATTAATTACAGACTGATTAATTAATCGAAATTAATCGCATACATAATTAATGGTGCCTGAACCGATACTTTTTAAGAAAGTAAAAAAAGAAAAGAAAACAAAGGGTACTAAACAACAGTTGGTGACATTAAAGAACGGCTTGTTTATTGCTAAGGCCATATGGTCAAAATTAAATGATTTAATAATAATGTATAACAATAACAATAACTTATTACACTAGGAAATTGCTGTTGAACGACAAAAACAACCACTAAGGACATTTACAATAACTTCAAATGCACCACGAAGCTGTAGTTTACCAGTTTCATTGAACGCACCGTCTGTGTTGTTTTTCCGACGGCAGCTCGGCAGCTGCAGATTGTTACATCCCGCTGTTGAGTCACAGTCCTCTACAGTAAAACACAGTCACACTTTACACCGTTCAGCGTTAGCTGTCAGCATTGTAACCGTGTTTAATCCAGCTACTAGCTAGCGGTAGGCTAACGTTAGCTGCTGTCGAGTATAGTGTTAACTAGCGTCACGTGCAGCAGTGTTTGTGTTGCCTGTATCGTCTGTTTCAGAGCATCAGAAAAAAGAGCAGACATATCAGTGGCACCAGATATCGGTACCCAACCCTATTCAGGAAGAAGATTTTTACAAGTAAATGTTCCAGTTAATGATCCAGGCAGCACATTCTCGTCTCCCTCCTTCACAGTCCAATGGTGGCTAGAACGGCTCCGGGTCAAACCTCAATATGGAATGGATCTGCGTTAATCTGCGTTATTTTTTTTAACGTTATTTTTTCTCAGATTAATTAATCGAAATGAACGCGTTATTTTGACAGCCCTTATATATATATATATATATATATATATATATATATATATATATATATATATATATATATATATATATATATATACTAACTCAACTCAATTGCTAACTCAAGTTATAACCCCCCTCTTTATCTGTGAACAGTTGTAAGTTTCCCGGCAGCTGTTTATTTTTTGCTTCATAGATTAATTGTGCAGTCTTGAAATCTACCAGATGTGTAATTTTAAATACAGTAAATTGGTATGCTCATTATGTCCTACATTGTTTAATTGCGCTTTTTTTCTAGCGTGATTAGTGATTGTAAGGTGGTTTTGTAGGTGTTGTCCCAAACTTCAACACAGTAATTTAAATACGGTAACACAAGTGAACTATACAAAATATACAGTGCTTTCTCATTCAATACCTTACTTGCTTTCCCCATTATTCCAATACTCCGTGCTACTATAGCTCTAACGTGTTTAATATGGGGTTTCCAGCAGATTTTATAATCCAGAATCACACCCAGAAATGTATTTACATACACTCGTTCTATTTCAACATTGTTAATCATTACTTTTACTTGTGTATCAGTTTTGCGATTTCCAAACAGCACAAGTTTGGTTTGATCTAAATTTAACGATAATTTATTTAAGTCAAAGCACGTTCTAACCTTACTCATTACAAAAGCTGCTGCAAATTATCCCCAGAACAGAAAATATTAGTATTATCAGCAAAAATTACATATTTTAAGAGGTTTGTCACCCTACATATGTCATTTATATACAGAATAAATAATTTGGAACCCAAAATCGACCCCTGTGGGACTCCACAAGTGATATCCGAACACTCTGATTTGAACTCTCCTATTTGCACAAAATGAAGTCTGTTACTTATGTAACTTTTCCTCCAATCAAGTACAACCCCTCTGATTCCATACTTTTCTGTTTTATTGATTAATGTATATTTAAAATCTAGAAATACCCTGATTGCATATTTGTTATCTACAGAACTTGTAATGTCTTCAATTAACTCTATCAATGCCATAGATGCAGATCTGTTCGACCTGAATCCATACTGATTATCAGCTAACAATTCATGCTTCTCATTAAAATTATCCAATCTATTTACATACAGTTTTTCTAATATTTTAGAGAACTGAGAGAGTTAAGACAGCGGCCTGTAATTAGTAATTGTGTTTTTCTCTCCAGCAAATGGGAAACGTTTAGATCCAATCATAAATATAACAATGATGGTCTAGCTGCCATTCACCATGTAGTTAGGCAGTTTGTTTTTATTTCTGTGTCATGCTAAACTATTTGACCTTTCCTAGATGGGATAACAAGTAGGGTTGGGTACCGTTCACATTAGGGCTGTTGGAACGAATGCCGAAATTCGAATATAATTCGAATAGTAAAAAAATCAATACTATTCGAATGCTGAAATTACTATTCGAATGTGACTTTTTTTATAAATATGTTGGCTAACGTTAGCTAATCTCCCTCTTCTCGCCTTGGCCTACCCGCATAGTCACTCATGTCACGTTTTATGAACAATAACTTAGCGGGAGTGAGAAACACAAGGCATTGTGAGGTCTAAGATAACGTTAGTACAACATTACGGCGCTAGCGTTACGTACCGAGTAACGTTAGTACACGGGGGAGTGACAGGCTGCGGCTGGAAATCGTAAGAAGGACGGGAAATACTTTTAACATGACTTTAAAATAGACTTCCACCGAGCCAAAGTGCTTATGTTAACATTAGTTGGCTCGTTCTTGTTTTCTAACTGCGTCGCGAGGTATAGTAACGTTAGCGTAGCTGGGAGCTTCATGAAGACAGCTAAAGGTAATGTTAGCTGCCCTACCGCTGTCAGAGTTAGCTTCTACATATATTACCTTCTAATAGCTGTATTCTCAGTAACGTGACAATCTGCAAGAAACAGGTTGCTTATAAATCACTAAAATAGTAGTGACAGCCCCGTTTGGCTTGGTTATTAATGCCGTTAGCATCATTTGTTACTTACCTAGCTAGTTTATGACAAAACGTTTCGGCTGTGCTTTCTAACATGATGTCATTGTGCTAACTGAGCACCGTTAGCCTTTACAACAGAGCTGCTTCACTACACTTGTTGATAACGTTTCATTCCAGAGTTCTCTGTTGATTTGTGTTTGTTGCTGTGTGCGTGGTGGAAAATGAAAGTAAACAAAGTTGCGTGCAGGTCGCCTCAAGGCCAGGCTAATGTTGGAAGCCCCTCTAGTGGACAGAACGTGTAACAACAACCACATGCTTGTAATGCCATCGACAATGCATAAGCCTGAGTAGTGTAGTACATATTATTTTACAGGCTGCAATTGAGCATTAAATATTCGAATATTATTCGAATATTAAAAAAATATCAAATGGAATTTGAATGGTATTATAGAGGAAGATTGACAGCTCTAGTTCACATTTGTTCCGGTACCGGTACCTGGAATTCGGTTCTGGTACCCAACAGTACCTTTTTTCGGTACTTTCCCTCTGTAATAACAAAAAATGTATTTCAGTTGTAAAAATAATTCCACACCTATTTATCCTATTTACTTTTACATTTTGTTAATTTTAAATGTCTGGCTCAACCACAGCTAATTTTATCAGGCACCTGAAAACGCACCCTTGACAGGTTAGCAAAGATGTTTAACTCAGCATTGCCTGTTGACTTGGACTCTAGCTCAAAGACTTGAGACTTGACTTGGACTCTAGCTCAAAGACTTGAGACTTGACTTGGACTCTAGCTCAAAGACTTGAGCCTTGACTTGGACGCTAGCTCAAAGACTTGAGACTTGACTAGTGTGCGCTAGCAGAGGCTCCAATGCCCTACGGGCAGTGTGAAGTCAAAAGTGAGCCTTTTAGGAATTTATTCCGCAGTCTATAAAAAACAGGGTGCAGTACTGCTGTTTTTGTATTAGTCATTCACCATTGACCAATTACTAACGGTTTCTTCATACTTAGGCTTGGCAAAGTAAATGCTTTTTTGTTTCACAACAGTGCATTTCTTTAAATATCCGTTTTTTCTTCACCAAGAGTTTCTTTTTGGACAACTCATTCCACTAAGTTATTTACACCCATAAGGGAAGATCAGTATCCCGCAGCGCTTGTTTGTCAGGAAGGTATTACAGTGCTTAGCCATTTCTCTCTCTCTGCTCAGAAACATCATTATGCACTGCCCAACTGAGAATACAGATGGACCAGGCAGAGTTTCATACAGGCAGAGTTTTATTACCCAAAATATTTCAGGGTGACTGAGAGTGGTGTTTCTCACGAAGATGGAAGCCTAAGATTGTCCCAACCTCTTTATTTTGCAGCTCTCCGGCAGGGCTTCACAGTAATGGAGAGGTTTAGTCATCCATAAAAACTGCTGAGTCATATGACTCTCTTACCAGGCCACTGACAGCCAGATAAAGACAGTAGAGTTGATTTGTAAGGAAGTAGGCTTTTACCATCCATACTTAACTTCACTGACTTTAAATGACTAGGTGTTTGCTCTATACGGTAGGGAAAGTGTTTTATGTTGTATAACAACATTGCTTAACCTGTGAACAGTAATACATACACATTTTAATTATAGGTCATCAAATAAAGACCAGATACCCACTCTTAACCCATGAGATTTTTTTCTTCGGGATTTACACAATCTTTAAAATGTAACTTATGCTTAACAGCGGCCGCTATTGCCGCATACAACAACAGATTGGACACAGGAAAAATAGCTAACCTGGCTGTGTCGAAAGGTAAAACATCCACCTAAATACTACATACTTGGATTTACACTTGGATGTTTTACAAACAAAAGAGATATGAAGTGTACTTAGCGTTAGCGGTACTGGTGGGCAGTTGTATTTTTACCTTTGGGCAGAGCCAGGCTAGCTGTTTCCAGTCTTTGTGCCAAGCTAAGCTAACCACCTCCTGGCTCCATCTTCAACAAACGTCAGACTGGAATTGATCTAACTCTCAGCAAGAGAGTGCATAAGCATAATCCCCAAAATATTATTCCTTTAACATATACATAGGCTGAGAAGCTTTAATCATATTGTGCAGTTAGCAAACACTGGTTACAGGTCTGTGAGGTTAGAATGACGTATAGACTTGTTGCTTAATTTGCTAAATTTGAAAGACATCACTCCAATTATGATTCGCTGTGTGAGTCCTCAGCCAGCAACTCTCCATCTCTGTCTTGCCAGAGGTGCTAATGAGTTTTCATGACATCTATGGATGGATGTGGAGCTAACAAAAATGGTATCTAGTGTTTCAGGACAAAACACCATTTTTTTTTTGTGGCCCGTGTGTCGAATACTTCTCTTTCAAAAGCTTTGAGATTCGAATTCCCGCACGGGGGTCAGCCCTTACATTCCATCTGTCCATTGCTACTCGATAATAGGTTGGGTGTAATTGGCTACCAAATTGGGAGAAAGGGGGATAAAATCTGATACAAATTTATGAAAAAGGAAATGTGGGAACATAGGGCCTAATTTTGGAATAAAAATCTTAGAAATGTGGGAACATAGGGCCTAATTTTGAAAAAAATCTTAGAAATGTGGGAACATAGGGCTGTGGGAACAAAGGGCTTAGGGAACATAGGCATGCTCCCCCTGCACGGGAACGTGTTGCATGTGTTGCTTCTCGTTACAGTATAAAGTAATAGGACAGCACACACAAGGCCAGCCTCTGTTCAGCACCCATACTTATAAATGCTGTCACAATAGGAGAACTGATTTAGGATCACTGGTCAGGTCACATTAACGTGATTTGTTTTTCTACAGATAGAGCTGGGATTCTTCAACTTCACTGTTTTATTTCATAGTGCAACAATAAGCTTTATATCCTACTACTATATACTTAATTAAATATATTCATTGATTATTAAACTTTTTGAACGATTGAGGAAAAAGTATATAGTTCTGTAGTTCATTGTACTGTCATTCTGCACAAAGGCTGCATTTCTTTATCAAGTAACCAAATTGGTTGGGTAACTTGGTTCCAAGTAATGCATGGCGTGTGCCCTTATTTGTTTTTATGTGTGGCCTTGAGAGGGGTGTGTCAGCTTTTCCATGGCCAGGCAACTTTAGAGGCTCTTCTGCCAAAGGACTTTTTTCACAAAAGACATTTTGACTTTGTCACTATGGGAAAAACACAGGTGTAATAATAAAAAGACATGGGCAGAGAGGTAGAGTTGAAGAAACAATTTTGCAAAAGATTTGTATTATTTTCCCCCGGATGTTTAGCATCTCTTTGCAATTCTACATACAATGTGCGGATGACATTTCTTTTTTGTAATTTAGCCCTTAAAGTGGAAAAGAATATGCAAGTGTTGTCAGAATAATTTCAACCAACCAAGTATTTGCTAAAGTCAAGTTTCAGTGTTCTTAATTCTATTGCAGTGACATGCTATACTGTACTTTATCTGTTTCATTTCAAAAACCTTCTTGAGACAAGTGGATCTCTATTGAAAACTAGTCTATTAGATAAGATTGTTTCACATGTAAGACAGTATGATTTTAGGACTCAATTTAAATTTTAGAAACAACTTGAGAGTAAAATATATTGTGCTGTATGTGCTGTAATTGTCTGTCCAGTGAAGTAAAGCTACATATTGGAGGATAGGGGGCAGTGGAAGCATACAGTAGCTGCTTAACCAGTGTCCCCAGCATGGTAATTGTGTTGAGCAATTGTACTGGGAGTTGAGAGAGTGGAGTGCCCGCTGTTCCAGACTTTGATGTGGAAATGTGGGTAAAGCGGAGAAGAAAGAAAACATAGATTTGGGTCAGCTCTGGCCTGGAGAAGCGGAGCTGTCACACAGGAACAACACTGTTCGTTGGCTGCATCTATCTAGGAGGCAGGATGCATGCCGGCATCAGGCGTGCACAATACTGGGGAGATGTACTGTGTGCATGGCCTCCAGCCCGTCTCCCATACTTTTCACATTTTATTTGCAGCACATGGATGCATTTTAAGCCATGTTGCTATCTGGAATGCTGTGTCTGATGTAGGGCTGAACGATACATCGAATTTTCATCGTCATCGCGATATGAACTAGGGTGATGAACACATCGCAACAGACAGCCTGACACGATGAATAAGGGAAAACAGTTTACACACTGAGACGACGCAAAGCGTAATACGTCTCCATAGCAGCAGGCGGCGCTGCTCTGTATTGTTTCCATTAACAGTCTGATTATTTCACAGAAAATGAAAACCGGCAGCTGATTGGACGCACGCGTCACATGGTTCTTTTTTCTCCGGAAATTCACAGCCAGACTGTCATGGCGTCTCGTTCAGAATACGATCTCATATTGGACTAAAATAGTTCACCGAAACGTGTTTCTGAAAACATCTGAAGAGAGAAATAGGCCGTGTAGTTTCTGAATCTGTCTTCATTTCAGATCAACAAAGGTCAGTTTAAAAGATTTTCGTCGAACGTTAATTTCTTATAGTTATAATGCCTCATTTATGTTTCATTTGTTCAATAAAAGCATGTCAAAACTGATCTATTTGATTTCTTTATTCAGTGGGAATAGGCTATTCAATGTTTAGGTTCGCAAAGAACCTATTAAAGCACATTTGAATATTTATCGCAAGTCATATCGTCATCGCAATATTAAACAATGTTATCGCACATCGCAGCTTTTCCTCATATCGTGCAGCCCTAGTCTGATGCATACATTTCTGTATTCACACTTTCTTTCATGACCTTATCATTTGTAGGAAAATAGCATCTTAGCATATTTTCTGCCTCTGTTTCTAATGTTTTGATAAAAAAAAATGTAACGCTACAATAATGACGCCTTCTTGTAATACTCCCCTGTTGCTGTTTGATACATCGGACTTCTATTTTAGTGTCACATCCTTGCTGAATTTAATAAGTTGTCAAGACCTTTCTCATCACTATATCACAGATGAAATCCATATACTTTCAGCTTTTAATAATTATGTCTCTGCTGTGTCGCTATCCCAATAAAAAGGGTGCTTATGCATTGAAGGGACACACACACACACACACACACACACACACACAGATGCCCAGTCAGAGCAAACAAGAGTAGAGACAGAGTGACTCATCAGCAGATGGCTGAGTGTGTCACATTTCCGCCACCAGGAGCCCTTATGCTTTTACCACCTGGAACAGACCCAAGTGACTCGGCCACCCGGGATACACTGCAAGGACCAGGCAGACCACGACACATAACACAGCCCCCATCCCATCCCCACCAAGCCCGGATCTTTTCCCTCTTCTTTTCTTTGCTACTTTTGCATCATCAGCCTGCTGTCTCTGTCTTGCTGACAGCTTCCCCATCCTTTTCCTCTCTGTCCTGTCCATCTCAATCTTGTCCTCTGTCATCCAATCTACTGTACCTCCACACACACACACACACACACACACACACACACACACACACACACACACACACACACACACTTTCTCCTCCTACCAGCCCTCAGGTTTTGGCTCAGGCATCAGTAACAGGCTTAAATCGGCTTGGCCAACTCACACCTCCCTCTCCTCCTCATCCTGTCCCTGCATTCATGCTTGTCAGGGTTATATTGGGTAAATAAATTAGCACAATGCCCCACTCAGCTAATGGGGACATGGTCACATGACAGGCCTTTTCCTATGCTTAAGTTAAACAGTTTGAGGGATCGATACCATTATCTTCTCAGCACAAGAGTCAATGGAACCCGTTCTCAGACCTGCTGGGTACGTACCAACTCTTTTCACTGGATTCTGCTTTTTCCCCGGAAGCAATTTCTTTCCCAAATGGTGTTTTAAAACGTAGCTTAATTTTAAATTGAGGTTTGTTTTGAAGGACGAGAATGCATAATGAGAGAAAGCTACATGCATAATGAAATATTTCTGTGCAAATGGAGATTACTGTTGAAGGGAAATAGTAGTGTGAGCTATGTGTTGTATTGGGGCTCTTTAACAAGTAAATCAAAGGAGAAGAAATGGAGAGGCTTTTTCTGCTGAGAGATTCTCCCAGAGCTTGAGCTTTGAACAGTTTGATAACCAATTTCTTAAGCTAACTATGGTGAATGCTTGATTTTTCAATAATATTCTGTCTATTCTGTCTTCAAACAAGCCTCAACCCCTTTCTGATAGTGGTTTAGGAACCAGTTTCAATCAATCCTGTTTAGGGATTGGGGAGAAAAGGGTTTTGTTTCTAAATGAAAAGGCATAGTTGACAGCACTGGCGTTTCCTCCCAGGAAAGCAGGAAGGATTTGAAAGGCTTAGTGGGATTGTGGAGGAAACAATTAGTTTGTCAGAGATGGGTTGGAATGCATTCATCAAACCAGTAATTTTTCAGCAGTGGCTATAGCATCTTAATAGGCCGCTCGAAAATCCCGTTCTGATTTTTGACACCAGATGACATAGTCGTCTTTCCTTTCCCTAGCCTTTTTGAAGTGGAGCGAGCTGTGCGTCACTTTACACACCAGCTTTTCCCAGACACGTCATCCATTTGCAATACCATCTCTCATCTACTGTATGATCACACAAAATCAGGGCTGTGTGGCTGAATCATCGTGAAGCTTCAGCAACAGAGAGCAGTAATGGACATATTGAAATAAAGACCTTTTCAAGACCTGGTTGTAAAATTGAGAAATGGATGATAGCTGCCAACTGAGCTAAGTGTAAATGGAAGTATCTTAAATCTCAAACGGATTAGTATCCTGATTCGGAACGCTTGAAATGAATGTGAGTGGGGCCTTAGTGAGTGATTTCAATTTTTGCCACAAAAGTAGTGACTGGATTATTTGTATTTTTTGCCTTTTCAATACTTTAAGGTGCGCTGAGTTCCTGCATGGTTTCAGCGCGATTTCATTTTTGTCTCAATCTCTCCTTGATCCGCTAGCTGCCTGCCCCCTGAACACACTGTGAAAAAGCCCAGTCTCGGGAGACAACACAGGGGTCGTTGGTGAACGTGGAACGTGGTTTGTTGTATTTTGGTACCTATCCTGTGCCTCTATAGCCTGGTCCTACCAGACTCTGGTACATTTCATTTGTACAGAGAGTCTGGCCTCTCACCATTGACAAGTGTTAACTTCCTTGAAGGCGGGTACTCTGTTGAAGTTTAAAACTATTGGATCTGCCCAGAGCCACTCTGGATCTGTCATAACCAATCGCTAACGTTTGGTCGTGACGTATGTCATGCGCATGTGCAACAAGAGGGGAGACCGACAACAACTGTCGGCTTATATTTAGCATTAGCATCGCTAGCGTTAGCCTTAGCCAACTCCTTCACCACTAACGGAACGAGCTGGAAAATCAAACTTTTCCCGAACCCTGTGGGGGAGGAGGGCCACAACATCATGGCCACCAACACAACTCAGCAAAGATTGTTCTTGCTCGGGCTTTAACTTCTGGATATTCAGCAGCGTTGCTGCCACAACGGACCGAATGGCTTCGCTCACATCTTTCTAGTGCACGTCCTCAACGTCATCGTTTTCAGCCACTCCCTCTGTTCGCTGATTGGACCTACAAATATTTGACCGGAGAAATCCCAAGGAAATATGTAGGAGGGCGGAGCCAGGCTAGTGCCTCTAGTGTTTGTTTGATGTTTACGACCCCTATGTTGTCTCCCGAGACCGGGCTTTTTCACGGTGTTTTCAGGGGGCAGGCAGCTAGCGGATCAAGGAGAGATACCTACGATTTGAGACAAAAATGAAATTGCGCTGAAACCATGCAGGAACTCATAGTGCACCTTTAAGATATAAGTATGCTTTAAACAGTGCAGGTTTTGGAGAAGCAGTGCAGGTAGAGGCTTTGAACCGCTTTTTGTCACGCCTTCTAGTGTGGCCTTTTGGAACAGGTATAAAAACTCAGAATTCATCAGACATGTTGTACGACCTAGTTCATTTAAAGCATATGCTAAACACTTTAACACCACTTCAAATAAACCTGCAAGGAAGCCACAACTTGAGTTAAGCAAATCCTCCTGATTGGATCTGGGTCTTATGGCGCTTACCCACTGCTAGTACCAGCTTTGCTCGGCTCGACTCGGCCGCGCTGCCCCGTCCTCCATTTTCCGTTGCAGATTTAGTACCGCCTCATGCGTGAGGTGAGCGTGGCTGGTCGCCATAGCGATCCCGGAGGAAACTGACGTGAACTAACGCGACACACACACAGACCGAGGAAGGTGTGTTGTTTTTGACTCTCAGCATGTGGCTGTTTGCCAGAAGACACATTTAGTTTCATAAGAAGCTGGAGGCAGCAAAAAAAAAACACACAGCTGGCTAAACTATTTAAAAATGGCGGGTTTGTTCAGGACACCCCCGTCTGTCGCTATAGCAATGATGACACAGTGATTAGTGATGATTCTCTCCGACCAGTCAGTAGTCTGCAGGTTTTCACGTCACCTTTTGGTATCGCCTCAGCTCATTTGGAACCTCGACGGAGGTGGTACTAAATAAAGTACCTGTTGGCAGGTACCAGGGACTTTGTATCAGAATGGAAAACCAAAAAAGGCGAGTAGAGTCAAGGCGAGTCGAGCAGGTACCATGTAATGGAAAAACGCCATTAATGTTTTGGTCAGGACCTGGTCCCCTGGTGGTGCGTTAAGTAGGTCTATGTCCACACATTCACACAGATCCCTTCATTGACACAGGCCTTGGCAGAGCAAGTGAAATGAGCACTCTAGGACATGTTTCTAATCTTCGCCATTGTACCTTTAATCCACTTTGATCAGAAAAAGTGGATTTGGTCTTAGAGTGTAAGCAGGAGCCTGGTGGCCCAGATAGAGAGAAGAAAGTTTGGGGAGGACAGGGAGAGGAAAAGGCATATGGACACGTGTCTTGTAAAATCATACAGTGATGTGCTAATGCGTATTAGGATTGCACTCCTTGCTGTCCTTGCACTTGCTGCCTGAGTAGTTACACTCCATATTTCCTAGTCCGATAGACCTAGACATGTGACGCCGTCCCATGGAAAGCAACATGAAAACCACATAATCTGACAGTTTTAGAAGATTTAGCATTTACATGGTGTGCACATGAATGTCAAATCAAATTTGTGTCACAAAGGCAAAAACATCAGAATTCAGGATGCTTTCCAACAGCAGGGTGAACATGAGATGTGAGAGGAACCTACAACCTCTCAACTCACTTACAAGTAACACTCCTGTGGCTTAATAATATAATTCAAAGCTGGATAGCAGTCGCTTAGGCATCCTTAATTCTGTATGTTATGTCAACGCCTGCATGTGTAAAGCTCACAGGGATCATAAACAGTCAATGACGCCTGGGACTACCATAGTAAATCTGTTCACATGAACGTGACATTTAACATGACATATGCCTCTGTGTATTTGAACACACACGTGCAGAGCCCGCATTAGTTCTGGGCCACGTTCAGCCCCGACAAAACGTAGCAACACATTTTTTTTAAACTAAAACGGGTGTGCGTAGAACACCTAGTTGTATGTGCGCAAGCGCTGTGCCTTTTTATTACCACAAGTTTACAGACACATCACTGCTGATTGGGTATCACTTGTAACACAGCTACTTAACAAGAGACACGCCCACAAAACAAGAGAAAACATAACTCAAAGCCCGTTGAACACTGTCGGATGGATGGATGGATGGATGGATGGATGGATCCAGTAGCTTAAACAACCATAACACAACAAACACATATATCACACATACCTAAGAATAAAAACCACTCACAGAAATGCAATGACCATGATAAGGTGCTATGGTAGACTGTGTGCAATGGTGATAGTGCAAAAGTGAACAGTGCAGGGAATGTCGTTCAACCAGGAAACTGTAGCAAAACGGTGCACACAGTTTTGAGATTGAACGTGCCCCTGATGTTTAAACTCTTTACTTCTCAACAGCACCATGTGTTCCCAATGAGGAGAGCAAATGATGAGAACGGGGCTTTACCTGAACGGATGGGAGATACCTTACTGTGGGCACATGTGCTGTATGTGCTATACAACACAGTATTTGTTTACAGGGATTTGTGCATAGTTGCTGGCTGGGTTTGTTGCATGTTTTATTTAACAGAGAGGTTGTTCAAAATGCTGAATTATGCAGAAACTGTGTTCTGTATGTTGATTATCAGACATGAATTAATAAGGACGGAGTCACACGTGTGTGTGTGTGTGGGTGGGTTGGTGTGTGGGGGTGGGTGTGGGCTCGGGCGCGTGCAAGGGGTCACACCTTGAAAGTCAGCTGCATTATTTCCTGTCGGTGGTGATTAACATTGAACCCTAGAGCAACAACATGCTCTTAAGACGTGTCTAAAAACATTAAACTCACAAATATCCAGCTGTTATGTAAGCTAAAAAATTTGATTTTAAGCATTAAATGTAAAGTAATGAACACCCTTCTTGCAAGTGTGCCCTATGTAGTTTTAGTTAGATTTGCTTTTGTAAACATAAATTGCATTGTCATTTTTTCACACCTGTATGGTGTTTGCTGTGTATTTTGTGTGTTTTTAAGATCTTTTAGTTTTTTTATATGTTATGACTGCACCAGTCCGTTCTCTACACAGACAGGAAAGTAGTCATGTTAAATTAATTAATTTCATATTTAACTTATAAAGCAGTTGAAACTGGGGGTGGAACGGTACATGTATTCGTTTTGAACCGAAACGGTACGGGCGTCTCGGTTCGGTGCATGAATTTACACGGAGAATAAACGTTATAAAAATAAATAAAACTTGCGTGCAAATTAATTAATGTATTGCGGAACTAATGTAATGCGGAACTACTGTTAGATACGCGTGTTCTAGGGACACCTAATCTGTAGCCCCGCCTTAGCTCTGAAGCTAGCCGAGCTCCACCCCGCATGCAGTTTTTTTGTCAGGTCGACAGTCCAGTGAGTGAGTCAGAGATAGCAGCACTAAAGGACGAGTATGGCGAGTGGTGGCGACCCACAAGAGTTGGAGGACCTGCCGCCTCTTAAAGGCAGCTACACACTGGGCCGATAATCAGCTGTTGGAAAGTCTGGCGAGGTCAGTGACTCGAGTCTGTTCGGTGTGTCCTGTGCCGTTGTCCGTTGGAGGAGCCGTCGGCCTTCATTTTGGCCGACCTGACATGCTCAGCCTCTCAAAATCTGACGAAAATCTTTTAAACTGACCTTTGTTGATCTGAAATGAAGACAGATTCAGAAACTGCACGGCCTATTTCTCGCTTAAAATGTTTTCCGAAACACATTTCGGTGAACTATTTTAGTACAATATGAGATCGTATTTTGAATGATTCGCCATTAATGGCCGGTTGAAAAATCCAAAATCCGGAAGCAGCAGCCAGACCCACATGATGCATTCGTCCAATCAGCTGCCGGTTTTCATTTTTTGGGCGACAATACAGATTAGCGCCGCCTGCTGTTATGGAGACGTATTACGTCTCGTCTCTTTGGTGTGTTCCGAGGCATTTATTTGACTAACTTGGGGACACTGATCAGTCCAACTGCCTTTTCTGCCAACGGTCAGCCGTCTGGTTGGTCTGTAACGGCCTTAAGATCGCGACAAAACTTCGGTTTTCGGGTTAGTTCCAGTAGTACAGGCGAGAGAGTGGTGGATATGACGAGGACTGTGTCGGCGTTCAGCAGTTGTCGGGTATGTGAGTGGAAATACATCTAACGCATATCCAACGCCATCACCCAGATGTGCTAATCACTGGAACGAGACAAAAAAAAACTGCTCAAACAAAACAACTTCTCCTCCCTACAGTGCTTAACCAGCCTTTAGATAAACATACAAATAGGGCCAAAAAAAATCATTGAAGCAATCGGAATTTTACATGTCATCTTCAATGCGCCCATATTCACTCGTAGAGGAACCTGGCTTCAAGTATTTGCTGTATGTACTCGAACCTCGTTACAACATGCTATCCCGTATTTTTGTTGTTGTTATTCTATGTAATTTCCACTTTCATAAATAAGAGATGCTGTATTTTCATAATATAATTGTCTTATTTTGTTTACCAGTTACAGATGGAGTCTGGAGATGATGTGGGGTACTCTTTGTTTACTGTTTACATCTTACTTCACACACTTCATGCTGTTGCAGCTAGCTTAGAGGAGAGAGACTGTATGACACTAGGTGGTAGAGCCTGAGACATGCACAATAATTCTGCATTTTTGTACCGAACCAAACCGTGATGTCTGAACAGAGGTATGGACCGAACCGTATACTAGAAGACTTTGAACAGACTTTGAAAAGAATAAAGTCTGACACCATCTCACATCTAAAGACAATCATGTCACAAGACATAATATGTAAAGATTGGGATTCTGGCAGGGTCACATATTGCAAGACTACAACTACCTAGATACATTTCAGAAAATGTAAACGTGCTAGCTAGCTACCGCTAGCGTTAGTTGGTAACTTAAGTGAAAGTTGGCCTATTATCTGTTCTGCCGTACATGCAGATGAATGTCTCCAGTACCCAGAGGTCTGTGTTTATCCGCCGGTAAAACTCCCGTTGGATGACGCGCTTCAGAATGGTTGAAAATTGGAACTTTCCCTCTTTAGCATTTAGGTTAGCACGGCACTGGCAACCTTAAACACCACTGTCTCTAGCCGTTTGCTGCTTCCTGTTTAGTGCTGGAGGGACACACAATAATATCGATAACATCAAACACGTTTGATTTTTGTCGAAAAAGACTGAGTTTTATGACCACCTTACACCAAACGATTGAGACTCTAAGGATTTCTTTCTGATATTGGAAATTAGTCTGCGACAGTGGAATCACCTGGAAAGTTGTTTGGTGTAAGGTGTTGAGTTTAAAAAAGTTAAAACAATGCTGATCTTTGATATCACTGTAGCCTACTTTTATGTTTTGATGTATTTGGGTCAAAGACGTGGCATGTCAATTATGGTGTCAAAAGCATATTCATAATGCAAAAGATAAATATTAATTTTAAAAAACTACATTATATTACTCAACTCTCCCCTCTTTACTCACTTTAATTATTGCAAAAAAAATAAAATTCAAAGAGCTGTTGAGCTCAGAAGTACCAAACTGTCCCTCCTGGGTAACGTCCGGGCTTAAAATCTAAGTATAAAAATGTGACAAAAATGTCAAAAATAATAATAAGAGCATTAATTATCTACTTGGGCATAATTGTGTCGATGTTTGCAGTGATACCTACAAATATAGTAACAATCCTACCCTTAATTAAAATGTTACTCTAGAAATACTTTTGTCCTTACTTTTGGATTTCCCTAATGTCCTTCCTGGGTAACAGACCTTAATCCATAAATTACCCATAATGCAATTGCATAGTTATGAAATATGATATTACATCATAAAGAAGATTTTAGAGGACCCCAAAACATCTGGAGAGTTTAGTAATTCTCTCTTAAAAAAGTTTTTATTTGCTTTTTCGGTCACTGGTGAACTATGTCCAAACATCATGTGTCTTTCTGGATAACGCTAATAAAACATATTTGATGTTTTGATATTTTAAAAAATGCCTATTTCATGTGAAATATGGCATTAATGTTTTAAAGGCTAAGATATATTTTAGCTGAGTATGCAATGTTTGACAGAGTTTTGGTGGGAAAATCATGTTTTTGTCCTTCCTGGATAACAGTTTGTCCTTCCTGGATAACGAAGATCCTCTGTTATCCAGATTGGACATGTTAATGAAAATAGTTTTTTTATTAGTATTTATCACGTTTCAAGCATTGTGTTGATAATGTTGGATTATATTAATAAAATAATATGTATTTCTTTAATCTTTTATGGCATTTTTGCATTATGTCATTCCTGGCTAACGGGATGTCATCCCGAGTAACAATGACACAGTCAAGTGTTTAAACTCAGATTTTCATGGTATATTACACAATCATGCTTTCCTCAGTTGAGTATACAATAAAAACCTGATAACCTTTACTGTAAAGCATTTTAAGACATCTTTCATCATTTTTCTGTTTTTGGCATGGGATATTGTGTGACCAAAATCAAATGATGAGCCCATTTAATTATAAATACCCAAATATATCATATTAATTGTGTTGAAAACTTAGTTTTTTTGAACAGTGTGCGTTTGATTAGCTGTAACTATGGATATGCCTAAACATTTACATGCTAAAATGGTAGACATTTAAATATTTTTTAAATCCATTCCCGTTACCCAGGAAGGACATTTTTCATGGAATAAATCACATGATTCATCAAAAAAAAATTAAATTGCATTTCTAAATTAAATTCCTGTTGTTGAGATGTATATAGAACACTCTAATGAAGGCATTTTTTGACACTTTCATTTATTTTCAAATTTGAAATCCTTATTCGTCTTTGACCCATTTACAATGTACCCTACGATGCAGCTGAGTTAGGCAGGAAAATTGCATCCCAATCAACATCCTGCACTCTGCAGCTTATTGTGCTAATTAGATCATGTCTGTCACTTAGCATACAGGAGGACGATCTTTGTTCACACAGCAGGAAGAGCTTTGGTAACACTTGCACTACTTGAAGGTATCTACATAAGAGTAGGGCTGGACGATTTTGGCTAAAATCATAATCACGATTAATCGAACAAGTTACCTCGATTACGATTATTGAACGATTATTTTAATTTTTTTTTTCTTATACTGTAAATATGTTCACGGTTATTTTTTCTAATGAAAGAGTGCATAATCTTATCTTTGTGATTCTAAAATAAGGAAACAACACACAGATAGCAATTAATGGTTATTTATTAAATATTTCAAACAACTGAACTGAAATCTACAACAGTAGATTTTACAATGAAATAAAAACGTCTTATAAAAAAGTAATTTAAGTTTTAATGTAAAAAAAAAAAAAGTTTCCTAAAAATGTAGAAAATAAATAATAAATGTCCATAAGATTAACGGGAACCTGTGGTTAACTGTCTTTTTCGGAGTTAAACTCCACAAGCGCGTCCTGCGGCCGTCACACACACACACACACACACACACACACACACACACACACACACACACACACACACACACACACACACACACACACACACACAGACACACACACACACCATACACACACACAGACACACACACAGTCACACACACACACAGTCACACACGTCCACAGCGCTGCAGGCAGAGGCGGGGTCTGTTCTGAGTATAATAAAGCCCCGTCTGTGTTGAGCAAAACATTACGTGAATTACTACGAGAATGGTCGTGCATTTAATAAAGGAAAAGTGGACAAGTATTAGCATCATTTGTTGTTGTTGTTGTATGTGACGCTAAGGTCTAGTGCCGATGCTATAAAAACCGTTGCCGTGCTTGCGTCACTCCCTTACCCCTCCTACCAGTCCCTATGGCCACTTGGTCAGTGGGAATACAAACGGGGAAAAAGATTTTGGGGGAGAGTAGTTCTTAGAACTGCTTAGAAGTGTACTTTCCTCTAAAAAGTACAAGTACTATCCAATCGGAAAGCACCTATGGTCGCAGACTGGACGGGGCGGAGTCACGTGACTACACACGCGGCGGCCGTAATATGTTTTAAGGGGAAAGTACATTAACACACAGTGGGCGGCTGCGGAAATATTAATAGGATTAAAAGACCGAAATAACCGACTTGGTAAAATTACGTTGGTTATAGGCTCTGAATTTCGGTTACGATTATTTTTCGATTAATCATCCAGCCCTACATAAGAGTGACACATGAACCCTAACTCTAACCCTAACACTTACTAAAAGAAGTGTTATGTCATAAACGTTTATGGCTTGTTTATAATGTTTATGACACGTTCATGACAGGGTCATGTCACTCTTATGTAGATACTGCTGTCAAACAATTAATTTTTGATGACGATGAATTTCTATAGTTAATCGCATAGTTTATCACATGATTAAAATTATATTATTTTGCATTTCAGAACAGTTTTTAAGTACATATTAACAACCGAAAGCAATTCTTACCAGTGTATCTTGATTGGGAATCAAATGAATGCAAAGAAAGTTACTTTATGAACTTGATTTTAAGATTTGTAATTATTTACTGTAAACAAAAGAAAAATGTGTGAGTCATTATTGCACAATTCCTCCAAGTACCTAACTAAAAAACTAAAAATCCCTATCCTTACTAGAGTCAATATAGTGTTTAGTAACTCCTAAATAATGTTGATTACTCACTGACGTCCAGTGATCACCGGTTAATGAGACAGTGTTTGCAGCACCTTGCAGCTGTTCCAGTGTGGCTGCTTTCTCCGTGTCGTACAGGCTGTGTATGGTGAGACTACTGTCCCCCTCGACGGCAACGAGACAGATCAGAACATGCCAACCATAGTACGTCTTTAAGACCCGAGTCCTCTACGATGCTGACAGGTCTGCAGTTAGTTGCGACCCGTTTCGCAAGAGCTGTAGTAATTTTTTGGGATTTGGTTTCATCCACAGGTCGGCAAGTAGCACTCGCTAGCGGGTAGCATCACGTTAACTGTACTACTATGCTTAGCTCCGTAGGTGGTAGCTCAAGTTTGACGTGCTTCGGGGATATTTTAATTTGGCTTTACATAATGTGCATATGGCTTTCGACTTGTCTATGAGCCGTCTGGGAGTTTTGGAAAATAAAAATCGCCATTCAGGATTTCATTGCTGCTGTCTTTTTCCATCATGCCTGCAGCCTGCAGCAGCAGGATGTGTTAGGTGAAAGTATGGCAGCTTGATGATAAGTAACGGTGCTGCAAAGGGTCAAAATAGTAGCCTGTTAGGCACCACGCAAAGCCGAGTGAAGTGTAAAATAAATGAATAAATGCCGGCATGCGATTAATGCGATTTAAAAAAAAAAAAACAACAATTAACCGCATCGCGTCGGCCCTTAATCGCATCGTGATTAATGCGTTAACGCTGACAGCCCTAGTAGATACCTTCAAGTAAAGTGTAACCAGAACTTTAGTTGTCTCTGTCTGGGGGCCGTCTGTTGATTAGATTAAGACCAAAAGACTAACTTGAAAAGAATTTACTTCCACATGTTAGGATCTTGTTTGTGACCGGAAGTAACCTCAAAACACATTGATTTGGAAATAGCGCCTTCTTTTGTGCGACGATGGACCAATGGAAAAAGTTTTCATTCAAGGAACCGCCTACAACTTCAAGGGAATATATTGGTGAAACTGAGAAATGTTTGGGACTGTAAAATGTAGAACCACGAGGGGAAATACATCAATGGTCGGCATAAGTTGTCAGATGGTGTAGTCTTTATTTTCCAGCATCACTGCTGACAGAACGCTGTCTTACCTTAGCTTGTAAGCTACAGTTACCAGCACAGGGTTGTTTACATTGTTGCTCTGTGCCCTGCCAGCTCAGCTGTCAATCAAAACCTTACACTGGCCCGCCCACTCAGTGGCTCAGAGGCTAAGGAGCACTTCTGATATTTCCCAAACTACTTAGTTTTTTTTCTATTCTTTCAGTAATAACAAATAACAGTAATGTGAAAATGTCTTTGACAATGATTTTTGACCGCAAAACAGTAATTTAATTCACCCGATATTATCTTTTCACAGATACATAGGTGCATATGTCGGCTGATAAGTAACAAGAAATTGCAGTACAGAAAAAAGACAAATGTGTTTGAGATCATTTATAAACTGTTTCACAATTACAATGTCCAGAGAGCACTGACATGTTTATATCTTCAACCCTCACGTGTCTTACAGGAGTCACTATCTTAGTCAAAACTCAGTAATAACCAAATGTAAGGGATCCTTTAAAAAATGTGTATACATTTATGTTATGTGTTCGAGTAAAACACTTGATATGATTTCCTGTTACTGGAATTTTTAAACTTTGGTTCTGGATTTTTGAGGCCGATAACAATTACAATATTTAAGCTGGCCTCTACGTTTAATTCCAATAATATATTCTGAGGCCAAGTTGATCTACTTAATCATGCTGGAGATAAATCAGCGACTGTAGAAGTTCCAGAAATTTACCGGTATTTATTGTTTTAAATGCAACTTCATCTAATTTTTTTTTCTTCAGTCTTTTTAAGTAGGAATGTTGTTTCTCCCTCGAAATGTGTATGCTGTTCTTTCATCTTGCTTTTGTAAGAGTATTTTTTTATTTTATGTGCAAAGCTAACAGTTGGAACCTCCCAGATGATCTACGACTGTAAACTAACAGCACACAAGAGCATGAGATTTGTTTACCCAGTTCTTTTAAATGGAGCTGATAGCATTGGTGTCAGTGTGCACGTTCCCTGAGGTGCTTCACCGTGGAGCGAGGTAAACATAACAGATGTGAACTACAGAGTGGATAAACTCATTAGCAACTTATGATTAAACAGGTTCACATCTGCACTTCCATTTTTGGAGGGCACTGAATTAGAAAACAAGTATTTATGTCAGCAGCTATTAGGTCAAACGCAAAAAGAGTCTGTCGGTTTCCATCTAGGACACCACACAGATATCAATACTGTGTGTGTGTGTGTGTGTGTGTGTGTGCGCAGTTTGCGCAGAGGTCTATACTTGGATGACGTGTGTGTGTGTGTTGAGCAGAAGTCAGCACACTTGTTTGTTTAGGAAGTTAGTGGGAGATTTGCACTGATGAATTAATGGTGGCAGAGCAGTGGTGCAGAAGTTGCTCTGGGGGGAGAGAGAGACAGCGAGGGAGAGTGAGAAAGCGAGAGAATGGAGAGAAGTTGCTGCCTCCATCCCGCTGTGCTCGACTCCCTGCATCTAAAAACCCAGCTGGGGCAGACTGGCGCTCGCTCGGCGGTGGTGGCGTGGGGTGAGGAGGGGAGGAAGGAAGGGAAGGAGGGAGAGTCAACACGACAAGGACAAAGCAAAGACAGCCATAGGCCTGTTTATGTTGTGATGGGAGGGAGCAGAAGTTATAAAATCAAGCCTTTTTTTGAGATTGTTGCGGCCCAAAATACCTGATTTTGCGGAGTTTTTGTAAAAAATTGCGATAAAAGTTGCGATGCCTTTTGTATTTTTGTTGCAATGAAGTTGTGATTTTTCTTTTATACTTAAAAAAAAAAAAAGGAAACTTGTTTCGGGGAGAACAAAACTACTCTGGGCTGAGTTTTCCTAGTTACCTTACCGAATAGAATATGAAAATGGCTGGTGGATTTAAGACGAAAATAATAATTTATTGAATGAAGCAAAATTAAACATATGAGTGGCTTGTTGATCTTTACATTGTTAGTTAATTTCCTAACCTGGCCTGAACTGGGACACACATTCATACGGTTTAATAAAGTACTTATTGGACTTTAACTTATCATTGCACTTACAATAACGAGTGTAGCTGTCCTCAATTTATGTCATTGTGTCGTCTCATCTCCGGTTTTTCCTGCATCCACCGTGTGTGTGTGTGTGTGTGTGTGCGCGCGTGCACGTGTGTGTGCGCGCAAGTCAGTCGCCGGGGGAACTGAGCAGCAGTCCCGCCTGCTGCAGAGAGCTGACAGGATTGAAACAGCAGCAGCTTTCAGCGGCTTTAGAGTGAAAAAACGTTACAGCGTTGGCAGGACGGTCTGAAATGCTGTGCACGGTCTTTCGCTGTACGTTTTGTTGGTAAATGTGAGATGTTTGAGTCACACGCGTCTCGTCTTCAAATCAGAAACAAGGACATGAATTTGGCGACGTACGTGTGTTACGTCAACCCGTTCTCACTCCCGCTTGGTCAGTGGCTCTCAGAGTCACATACTGACGTAAAGTCTGGCACGTGGGACTGCTGGGATTGGTTGAAGTCGCGGGGAACTCCGGTTATTGGTCAAATGTGCGGTAAAGTTGCGGGTCGCACCGAATTCACGGTGATTGGTTGAATTTGCGTGAATTGTTGCGATCGCGACATCGCGAAATCCTGGAGGGACTGATAAATTGGCACCCATGTATCGTGAAAGAATGGAATCGGGACAAAAGCATATGGTCCCAGCCCTAGAACTAATTCTGTACTGTGGCTGCAGCCTTCCACACCAACACACTGCTGCCAGCAACCAGCGGCCATCAGCAGCAACTACACTCGCTGTTTAATTTTGACGACTTTTGCTGTGCAAAAGGCTAAAAAACTGGCTCACCAGCCAGAGGGTCACTGTTGTGCATAGAGACACACACAAACACCTGAATGTACAACATCCGTGCGCTTTGACTCAGCCTCCCACTGATGACTTAATCCATAACCCTGTTACCATAACCCTAATCATTGCACTAAAATAAACCTAATCCTTACTCCTAATCCTAACCCTAAACACAAATCCTGCAGCGGGCGAAAAAACTCTGGGAAACGCCTGTGCAACCTGAGCAACTACTACTTTGAGAAACCTGTTATTTAAAAGTTGTGTTGAGAGTGTGCCATAGAGGCACTGATTCACCTCTTTGGTTGTTTGAGACTTTGCTGTAGTATGTGGCAATGAATTGAATTTGGATATTGTAATTTTGCTTTAAATATTTTACATATACACATTACATTACATTACATTTATTTTTTTTGTGTTTCAGAAATACTTTCAAGACTCCTCTCATAGTTACCAACTGTGGTGAAAAAAAACCTTAGTATGGGCCTATGTGTTAAATACAAATATTCTTTAATCTTCTGCATGAACGTCTGTGTCCTAGTATTGTGCAAACCCTGAGCCAAAATTCTCCAGTACTTTCCCAAAAATGCGTGGTATCAGAGGTAAGCGCAATGACAACTAAGAGGTCAATGTGACCCGACCAGCTAAAACTCTTGTATAATTTCCAAGACACTGTTTGGCTAGGTGGGGGATATGAAGGTGTGTTTTAGTAATCTTCACAGTTTATAATATCATGAGTGGCACCCTGAGTTCTGTTCAGAACTAACTCAGGTCTTTGTTCATGAAATAAAGATCTTATATTGCACCATTTCAGCCTCCTAATAATTCATTGATTTATCCTCGGCATTTTAAATTCAGCGACAAAGTGGCGTACACACACTTCCAGTGCAGTTCCGGTCCAGCTACTGGCTTGTTCTGAATCTTTAAGTGACGTCACACAATCTCGATCCACAAAGGAAGTTTGCGCAGATGCAGTAGTAGTATGCACCATATTACTTAAGGCGCCGATAAATTTTAACGACGCGTACGCGTAGACAAGCGGCAGCGACGCTTGCCTGCGTATTTTGCCTGCGTATTTTGCATGTACCGGGAGGATTAAATGTGTATCCACTAGGGGGCAAATCAGGGCCATATCATCCCCAGCCGACACTGGAAGATGTTCCTTGGCTGGAGTGTGGAACAGCTGCTGACCTGCCTGTCAGATGATATACTGCCCCCGCGTTCATGTGCTGAATTGCATCTTGCGGATGCGTAGTGTTAATTTCTGAAGACGCGCACACCCTACTGTACGCTCCAAAGTAACACAGGATACAGGTGGCAGCCATCTTACGCACGCAAACGCGTAGTTAAAAGCAAGTATATCGGCGCCTTTAGAGTTCACGAAATGTATTAACAATATGGAAAACGCCTTTATTCTTTTGGTCCACAACTAACACTGATCTCACAGAGCACCAATACAAGACCGCATGCATACACATCCATACTCCACAGTGTCCTACAGCATCTATCGGTTTCAAAATGCAACTAATGATGGACGGGTATTAGTGAGTAACTGTTTGTCAGCCATAATTAGAGTCTCAATCCCATACGATAAAGAAAGGCCTGTGTTGGAGTGTGTGTACGCACGTAGGAGCCCTATTCTGTCTAGCAGGTCACCCACAGTGTTGGTTTCAGTGTTTACTGCTGGCTCAGGAGCTGAAACAGCTTAGCCTCTATATAGAGCCCAGCATGAACGGCCTTGTGCTACAGTCAATACACCTGGAGAGTAGAATTCCTTTGCTAGTCCGTGAGGTGTGATAAACTCAAATTTGAGATGTTTACAATGCTATTCTGACGATTTTTACAATGCTATTCTCTTTTTTTTTTTTTTTAATTTGTTTCTGCAATCAACTGTGCTCTATTCATTCTACTGACAATGGTTGAGTATCAGTAATGACTTCCGTCAAGGATGTTTGCTTGCCTTTTTGCTGAAATTGCTTGTTTTTGACTAGGCAGTAAATGTATACATATTTTATAGATGTATAATGTTGAGGTAAATGTAGTGAGGCCTGAAAGTTGTTCATTTTCAGCCTGGTTTGTGATTGTAAGTGATGTGCAAAGCAGTTATTGGAGAAAAAAGAGGTTACAAGAGGGCCTCGCTCTCTCGACATGTCATTGTGAGCAATCAGAAGTCTTGGGAAATAGTAATGTTTGCATTTGAATGGTTGATCTCCCTTCTTAAGAACCCTGTCCACCGCAGTGACAATTGTTCTTTTGATGGACTGACATTTCAGCTGGAGTTCATCGTTCAATTGAGAAGCTTTTTTATTGAGCTGAGCGTCAGCGGTGTGAGGAGAAACAGCAAGGCCACTGGCATAGGAGGAGCCATTTGAAGATTTGGGCAGAGGACTAGATTAGAGGATGTTGAACTGGATAAAACTGTCATCTACTAGACCTGCTGAAGCACCAGATGTACAGTTTGTTGCAGCCTCAGGGCAGCAGACTCTAAAACTCAAAGAATCACTCCACGAAAGTGTTGGATCGATTAGCAGCTTGTGCACTTTTTGTCCTCCTAATCACTCTGTTTCCGCATATCTCTCCGTTTTCCTAAACATGTATAAAATTTGCAAAGAGGGAGGCCTGCCTGCTATTAAAAACGACACACGCCTAAACACTACAGCTGTAAAATTAACAAATGTAGGCCTCTCTTTGCTCAGTTCTGTTGATTCTGTTTTATTTGTTCTATAAATGTATTTTATTTTATTTACATATTTATCCATGTGTTTTCCAATTTTATTCTTTTTATTTTATTAATAGCCTATGATAATAATTTAAAACAAATGTGGTCACATGCTGCTTCCAATCCTCCAGAGTGGGCTCCTCCCATCACATGTCTGATTTTTATGGATAGAATGGATATGAAAGAGCACAAGCCCTGAGCTATCTTCCACTCTCAAGAAAAACCTACCTGCCAAGCTGTGCAACCCAAATGACCTACAGGCCCCTCAAGCATAGCATAGTCAGCCGTTAAAGAGTGCACCAAAATATTATCTTAAACCTAATTCCATCAGTTTGTGTTGCTAATTAACATTGAAGCAGCTGGGCAGTTCATCTTTATTCCTTTGACGATACCTTATTGTGAGGGAGGCGGGTTTACAGACGCCGAGCTGCTGGAAGCTAACAGATGTCCCATATGAGCTGAGCTGTGTGGGGAATATCAAGTATAGCTGCCTGCTTGCTGCTAGTTGGCTGCTGTAGCAGCAAACAGGCTGTTCACAAAGTGCTGCCGATGGGAGAGATCAGTCATCTCTCTCTCTCTTAGCCTAGCCTGACACCATACTGTATGTCACATCATGACCTGTAGTCTCATTTGGTCAGGCGTGACTATGCTACTTCATTATAAGTCGCCAGATTCCTTCAGTCTATGCACTAGGCCTGTCACTTCTTCAAAATATCAAGTTAAAACAAGTAAGAACTTATAAGAATTTGTTTAAAGGAATATGAAGACAATGGAGTAGACCCACTGCTGGGTCTGTATAGCCTACTGTGCTTATTCCATCATGTGAAGGGCTCATTGCATGGGTAGAATCATAGACTGTAAAAATAATGACGTAGCATCCGTGACATCACCCATTGGTTTGTGGACTGCTGTTTTAAAGCCAGGAGTGGCAGGCGTCGCATTCTTGGTTTTTTGCAACCGAATGTGACGATTTTTGGCCAAGAGGGTGAAGCTGGGGAGGACAATGTGGCCAAGCCTTTGTTGTTTATGGTTACAATGACGCTGCGCTAAGCTAAACGCTAAAGAGGGAAAGTTGCAGATTTTAAACCCTTCTAAAGCGAGTCATCCAGCGGAGCTTTACCGACAGGTAAATGCATACCTCCGGGTAATGGCACTATTCATCTGCATGTATGGCAGTACAGAAAATCTGCAAACTCTCCCTTTAGTTAGCAGCTAGCTAGCTTGGATAAAAAACTGAATGAGATATTTTAGGTCTGTAGGTTTTGTGACACAATTAAAATGCCTTTATTTTACGTGTTGCAACCGACATAGCTCTTCATCTGTGTCATTGTCAGCAATAGCTTGCACACCTATAACACTAATCAGTGGAGTGAAAGTGTGGTTATCTATTGCCATGTGAAATAAAGGCATTTTCATTTTGTCACAAACCCTACAGTGTGCCTCGGATTGTTTAAAGGAATACTTTGACATGGTTTGCCTTCTCTATGGAAAAACAGCCTTAACTTATCCTAACTTAACTACAATATTCCACAATGCTAAAACACATTACTTGTTAAACAGTTTGGTATCATGATTATTGTATTACTGTTCCGCACGGCTAGCTAATTTTACTCCATTTTTATTGTTCGCAAAGAGAACAATACCCTAATTTGAGGACAACAGGGCAATAGATCATAGTGGCGTTTTACACGCCTTCCACTGGAGTACAAGACATGGCCTGTTGTGCTAACTGTATACAGTGTGAATTTTCAGCATGGAAGTTTATTTTTGACCGTGAGATGCGTCTTGAGGTCGTGACACACTAACCCGATAATCGGCCATTGGACAGTCTGGCGAGGTCGGTGACTCGAGTCTGTTTGGTGTGTTCTGTGCTGTCGGCCTTCATTTTGGCTGATTTGACATGTTGAATCTGAAGGCGGGCACTGCCGGCAGTCGGACTCAAATGACCCATCTGATTGGTGGAGAGCTAACCTGGAAACGGGGAGCGGGATGAGCGTGACTAGAGTTTCTCAAAATCTGATGAAAATCTTTTAAACTGACCTTTGTCGATCTGAAATGAAGACAGATTCAGCAACTGCACGGCCTATTTCTCTCTTAAAATGTTTTCAGAAACACGTTTCGGTGAACTATTTTAGTCCAATATGAGATCGTATTCTGAACAAGCCGCCGTCACAGTCTGGCTTTGAATTTCTGGAGAAACCAGACCCACGTGACGCGTTTGTCCAATCAACTGCCGGGTTTCATTTTTGGGCAACAATATAGATTAGCGCCACTTGCTGTTATGGAGACGTATTACGTCTCGTCGCTTTGGTGTGTTCTGAGGCACTTTTTTGACCAACTCGGGGACCCGAGGGTTAGGACCAACTGCCTTTTCTGCCGAGGGTCAGCCGTCTGGTTGGTGTGTCTGGGGCTTTCAGGTCTGCAATCAAGTAATTGAACATTTGAGTTTAGTATATAGCCTATGTTCACATATTGTGAATTTTTAAAAGATTGAATATCTACTTTTAAGTAGGGCTCCAGTACGTTATAGGGGGTTGCGTTCAGAATACGATTTAGGTTCAATTAGTTTAAACTTTTTGAAAAACTTTGAACTTTGAATTTCTGATGAAAGTAACAGCTTTACAGTGCACACTAAACATCTACTATATAACTCAAACACACAGGTGAAGCTCATCTTGCTAACTAGCAAAGATGCTAAATTTAATAAGATGTTTCAATATATCTGTAGATACTAATTTTGAGTCTCTCATACGTAACATTTTCTCATACAGCTGTCAGAAACCCACTGCCTTCATGTCCAATCCAGTGAAGTTTTGTGTGTGTGTGTGTGTGTGTGTGTGTGTGTGTGTGAGAATGTGACGCATAGTAAAGCTCTTTAAACCACTCCTGGGATAAAGCTGCTGTATAAATTCAGTCCGTGTTTCCATATACTGTACATCTTTAGGTTTTAATGGAGTCATCAATGGTGTCTTTTCAGCCATGTTATAGCATGTTAACTAATACAGCTGAGGTGATGAGGCTTGTTGTTGTCTAGATGGAACAAGAGGGTGTACAGGGCGTACCATCCATCAAAGCTATAGTAGGCTCCACCTTCAGTGTGCACCGACTGATATGGGAGACTTCAATTCCGATTTACCGTTTCATTTATCCCGCCCACATTTAAACCAGATATCCTGTCGTTTTTTCGTTTGAGGGTTGCAGGCATCTTCGGTGTGTGGTAGGTCAGTGGCAGGAGGCAACACACTAATAATTGCAATGCAGCTGCAAGAAGGCTTTCCTCGCCATTTTCAAAACAAAATGTAGGTCAGACGTAAGTGCTGCTGTGCTACTATTAATAATAATATGTTATAAAAGCTTTTAAGCCTTAAACATTTCAAGCGTTTATTTCTGACTTTTACTTGAGGCATACAAAGTTGCTTTATGTTGGATCAAACCTTTTAATAGTAATGATATGCAATAAAAAGGGGTTTGCATACGACAGCAGTTTAACTTCATCTTTGCTTGTTTGAGTAATGGCAGGCACATTAGAAGAAGTCTGCAGGACTGAAGGACATTGGTCATTTGATAAACATGGAAATTATTCATTATTTCATATTATTATTATTAGGGCTGGGATAAAATAATCGATTCTCCAACTACAATCAGTCTTTGAGTGATTGATTGAATAAAATAATACTTTTAAACAAAAATTTGGGGGGTCAATTCTTAATGTAAACATTACCTGGTGCATTATTAAAAACATATTTGAGAGGTGGTTCTTGGTTGTACAATTTACAGCATAAGTTCTCTGAGGATCTCTTTTTATATCCAAGCCAAAATTGGTATTGTAACTGAAACTAGCCTAACTCAATTGACATTGAATTGAATCGGAAATGTCATTAAATCGGGACCTTATGAATCGGAATCGATTCAGGAAATCATTGCCAATACCCAGTCCTAATTATTATTATTATTATTATTATTATTATTATTATTATTATTATTATTAGGGCTGGGCGATAAGGAGAAAATCAGATATCACGATATGCTTGACCAAATACCTCGATATCGATATTGCGACGATATTCTAGGGTTGACAATTGGTGCTTTAACAAAATATCTTCACACTTAGATTTTAGATAAATAACCATCAGTAATGTGGACATAATGTCTAAGTGGGGAAAAGGCAAATAAAAGAACAGCTAGAACAGCCTGGAAAGTTAAGAAAAGTACATCACTTTACTGTAATGCAGCCTTCAAAACCAGGAAAAGACAACACTTACCACGATATTACGATATCCAAAATCTAAGACGATATCTAGTCTCATATCACAATATCGATATATTGCCCAGCCCTAATCCCCCGTAGTAGTAGTAGTAGTAGTACTAGTAGTAATGAATAATACATTTGACTGGAAAGCATCACATGCACTTTTATCCTATGTTCATCCTATGTTTCTGTACTAAGTTTGGTGCGAGTCCATTCGATGTGATTGACAGCTGCCCAGAGACCTCCTGGAGGCTCTGTCTTCATTCGCCATGTCCATCACAACTGTCACTTTGCATTTAGGAGCTAGTCCTTCTTTTATAGACCGTCTGACACTGTTGTCTTGTTTTTGTTCTGCAAGACTTAAATCCGGCCTCTGGCACTCCTTATGTCATCCCTGCATTTTTTTTCTTATTGAAAGGCTAGGTAGCTGCCAAAGACCCTGATGTTTTACTTTACTTTTAACTTTTGGTATTGAAGAAGAATCATAATTTCCTTCGAGTGAAGTCTGCTGTGGGGTTTGTGTTTGATTGTGAGAACTTCTTGCAGATTACCATGTTAGATTCATTAAACAAGACAAGCTCCCAGGTCCCCTGCATTTCAGCTTTTACGTCAGTTTAATTGCGCCATACACTCGAGTAAGCTAATGTCTGTGCTCAGTGAATGTCAGTGAACCGCAGAATGTGCCGAGTGCTGCCAAGTGGTGCCTGCTGCAGAAGGGCATCAGGTTGACCAGATTGAGCCAATCAGCCTGCCAACGGACAATATGGGGTGAGAAAGAGAGAGACGATAAAGGCAGATGAGAGGAAAGTGGGAAAAGAAGAGAGAGGAGGAGTTGATTCTAGACAGTGAGACAGAGAGGAAGGTGTGGGTGGAGATCACTCCAGGTAACTGCAGCCACAGCTCCATGTAAAACAGGCCCAAGTGCAGAACAATAAAACACATCCCATGAATACACATCCTGATTTATAGTTGACCCATTACAAATATTTATGTGACCTGATCAGCTGGTGCCAGGGCCACCAGTGGTGACAGATGTTGCTGCTTCCAGCCATTCACTGCTCTCTTTCCTGCAATGAACAGATGTGCAAGTGAGAGCACTGGCTGACAATCGCTGCATGACTCATATGACTGGAAAGTTTAGTAGAAAGGCTGTACTAAACATGTTCAAAGATATTAGGGCTGGAATCTGAATATTTGAGTATTTGAGTATTCGTTCGAAGGGTAGGTATTCAATTTTCAATTTGGGGATTTGAATATTGTACTTGTATATTATACGGTTGTTTTTTAAATGCATGCAGGCAAAAATTCACTGTGGGTGTTTTGTTGGGATTAAGCTGCTTGCTTGATGTTCGCTAGCCGCTGGCTAATTTATGCAGCACTATGTCTACCATCTCAGCCGAGAACGGAGAAATGTTGAGTTACAGGCGAGCAGTCTGATGTCTGTAGAGGTCTGTGTGCTTATACTGTATCAGCCTGTTTTCGTTTTCATACAATTCGATAAAGGTAAAGATAATACAGCCATATATAATGCCAATACAGCGAGCGCCCGCTGGCTGAGCATTCATTTACAAACACGCGTTGGTCGTCACTTGTCAGACAGTCCAGTAAAAAACACAGGTATTTGTATTTATTTTTTTAATGCCTGCCACAAAAAGTTGAGTCCGAATCAACTTTTTTTGTAACATTTGCAACTCGACGTCAACCTGCGGTGGACAATCATGTAACGTTTACCGGCGGCTATCAGACTCGTCAGCCGCGAGTCCCGTAACGTTACTGTAAATAACAAAGCAGTCATTTCATCTCTTGCTTGAAAAAATCATGTTCTTTAAAATGCCCATATTATGCTCATTTTCAGGTTCATAATTGTATTTAGAGGTTGTACCAGAATAGGTTTACATGGTTTAATTTTCAAAAAACACCATATTTTTGTTGTACTGCACATTGCTGCAGCTCCTTTTTTCACCCTGTGTTCAGGTCTCTGTTTTAGCTACAGAGTGAGACCTCTCACTGCTGTAACATCTTTGTTGGGAGTCGCACATGCTCAGTAGCTAGGTAAGATCACATCATCTAGCTAGCTGTTTGTTTCTACAACTTTATTAGTACAAGGCAGGATTAGCCGGGAGACTTCTTCTAAACGAGGGCACACTTCCAACTTTGCGTGGAATACCTGCAGAACAGGGACATGGAAGTAGTTCTTTAGTAGATTATGGGGAACTAGTGTGTGTTGTAGCAGTGTTTTGCCATTCAGAACGAGCTAGCATGCTACGGTTAGCCACCTCGTTTCCGCTTGTGACGTAGAAAGCCGTGCAGATTTTGACCAGCTCACCCTGAGACTGAAGGTAGGACACATTCAGAAACCTCTCAATCTCACTCAAAACAGCATGGATGTTTTTTTTTTTCCCAAGTTTGTATGTGTGTGGAAGCACCAGAGACACAAAATAACACCCCAAATCCCAGAAAAAGTGATTTTTTTTTCATAATATGGGACATGTTTAGCATGCTTAACAATGTCCCAATTTGGCAGTAATTCCAGGTAAATAGAGACAGAGTTTAATTGCTACACCACCAGTTCTAATTATTTACCAAGCTGGCTTTTCTCCATTGTTGTACACGCAAAAATGTTGAAATTTGTCGAAAGGGAAACATATAGTTTGGCATATGAAGAATAAAGTTTCCAAAAAATAAGTAAATAATGAATTAATGTTTACTTTGACCTAAATGGAGCCGTTCTTTAAAGAAATATCTTTGGAAATCAGATCATTGCTTTATGATTCAGCTAAACTAACAATCAAAACTATCAAATTGCAATCTTCCCAGGAGACTTTCAACAAATCATTAGGAAATGGAATCAACAGATCTGTAAAATAAAGTGTTCCCCAAACATTTGATCAGATTCTCAGAAAGTTGAACTCAAACGGTAAACTATTCTTTGCTGTTTTTGAAATGCTGAAAAAAAACCCCAGCAAGCTGGAATTGCCTCCACACGGCTCTCACAGACCATTCCCCAATACGTGAAATAGGCTTACCTAAGTTTTTTCACGGCCACATGCACTAACATTAACGCAAATCCGGACCAGCTATCAAAGCACAGAACAGAGAAGCTTGAATTACAACACACAGGAGTCTGACTTCATTCTCTGCTCAGGACGCCATTACTCCACTATACATTTACATAGCAAATATTTCTTTGCTGCTATATTAATGTTCTGAATGTCCAGTACAAACCTTTTTAAAGTAATACTGATCTGGCGTGAGATGTGTGTTTCACTACAATTTAACTTTTCTCTACAGTAACACCTAGTGTTCTTGGATTCTACATTAATTGTAGCAGTTGGTGACTGTGGGAAACTCTATATTACATTTTCGTTGCTCAAAGAGATCTCTGCATGTTATTCATCCTAACAAATGAAATGGAATGTGGGCAGCCAATAACTGATAATTAAAACTCTCCTTCCCATCTCCACTGTCTTGCCTGCCTCTCCTTCTCTTTCCCCCCATGAGGATCTAACGTGATACTCAACACGCTGCTGAAAACTGCCAATACTAAGAACACATCTCTAATTTCTGCACCAACACAAGCCACAGTGGCATGACGTTGCATTCACTTCTTCCGCTGACCAATCGTGCAGCTGACTGTTGCCGACACTCGGCAAATGACAGCACAAGAGCAGGACTGAGGCTGGGGGGGGAGGAGGAGGAGGAGGAGGAGGAGGAGGGTAGAAGACTGCAGTAACAGACCCAGGGCCGCGCGGAAACTCACTGAATCAAACGCTGAAGGCTGTGTATGATTGAGCTGCAGAGTCTGACGGACTGTTTGTCGCCAAGATGGGGACAATGAGAGCAAGCGTGCCTGCTATTTTTGTCCGTACGTGTCTGTATTTGCTGCTTGAGTGATACACAGAGAGCCAGAAAGTGATGGAGGAAAAGCATGCCCCGGAGTCTGAGCCAGACACTTAATGAAGCAGCGATTAGTTTTTTCTTCTTTTTTTCCCTGCCCGCCTTGTGTCAGCTAAGATAATTCCTCTGTTAGTCAAGTGAAAGGCTGTGGCTGAGGGGTATTTCTGTGTGATATTGATACATTTTAGAAAATGAATAGCAGCCTTTTCCCCCAGCTGTGTGCTTATGAGCCAAACTGTTGATTTATGGACTGGTTTTTGATCAAAATGGAGCTGTTTGACATTGTTGGCAGATGCTGCTAAGTGATGGAGGAATCATTAGACGTAGCTCAAAGGCTGGTTGGTTGGTGAGGCCTTATGTGTGCTGGTGCCTTCGTCTGGTGTTGTTTTAGTGTGTATTCTGTGTGTTTGGTTGGTTAACAGTTGATTTAAGTGTGCAAAACGGTGTCTGGAGGATTTTATTTAAACCCTCAGCCAGGCTATATTTTAAATTGAAGCACATGCTTAGCTATATTTGTATTATTGTTATGTATTCACATCCTTTACTTAAGGAAAATCACCCGAATTTTTCATTACAAGTAAAAGTACAGAAGTATTATCCACTAAATGTATCACAGGGCTCACGTAGTAGGAGCTAAAAAATTTTTTAAATAAGATTTGTACCGTAATGTGTAATGTTTCTTTTTGTTAAAATGGATTTTTTTAAAATTGGTCAAGAACTGGTATCAAACTCACAGTATTGGCAGCGGTACAGGTATCGAACATTTCTGAACAATACCCAGCGGTGTCGGCGCGGTAGTATGGTCTGCCTACATCACCTATCTAATCTGGGATAGGGGGAAACAACGTTCAGGCTCGTTTGTATTTCTTTAAACAAATCGCAACCGTCCAGGGCGGCGCTTAGCCCCGTTAGCACTGAGAAAGCAAGAGGGGAGGGAGAAGCGCTGGATGTCAGGCTTTATCCCAGCAATGTACATCCGTTGAGCCAGACTAGGCAGTATGTGAAAAATTGATATCATACGTGAAATTAAAACCAGTGTACCGGATGAGCCTGTACACCGCACAGCACTATACAATACAGCTTAGAATACCAGAAGAAGCTAAGGCTACATTTACATTGCTACTGTACGTTTTGGTTTAAAAAGCGAAGTTCAGTAGAAGAACTAATCTCTGTTTCAACTAACATGTCCAAACAGCATATCTCAGGAACATTCTTGTATACTGGGCATGCGCGTGCCGGGGTAAACAGGAGGCAGCATGTAGACTCCGCCCAATGCTGGTAGTTGCCATGGTAACGTTAGTAGCTTAGTCTCAGAGAATGAGATGTCATGACCCAATCAGGCGGCGAAACATTAGCGTCATTTTCGGTGTTTCCAAAGGTCTCCGTTTGCAGCCGTTGAGACTGCAGCACATCCCCGGATTCCAAACCAAAACGGGGTCAGAAGTGTTTTCGACTGTCTCCGGATTAAGGGCTCTGAAATGCCAGAGCAGGGGGAATGAGAGGTGTAAATGTATCAAAAGATATTTGTTTTTAAACCAAAAGGTAGCAATGTAAATGTAGCCTGACACTGCTCTACCACAATCAGCCGTGAGGTCACTCAGAGTTTCCCTAGTTCTATACTGCGGCTCAGTCCTGTCTCAGTAGCAGATCTCACTTCCTTATTACAGTGTAACAACAGAGACTGAAACACGAACAGACCTTCTGATCTTTTTATTCTCACATCCACCCAGGCAGCAGGAGCTGGCCTCCGTCTGCCTTCACCGGTGGCAAACAAAAAAGCGAGACATAAAATAAAAGTCAAAGAGAATGTTGTGGGTCTCAAAGATTTCAGCAAGCGTTTGCTGAACAGGAGATGTGTCAGGGATGAAAAATAACATCAAACCAGGAATCCAGCTGAGGAGGTAATGCAAAATGGAAACCCACTCAGCGAGGATAACACTGCGTCTCAGTAATGGGAAGTCAGGATGTGTTATATAACTAATAAAGGAGAGGAGTGTTGGGTTTCACTTTTTGATTGCATTGTTCAACTCCGGCTCAAGGACTGGCTCGTACAGTAACAGACGCTTTCAAACAGCGCATTCAAACTCTCAATAACAAATGTTTGGTTGTAAAAATCCACACAGTCGCAGCCGAATCCACGATACAGGAATAGTGCAGTGCAGGTTATGACTTTTCAGTTAATTTGACTCTGTATGTGCTTTATTTGTGGCTGGCATTTAGCTGCTACTCTCACCACGTTGACCCGGAGGCTGGGCTAAGTTTAAAGCCTCATTGGTCAAAAGTGCCACATAACCCCTTTGACACAGAATTGCTGCTCTGGCATTTAGCGAGGGCAGATGAGGGTAATGCGGCGTACAGCTCCATACATCATTATGCGGAGGTGTCCAACAGCTGAGCAGAGAGCAGCGAGGTCCAGCCGTATTTCATTAGGCTTCGGGATGCAACAGAGGGCCATATTAACATGCATGGCCACAGGTTGTTGTTGCCCTATCCCTCTTTGTGTGCCAGTATCAGGAGCCCGGCTTCAGTCTGACAGCCTTTGACGGCAGCTTCTTATTAAGCTTTAGCTGTAGTCCAGAGTTGTCCAGTTGTTTTGTTATGACTGCCTGCAGTCACTGAAACCCCTACAATCCATTTCAAATAGCAATTTAATACAAGCCTGATGGATGGTGTGAAGACGAGGCTATTGACAAGAGATGATTAGCAGATAGTCTGGAGATTACTCCCTCGGGATCAGAAGCCATCTCATGTTCTTGTTTGTAAACCTAATGAGTCCTCATCCGAGTTGAGGATGCCTTATTATATATGTATATAACTATTAACTCATAACTGATTAAACAAGGCTGGAAAACAAAGTGACTGGTGGCTTGGGCAGGGTATGGAACTTTTTATGTTTCCGTTGCGCAGACTATTTAGATCTGTCAAGCTTTGTAGTCTTCTTTACTTGTTCTTTGAGCAGTTTACACATTTTCGAAATCAAAAGCTCTCCATTTTTTGTCTGGTATTTCTGCTTTTCTTTATGTTCCTCAAAGTAAGGTTATCAGGAAAGTATCATCTTGGTATCAGACTTTGGGTATCGTATCAGATGTGAAACCATACCCAGCCCTATGGGAAGACAGATCTGTGTGAATATACATGCAGACAGGAAGCTAATTCAGTATGCAAAGGGCTATAACATGAAGTATATTTCCTTGTGACATAGTTTACCAAACAACAACATAATGAAGACTTTGTGAAATTTCTTTTGTTTCTTTGTTGCATCATTAAGATACGAAAAAAAGGGGAAAGGTGGCGTACAGTTGGTTTATGTGAGATTCTAGTTGCTGAATTCAGCTGCTTAAGCTTGAGTGCTTGAGTGGTGAAACTTAACCAGACCTTAAAGTTGTGGCCCGAAATCCAAAACAATGAACTGAAAGACACGAAAACGCTCCGTAGAGCTGAGGCTGAACAGCAGTTGGGTGGTATTTGTCTGTGGGTTTGTCAAAATGTTGTTATAAAAGTATTGATTAGTGCATTTTAAAGATATAAAAATATCTGTTCTTGCAGTTTTGGGAGAAGAATATGTACAATGCACAAGGACAACATCATCTGCCCACCTTGAATACCTTGCAACGGCTTGATAAAGATATGAGATCCTTGAACATTAGTCACTAATTCTTTCTTATCCCTAAGGGACCTTTTTTGGGGGGTGGCTTCTTTGCAATAAATGAATGTGATAACGTTTTTCCCTCACTTTTTCTTTTGAGGTTACATAATCAGCATTCAGAGTATTGGCACTGGTCATTGTGCTGCCAGCACTGTAACCGTATATTACGTCAACCCAGCCTTCCCCTATAGTCTTTATATAGCACGGCATTATATCTGCTGCTGTATGTAAACACCAATTCCCTGAAAAAAAGTTATCTTGTAGCTGCAAGGCAAGCATCGAGGAGGGGAAGCAAAGAGGAGGAATGGAAGGCAATGCAAACGCAGGCCCCTTTTTTTTCTAGGTCTAATCCCTCTTAGTAGGAGAGCGATAAGCGTGTTTTGACTTAGCCCCCAATTTCCTGTTGTTTATGCATCCTTTGCCAAACCACGTGGATCCCAGTACAGTCGGATTATCTTAGTGATGCCAGTTTGGCAGGGCTGCAAATATAGGCCTACCACTGCCTCCTGGCCCAGGTCAAATCATAACAGCGGGGTAGAAAACAAAATGCCTCTGCTTCTGTTTGCCTTCATTTTCCCTCTCTCTATTCATATTTGTGTAAGCATTTGCTCATAGATAGGAATCTGTCAGAGTGTGGTGGCTTTGTTGACGCGTGCCTCTCATTCCTCTCTGGTGCTCATGAGCTCTTTGCCTGCAGGGAAGATGGAGATTGGTGCAATCACAGCTCAGGACGAAGCCTGTTTACCCAGAGAAAAAAAACATCCCAACGTTGAACCAGTGGCATCGCGAGCAGCCAGTTCCTCACTGGTGTGAGAGGAAAAGCCTCTTAATCTTGCTGCAATTTCCCACCAGGGCATTTTTCTGGGTTTCACAGTTAAGAAGGATGTGTTTGTGGTGTGGTGTTCTCGCGGATTTCAGTTAGGTTGTGAAACACTGCGCTTCCTAACACCCTTTTATTCTGATGCAGGACTACATGGAGTCCTCTACATACATTACACATTGCATTTGACGCTGTAAATTCCTAGTGGTTTTTTGTGGTCACACATACCAATCACACTCCTAATAATTCCGATTGACTGCAACTGGGAGTAATTTGTCTTGCACAATTTGACATAGGCAGTGCCTGAATTGGACCAAAAAAGCTGCCAGCTTTTGCATGACATAATCATTCCATGTGTCAAATCTTCAGTGTCTGAAAATGATGTTAAGAATCAGAGGATCTCGATATATAGTCTACTTTGGTATGGGCTGCACGATTAATCGTTATAAAATCACGATCTCGATTCACCCTGTTCACGATTTAATTTTTAAAAAACTTTGATTTTGTTTTGTTGATTTTTAAAAGAAAGTTTTATTTTATTTTTTTAATGACTGATTCTCATTTAATTTTACGAGCCGACTGCATCACAAACGCTACTACTTTCTTCAGTGAGTTTTAAACAGAAATATATAAACATATAAGACTGTATAAAATAGGTTTTAAAGCGCTCCCAAGCGCTGCAGAGCTCTCCCTTCTCTTCATTGAAGCCTCTGTGTTTGCAGGCTTGTGGTGATGCACAAAGTGCTATAGGTACAAAACAAATCTATGTTTGGTACTGCAAATTTGTTTTGTTTTGTCATGGTTCATGTGTGCAATACACATTACACTTCGTGAGAAAAAAATCGTGGCAGAGAATCGTGATATCAATTCTAAGCTAAAAAATCGTGATTCATATTTTTCCCCGAATCGTGCAGGCCTACTTTGGTATAAATATCATCCTATTAACAATACGGCAAGTGCCGGTACACAGTACTGCTGAGTACTGGCCCATTTCAGGCAATGGACACGTGAAGTTTCCAATCACGCTATAATGATGCTCTTTGTTTGGAATTGTGTAGCCCTGTGTAATAGGTTTGAATCCAAAATGTTGCCGTTTTGGCTTGTATTGGTCGTCATTACAGTACACTTAACAAGTTAATGGAAACCTGCGGAGAAAGTCATGTTCTTAAGTTAGATAAGTGATAATGCTCATTTGTTGCTCCATTAACAGCAACAAGAAACGGAAGCTGCTGCAGACTGTAGCTGAAGTAGGCGCACGGCATTACAGCTCCCATGGTTACATAACCTGAGTTGTGATTCCATATGCCCTGCAATGTTGTGCCCACAGCTGAGATGTACATGAGAAAGGACTATGCTGACCACAAGTCAGCTCTTAGCAGGGTCACAACTTCCTAATGGGGCCTAGGGCACAAATGGACCTCAAAGTTTGAAAAAAAATATCTCTGAAATCAAAAATGAAGGGGCATTAATGGCATCATGTACAGCATCTTTACAGCGTTTTGCAATGCAGTTGACATACTTTTGTGTGAACATGACTTCTGTCCCTCGTGGGCCCACACAAGTGATCCGTGAGAGCCTGTAACCTGGACATTGTTACAAGAATACAAAGCCTGGGGCAGTGGCAGATGTTGGCACCACGCAGCCTGTAAGCAGAAGAAAATGCTGACCCAACAGTACATATACTGCAGCAAGAAAAAAACAAAGCGAGCTTTACTGGACTAAAACTCACAAGTGGGGAGCTGAAGGTGGAATGTTTCTGGACAGGGAGGAGAAAAAACAAGAACTATCATCTGCTGCTCGAATTGACATCAGGTTACAGTAGTGAGCCTGGGATCTAAGTCACAGTGTCAGTAGTCTCGCTTTGACCTTCCTCCACAGCGCTGCGGAGGAGGGTCTGGCTAGTCCACACAGCATTCTGGGATGGGAGAAAAACGTGCTCTGGTTTATTGGCATTTCTTTAAACCAATCACAATTGTCTTGGGCGCCGCTAAGCACCGGACACAATGACGGTGCCTCTGCAAAATAGCCTCAGGAAGGAACTTGTTTTGGTGGAACATGTACGCTCATAAGTTGTGTCGTGAAACAGAAAACTCAGCAACAGATAGTCTAGCTAGCTGTCTGGATTTACCCTGCAGAGATCTGAGGAGCAGTTAACCATAGTCCTCATGAATCCACCAGAGTTTAGAAAGCCAACACAAAGAAAGAGGAAGGAAACGGACATCCGGCCGAAAATTAGGGACATCTGGCGGAGTTTCAGGCGGCACCTGGACAATCCCAGAAATGAAACGTTGTCGATATAGACTAGTGTCAGTGACAGTTTACCTCAATGAGCTCTGTAACTGTTAGCATTCCCATGAGAAGACAGTCCATTTCTACTGTTATAGACCCAGTAGTTACAAGAGGATTCAGTTTCTTACATTCTTATGTAGTTGTTATTTTTCTAACCATTATAATCACAATGGTAGCAAATAATGTGGGCAGTTAGATTTGTTTCCTTGTCTCATCACATTTCAAACTTTTGGGCCTTCACTGAGTGATCAAAGTTTATATCACAATTGTCTTTGAAAAACAGTGAGGTGGCATAATGAAGATTATTACACAACTTTGTTGTATACTTGATTCTGATTGGTCAATTATGGCGTTCTATGGCCTGTTATTTTTGTATAACAGACCATTACTGTGGATGGTGTTCTAATCATAGGAGGACCATTTTTAAATTGATAAAATTGTTTTTAAATCAATATTTGTGCTCATACAGGGCTCATAGCTGGATCAGCGGATCACAAAGGGAGAAAGAGGATGGAGGAAACAGGATCGCTAACAGCGCTAATGGCACCAGTGCAAACAAAGCATTAGTTAACTCCGGGGTGCGATCTGTGAAAAAAGCAGGGGGGGGGGGGGGTTGATCATGCATAACAAAACAAAACATGCAATAATTAAATCCCCCTTGCAATACCATGGATATAGTGCCACGCATGCCAAACACTTAAATATGCACTTCAATATTCAATGGAAAACAGTGCTTTCAAGTCGGAGAGCGGGGTTCACTTTGCGGTGAAAAAAATACTTTCACCCAGGAAACACTTGTTTGTTCCTCGGGAGTGTCTTAATCCAAACCACAATCTTTTTCCTAACCTTAACTAGTCAATTTGGTGACTAAACTTAAGTGTTATCACCGCATGACGCTCACTTTTTCTGGCTAAACTCCACTACCAATGGCCCCTAAAAGGACCGTCATCTGGCGGTGCCTGTACCTGGTTCACAGTCACCTTTTGGCGGCCAAACAACCGCTGGTAGCCGGCGTCACAGAGCTCTGTAGCGACTAAATACAACCAGCAACTGCCGCTCTGATTTTATCGTTCTATAGCACTCATGTTACAGTTTACTTAGTTTGAAATACTTCTATTTTAGGTATATAATGGTCTTTTGGTGAAGTAGCGTTGACCACTTTGGGGGGGGGGGGGGGGGATACATGTTGTCCCCACCGGAGGATAAAAATAATTCAGCAGAGGCAGGGATATGTAGACCAGAAAGGGGGGAAATCCCACGCATCCCCCCGAAAACTCGCACTCTGGTTAGCTCCATAGTTGGCTCACTCACCGGGGCGACCTGGTATCCACCGAAGAGCCGTGCTCATCAGCGGTAAAGTTAACCGTCACGACGGAGACACAGGCGTCATTGGCAGTTAACCTCTGTATGAGTAGCTGAGTAATAAGCGGGAGTTAGCTCCGTTGGTAGCTAAGCGTATGGGGCTCTGGATACGTCACCCTGTGTATTGTTGTGATTGGTCGTAGTGTTATCCAATTGCATGCAGTGAGATTTTCAAGTGCATGCTTGGTGCCGCCCCTCGAGTTGGGCCATTTTCATTACTCAATGCCAGACCCTTAAAGGGGTGGTTCAGAATTTTGGACATAGGACCTCATTTCCAAGTTAGCCAGTGTGTTATTTATCAGTGGAGACAGTTTTCATCCAGTCCTTCCAGTTGCAGAGTTCGCTGGTGCTAGGCTAGCGCAAGTCAACAGTATCTGCTAGCCTGCCATTAAAAGCAGTCTTACACACTCCACAGTACACCCGAGGCAAATAAATTATAACGCCAGACTATCGATGTAAATGTCTGTTGATAAAATAATGTTAGAAATAAATCTACCCTTGGATCTCAATGATCGCATTACATTTTGAGGGACTAGTTTCTCAGCAGCGGCGGAATTTTACTTAGCTCCGGTTAGTAGTACTGCGCCATAAAGTAAACAGAGATGCGCACTACAGTCGGGACACCTAGTAGCTGCTGGCTTGGACATCAAGATACCGGCGGAGACTCTACTCAACTGGCAAATGTGTAGTGATCATTTTAGACCAGACGACTTTGAAAACCCCCACAATCTAAAGGACCACAAGTCACTGACGAATGCGGTTCCATCCATCTTTCTCGATGCACCAACAGCTATGAACAGGTAATAACTTTAGGTAGGCTACTCTAGCTAATAAAGCTAGCCCCTTTCATAACGTCAGCCTAACTGCTACTGATAGATTGAGACTGACAACGTTAGCGGAACGTTACTGTTCAATGCGTTGTGGAGAGTGACAACGTTAGCTAACATTATAACTACACTCTTGGTAGATACCTGGCTGGGCTAACTGCTAACTTTAGGTAATTGCTGACAGAAACGTCATGTAAGCTCGGACAGTTTACATGCAAATTGCTAGCCCGTGTGCTTTCATGCACCGGTAACGTTATGTGAGTTATAGCCTGGCAGAGTGGAGTTAGTTGGAGCTCACAGCGGCAGGTAAATAAACTTGTGTGATTGTCATGGAAACCGGCTTTCTCGGTAGCCTAGGTAATATCACTCCGCCGCTGCTGTAGCCTGTGCTACCAACTACATGGAACAAAGTATAACTATTGCAATGCGACGCAAGGGTAGTTTTAATTCTAACATTATTTTATCAACAGACATTTACATCGATAGTCTGACGTTATAATTTATTTGCCTCGGGTGTACTGTGGAGTGTGTAAGACTGCTTTTAATGGCAGGCTAGCAGTTACTGTTGACTTGCGCTAGCCTAGCACCAGCGAACTCTGCAACTGGAAGGACTGGATGAAAACTGTTGAAAACTGCCTCCACTGATAAAAAACACACTGGCTAACTTGGAAATTAGGTGCTATGTCCAAAATTCTGAACCACCCCTTTAATCTTAGGGATTTGGGTCCCTGGATCCTGGATTTCCAGGCGAATGCACAACAGCAAATAAGTTACTTTTGTGAGTTCAGTCTGCGTTTAAAAAGTTCTCCGTAAATAAATTTGTATTTGATTGAATGCTGCTATAAAAAGGCATGAATGAACTGCACACATGAACATTGATGTACTGTTCTCACACACACACACACACACACACACACACACACACACACACACACACACAGAGAGTCATTCTGTTTACCCATCTCCGTTTCCATCTTTCTTTCTAAGACACGGGGATTTTGTTCCTTCCTTTTCATTTGATCTCTGACACACGCAAACAAACATATTCTGTTTTGATGCTGTATGGCCTTGTAGCTCAGTGAAACAGAGCTAGAAGAAGGGCTTCTGCTCCACTGACGAGACAGTAATTAGTACCAACTCCTAAGGGAGTGGAGATAGACTTCACACAGCTTGAATCTCTCTCTCTCTCTGTGTCTCTGTGTCTGTCCCTCTCTCTCGTCCTCCACAGCCATTAACAGCAGTTCTCACTCATTCTCCAACCTTATTGTGTGGCAGCCACAAACCGATTCCTCAAAATAGTCATTAGCACAATCTGGCATATCCAGCTAACTTTGTCTGCCTTTCTTCAGCTTTGTGAAAACTTCCATTACATACAGTTCTGTAAGGAAAACCTTACCTTAAAACCTAAGGTAGAAAAATCAATAAAGAAAAGAACTGCAGTCCTTTAAGGGCTTTTATTTAGTTTTGGTGAATATATTTGTAAAATAAGGGTCAGTGAGTGTGTTTCTTTTAGACTAAATAGACTTTGGGGAACACTTCTGTGAAGCAGAACATAATTTCTTGTGGTGTTTATTCACAGCTCAGCCTACTCTGTTTGCGTCCTCATCCGGACTGTTTGGGTTTGTTCGATATCGGAAATACACACACACACACACACACACACACACACACACACACACACACACACACACAGTGATGGACAGCATTTCCATGGAGATGTGCATTTTCATTAGCCAGTTAGACACTATGTCATGTGTGCTGCTTTGGTCCATCAGGGGATGGGCACTTGGGTGAAATGGCCAGAAAGATTCTGTTCGCTTCAGCAGTTTCGCTGGAATGATTGAAAGTGTGTGCGAGGGAGCGGAGTGCTGGGAATCTTGTATTGCTGTTTCAGGACTTTTTTCAGACTACAGATACTAGATTGTGTTTCAGCAGCCATTTTCCCTTGTTTTGTACTCAAGTTTTTACCAGAGCACCCAACTATAATCTTGTTTTTATTTTATTATGTGTCTGTGTGTTAGTGTATTTGTGCATTCTGTGTGTATACAAGTGAGTATGAGAACATATGTAAGTGGAGAGACCTGCTGCTGAGTGTTTGGGGATTACCTGCTCAGATTAGCCCAGTGAACGCATTTATAAACCCAAACCCAGGATCTTGTTATCCTTTTAATAAGCTTTGAGGAGTTGTCGTAGGCAGATTTGATTTGACCTAGCTCCGCCAGCCTTTACCTTTTGATACTCTTTACATAAGCAGTCTACTTTTAAAACCATTTCCTGCGAAAGACGGTGAGCTAGGAATGTCGTTTTAATTTAGAAATGCTGTTTTGCAAACGCTACAATTTGAATTGATTGTATGAAGACTATATACACTGTAGAGACAATGATAATTCCATTAATTAATAATACTAATTTACACATGTAAATGTGAATAGTGAACATGTCAATAGCCATTCACAGTGAATGGCTATTGCAGAAAAAAAAGGGATTTGATTTGGGTGCCTGGGTAGCTCACCTGGTAGAGCAGGCGCACATATATAGGGGTTTACTCCTCAACGCAGCAGCCACAGGTTCGACCCTGCCCTGTGGCCCTTTGCTGCATGTCATTCCCCCTCTCTCTCCCCTTTCATGTCTTCAGCTGTCCTGTATAAAAAATAAAGGCCTAAAATGCCCAAAAAATAATATGATTTCATGAATTTTGGAAGGGGAACCCTAACCCTAGTAAGAAAGAAGTTAGCTTACCAGACCTCTGTAGACCGCTCCTCATGTCCACTTCACGCTAGCATTTTTAAGCTATATTACCTGCTGCTAGCATAAATCATTCAAATCTTTTGGTTTGTTCCATTTGAACTCGGAAGTCGTAACTTACGAGTTCCCAGTCGGAACTTTTAAGCGAAACGCCCAGTGAAGTCGGATTTCTGACTCGGAAAGTCAGAGAACCTCACAGTACCCCAAGCAAAGCCTCAAAATCCAACATGTCTGCTCTGTGCATCAACAGTAGAGAAAGCTGTAGTAAAATACAGTTGAATAGCACCTCTGTCTTATTTGTGTCTCATTAAACCAGTCGTACACACAGTACTGTCCAACTTCTAGCTGTGGACATGTTGCTACGCTGTTTGTATACACAAAAAACAGTGTAATGTGTTATCAACTGGTATTGCTAACAATGGCTAACCTGGCTAGCGCACACCCCACTCTGAAATAAAGTTTTTTTTGACTTGTTTTACTGGAACATGGTCAACTCGGGTGTATCGTAATTCCCAGCTCCGACTTCCGAGTTAAATGGAACGCAGCATTTAATAGAACTCTTGGTTGTCCAGTTGCATTGTGGGTAATGTAGACGCCAGGTTTTGAGAAAGAACAAGAATGCATGGAATAAAAAAAGATGATATCGCTGGTTCTGCTGCATCTATTTTGATCCTTTTTTAACTGTCCAACTTAGGTTCCAGATGTTCTAGCAGTGCAATGCTCAATCGGTTGAGTACTCCTCAGTCCAAAAGTATTGAGCTCCAAAGTTTAGGAACCATGATGTCACGATTTGATTTTCGTTTTGTTTAGACCCCAAGGCAGATTCAGACACTGGCACACTGGATTTGGAGTACAAAGTTTTTATTTGGCATAAGCCGAACTTGGTACTTGCACTTGTACGTGGATAGTGAAATGGCGGGGTGGCTATCCTGGTGGAAGCAGATGGCGTCTGGTGGTGGGGTACTGGTGCTGGCTGGTGAGTATCCGCAACAGATCAAAATACGTTTCTTCACTGGAGTTTAAGGGCCTGGAGAGGTACCACATATGAGAGCCCAGTTTATTATACTTAGTTTGATGGTTGATGGGAATCAGGTGTGCCAGGTAGTGATTGCTGAGCCACGCCCCTGCTGAGAAGCGCACACACACACACACACACACACACACACACACACACACACACACAGTAGATCTCTAATGTCGATGGGTGTCTGCTAAGACAGGTGAAAAGAGTGTTACAGTAGTCTAGACAGGATTAAATGAAAGCATACATATTCATATGCAACATTTTCACCATGACAGACTGCTATACATTTGCCCCAACATTTGTTCTTCCGGTTTACTGAGATTTCGTATCCTGCAAGGTCTTAACTCGTGTTGTCCTCCTCCAATACTCCCCTGCTTCATCCCTTTTTACTGTAGAGAGACTCTGCACTGAGCGAGAAGAGCAGTGCTAATAAATTCACCCTTAACAAGGGTGTGATTAGCCTATCGATTCTTTCTCCCACCTTCCTTGAAAAATTGTCTCGCACGATTACATTTCTGTGACACAGCACAATTACATCAACAACCTCAGATGCGAATAAGCTTTGATTGGCCTGCCTTTGAACGTAACATTTCCCACTGTGTATATGTATTCACAATGACATTGGCACATACAATAGTTTTCAGTCTCGCAAACATAACATGAATTTGGTTTTATTGTCCCCCTACAGACTGAAGCAGAAGTCACAGTCGGTGGATATTGCCAGTCAAGGTTTCTCCCCGACTCTGGTGCCAGCCTCACCCCTCAACAGGGCTTCACCACCTGTTGCCAAGACAACGACCGCCTTCGCCGTGCAGGAGTACAACACTACCAACTCCCAGCGCCGCAGCCAGTGCGGGGAGCTGAAGAGAGGCTACACCATAGGTAAATGACACAGAGACAGAGGGTATTTTTCTTCATCAATGCATACAATTATCCCAAACATCAATTTCCCAGCTGGTCAAGGAATTCAAACCAACAACCTTCAGTTACATTTCTCCAAACTCTAGGCTAACTAATAATTCAATGAAACGTCATGTAAAAGCATCCATGAACTCATGTTGTAAACATGTTTTTTTTTTTGCCTAAAATACATTATTAAAGGGCAACTTTGTTTTCAACCTGGATCCTGGTTTCCTATGTTTTTGTGTCCTAGTGACTGATGGGGAAACTTAAATCTTTGAAATTGGTCCAGTATTAACCGAGATCTCTACCGTCGGCAGCGGCGAAACAAGCTACAATCTAGTGTTAATCCCATGGCAATGGTCCACCTCCAATTTACGTTCACTTAAAGTGCTTGTTTTTACCACTGACAGGCTCAGATGATTATTCTAAGTGTCTGACAAAAAGGTCTATCTCTGTAGGCATCCTTTCCATTATGTTGTCAAAGAGTAAGATCCTTTTAGTTTAACATGAAACATCCCTGGAATCACTATCGCCAAACCCACCTGCACATTTGCCCTATGTGATTGCTGGTTGCAGTGGTCTCACTCAATACTGGACCAATTCCAAAGATTTTGTTCACATTAGTCACTTAGACACCAACACTTGGGGAAAAGGGTCCAGGTTGAAAAAAGAAATTACTCATTAAAGTGGCTATATGTAACTTTCAGTTTGTGTTGATTCTAGCGCCCGCTTTGGACAAAAGCTGTAGTGTTTTTACCACACCTGCTGTCGTAAAGATGTTTTCTGTATTACTGAGTTAGCGTTAAGGGGAGGTCATATACTTTCGTTGCGATCAATGTTTTGCTCAGACAAAAAATCATTCATGTACAATAAGAGAATATGTTACAGATGCATCGTTGCATTTCAAGTGTTGCATATGGTAACTTAGTCTACTCTGGATGTCTCGTGAGCTAAACCGGGTATCACTGTCACTGGGTCACCAGCCAAAGCATTAACAGATTGTTGTAGCAACTAACGTAATAATAACTTATATTAATATAGCGTATTTCATGAAACATAAAGATACTTTACACAAGTACAAGGCGACAAGGGAAAATAAAATAGTAGACTAACACAAACACAGACTAATGAGGAATAAAACCTCTGCACTAAATGGAAGGGGGACCTAATTTAATGTCAGCTACTGACGTACAACCACATCGCGCATTATAAAGTTATTGTATGAATGAAATAGACATATTACATACCTGAGGGACAATCCTGGGACGTTTTTGAATCATTTCCAATCCCGTACTTGTCTCCATCTGTTGAAAGCCCGACCGAGTGTGACTCACGTTATCGCCCGTTGTCTTTCACTTTCCCTTTTAGCTTTTAGTTGTTCTTCGTTTAATTTCCTTTTTTCTACAGCATAACTACAGCAGATAACCTTTAAAATAACATTACAATACAATTAGACCTACGGTATATAAAGACATTTCCGGCTTCCTTTTCCCTGGCTCAAAAGGCTGGATAACACAGGCTTTTCCGGTGTAACAAAGAAATCTGTGACCCGTCAGAATGTGTGCTCTGTAGCGCCGTCTACCTGCCGTAAATTACTCGGTGACTTCGCGGGAAAAATCGGACCCAGGCAGAGGCATTGATAAAAACTACATTAAAATGGCGTTCTTTTCACTGTTAGTCTTGTTTGCTGTTACAGGTCATTTATGATCATTGTATGAAAAATGACAGAGCTTCAGAAACATAAAAAGATACATATAGTCACTTTAAATAAATGTAACCTTTTCATCATATCAGCCCTGCTACATTCTCAGTGTATTTATTAATATATTTAGAGTGTATTTATTAATATATTTAGTTAGATTTTGATGTCCAGTTATTATGTTATCCAACACTTATAACATTATCAATGACTACTGAGCTTCTGGGGAAGGGCTTGTTGTTATTCTGCGTGTGTATGTGGGTGTGGAGATATTTGAAGTTCAGGTACTCTCTGAACTGTTGACACAAACTTCTTAATCTAGCAAACTTCACCGTGTCACATCCACGGCGGGCTCTCCCCGTTTCTCACCTTCTAATTCATTTCCTGCCAACAAATTATAATTACGTGACTGTGAGACTTATTCCTGTAATGAATCCTTTTTTGGGTGTGTGTGTGTGTGTGTGTGTGTGTGTGTGTGGTGGGGGGCTCTATTTCTGTGTTGGAGGGTAGGTTGCTACTGTGAGAGTAATTACACTTCAGGGATCTGACTCTTCACAGATGGTGAAATGAAGTCTGAGCTAAACTATGAAGGTAAATATGGTGCAAAAAGGGAGAGCTTGTAGAATACAATGTGAGAACTTGCAGAACAAAAAATCTGAACTTGTATGTTAAAATTTGCACTTGTCAAAAATTTTATTTGCACTTGTAAAAATAAAATTTGCACTTGTAAAAAATATTCACACACATGTGATCTGAATTTGAAGTCATACAAAGAAAAAAAACATGAGAGCTTGTAAAAAAAATCTGAACTTGTAAGTTGAAATTTGCACTTGTAGAAAATGTTCACACACCTGTATTCTGAATGTGAAGTTACAGAAAAAATATTCACAAATGTGTAGATTGATATTTACATGAACACAATGACAGCTGCAAACTTATAATGCAGCATTTACTCGTATACTTTTTTTTTTTACTCTGGTTCATTTTCCATCACAACCACAACTCAGTGATTACAACCTCTGGAATCTGTCACTGCAACTTCACATATGTGCTCTCTCGCATCACAAAGTGGCCAATCTGCGCACCTCGACTTTCACAACAGTCTTGACGATACATTTAGTGCAAAACTAATTTGTACCTGTGGACTTAGGCTGTGGAGCTCTGAGATAACAGAACGGGAAAAGCCTTCTTATATACAGTCTATGGGAAAAGCAGGGTTTCTATCGCCAGATGAGGGACAACTCTGTCCGGCTTATTTATGTAGCATGGAAACTTGGTGGAATAGCATGCTAGCGTTAGCTAACTAGCAGCCAGCCCGCTTCTAAATAAATACCTTTTAATTATCTAAACATTTTTAACAGTCAAACTAAAACACTGGCGGTGAGCTCCACGGCCTGCAGCCAGACAGAGTTGTCCCTCATCTGGCGATAGAAACCCTGATTTTCCCATAGACTGTATATAAGAAGGCTTTTCCCGTTCTGTTATCTCAGAGCTCCACAGCCTAAGTCCACAGGTACAAATTAGCTTTGCACAAAAAAAAGTATACGAGTAAATGTTGCATTATAAGTTTGCAGCTGTCATTGTGTTCAATCTACACATTTGTGAATATTTTTTCTGTAACTTCACATTCAGAATACAGGTGTGTGAACATTTTCTACAAGTGCAAATTTCAACTTGAACTTCAAGTTCAGATTTTTTTTACAAGCTCTCGTGTTTTTTTTCTTTGTATGACTTCAAATTCAGATCACATGTGTGTGAATATTTTTTACAAGTGCAAATTTTATTTTTACAAGTGCAAATTTTATTTTTACAAGTGCAAATAAAATTTTTACAAGTGCAAATTTTAACATACAAGTTCAGATTTTTTGTTCTGCAAGTTCTCACATTGTATTCTACAAGCTCTCCCTTTTTGCACCATATTTACCTTCATACTAAACTAACTCCAAACTCATAAGTGCGTCTCTTTTTGCTTCGTTGACGTGATTCAGTTTGCAAGCTGCTCGGGTCAAGGTTAGAAAGAGGGAGCGTGTAGGGAAAAGGTACACAAACAGGACTCTGCTGAACCACTGCAGGTAATCTGCAAGATCTTTATTTTGACAGATTCCTTTTATATTTGTGGCGACATCTTTTGGTGCTTGTTGTTGAGCTGTTCCTTTTCCCCCCCCTACTGTATTTCCTCGATGTAATGCATTCCACAAACATACTGCTGTTGCAGGACTTTTTTTCTTCTTCGGTGTACTAGATTCATTGATTTTCATTGATGACATTTGATTTTAAGGACATATATATATATATATATATATATATATATATATATATATATATATATATACCATATATATATATAACATATATGTATGTATATATATGTGTGGTGTATATATATATATATATATATATATATATATATATATATATATATATATATATATATGTGTATATATGTATATATATATATGTGTATATATATGTGATATGTGTGTATATATATATATATATATGTATATATATGTATATATGTGTATATATATATATATATATATATATATATATATATATATATATATATATATATATATATATATATATATATATATATATATATATATATGTATATATATATATATATATATATATGTGTGTGTATATATATATATGTGTGTGTGTGTGTGTATGTGTATATATATATGACTGTTTTACATACCGGCTTAATGATATATTGGAAACTGGATGATGACAATTGTAAAAACAGCTAAACAAAGGGAGGGTCGGCAATGAGAAAGAATATGAGGGTGTGAAACAAAGGAATGAACGAAGCACATAGTAGAAGGCAAGAAAGCAAAAAAAAAGTTATTAGGAGAGTCAAAATATAGTTCAAAGTCACACAATGTCCCTCATGATAAATACCTTGGACAACAGAGGGAGTGTTGACATTTGAATACGTCCTTGTCTGGCACTTATTAACACCTGCCAGGGGGGAGAACATTGACTGTTTGCCTATTAGTTAGCTCGCTCTGTAGTGCTGTAAGGAGAGACGATGTGTGGCCATGATTTCCATGTTTACTGCTACTGTATCTGGATGCTATCACCTTATTTGGTTCATTTAGTCCGTCTAAAGATGATACATTGTTGCCTTTGGGTCTGTGTTCAGTGACGTGTTACAAACGAACCAAGAGGTGTAAACAATAAGTGCTCATTCATTGGACAAGACGGTCCAATGTCCACTGATGTCATCCTGCATTATTAGCACTATATGTGCCCACATAGGGAAATCAAATTCTGGCAGCCCTTTTCCTCTAATGTGTCTGTTTATGTTCTCTAATGTCCCAAAGACTTCATGAAGAAATACGTGATTATTAGCATTATTAGATGAGACTGCAACTGGACCGAATATGTCATAAATAATAATGTAAATGGGACAAAAGAAGGCCGGTAGTTAGTGTTTCAGTAATTCCTTTTTTTTTTTTTTTTTTTAAACTAGGAATGCCAAATCACATGGAGTAGGACACAAACGCTTCTGTTTTATCTGTTATTACCTGTGATTTAATCAGAGGAAATCCCTGCACATGCTGAAGTGCATGCATGTTACCATGGTTACCAAATGTTCTTGCATAATTATACTGATTGCTTATGCAGATTGCTTCCTTAACACTTTTCCAATCAGCGGATGGGTTTAATGGTAGATTAACTTTTGAATTCATGCCGAAATTACATATTAAAAAATCCAGTTTGTTTTGCTTTTTTTGCCACCATGAACAAGTCCCACCTTTTTGGGCAGTCTCAATCTGGTTTTGTAGTCAGTGCCGGAGTTTGAACCTCAAAGGACAAATGCACCAGAGCTTGAACTGCGCAAGTTGGATGGGAACCAACCCCGTCTTTTAAAAATGATGTTCCCATACATCAAAACTGCATTGTTATTTACATTTTTGAGGGAAACATATATTTCCAGCGACCGCCACGCATTGTGAAATGATCGCTGTTTTGAACGTGGTTAATGTTTTTGAATTGTCTACTTGATGTGTATTTGTGTTATTCTGATGTGTGTACATTTTTTCTTTTGAGCTGCTGTAGCACAGGAATTTCCCCAGTGCGGAATTAATAAAGTCTATCTTATCTTATCTTAAACAAAACTACTTGGTTACGTTTAGGCAACAAAACCAATGGGTTAGGTTTTCAAAAAGATGATAGTTTGGCTTGAATTAAGTACGTTTGTTACGTAATTTAAAATTTTGTACTTGAGTACATAAGGTAGGTTAAGTACGTTACGTACGTTTCACACGGGACACAAACAGCGGCCTCCTGGGTAAAACTCCCGTATTTGTTTCACCCATCCATCAACCCTAACCTCCTCCCTACACAAACACAGACCTTTGCGGCCTTTTGCGCACTTTCATTAGAAACGTATTTGTAATGTCAAAGACATAAGTAATCCTGGACATAATACTTTTCCCTCGAAACCTAATTAAGAAAGCAGTTTTGTTGAATGTGAATGTCATTTTTAGTAAATAACACAAATAACCTGACTCAGAAATACAGTTTGACTTTGTATTGAATATGAGCTGAAATACAGATAATGCTCGTGGCGTCAGCACACTCTACCATCCCCAACCAAAGCTGAAAAAGTGGCATCAAGATGGATAGTTGTTACATACAGCGTGTCAGGTGAGTTAATGCTGATCCATCAGCTTATTTTCCGTTTGACACACTCTCAGCTCTCATAGAGTTCTTGGTCAGTTTGAATTTGACTGCATGTCCTGGAGCATACAGGCTGTGATTAGTTATGTAAATGAGTGCAGCAGCTTAAAACTTTGCAGCAGTGTCTGGGTTGCAGGAGGATCATGTCACATGAGGTCACAGCTCACTGTTTGCATTACTGAGGGGGAAGAAGAGAGTCGAGAGTGGGCGGAGGTGTGTCAGCTGGTGTCACACTCTGCTAAGCTTTCTACAGAGTCATCATGCATCGACTCTGCTCCTCGGGCCATTGACACAGAACGGATTGATCTGCAGTCGTCCACTTTAGTTCAGCAGATGATAATCAATAAAGGAAATTGTGGGATAAAAGCTCGGCAGGACAGGTTGAGGGACTGTTGGTATTTCAGCCTGCTCTTATCATCCATTATCCATTCAGTGGCAACTGTGGGTTCTTTTTAAAAGCACAGGGTCGGAAGTCACAGTCACTCAGCAATTAAATGAAACGCGACTGTGACATATTGAGCTTTTACGGCTTTTAACTACAAAGTAACAAATTGTACAAGCGCTACAGCATGAGTTGCAGCAGTTAATCATTTGCTCTGGCTAGCGTTGGCCTAGATAAACCATATTCAGCTAAAGGCCTGAGTTTTCCCCCGTATGACTACAGAATATTGCATCTGTCAGTCATTTACGCTGCTGTATCACATAATGAGACAATGATTAGCGACTGTCCCATCTCTCTAGTTCTTATCTAGATGGGATCCAGTAAGCGGAGCCCTGTGGCATTTTTTAGATAGTCAAACCCAGGCCGGGCTGCTCCTTCAGAGCTGCTCATGCTCATTTATTCTAATGTGATAGTAATAATGTGGCAGGCAGCTAGCTGTGCTGTCTGGCAGACTTCAGACAGACCTGTCATTAGAGGCACACGGCAAATTCACCACCGACATTGTAATAACCAGACCAATGAGCCCCCTACCAGGACGACCCCAACCTGCCTCTGAGAAAAAGCAGTGATTGGTATGTTGATGGTGTAGTTGCATTAGACATGCCACGCTTCCGTCATTGCAGCGTCTTTAAACTCAAAATGAAGAGGAGCAGCATCTAAAGGGACATCTACACTACTACTAGAGGTGTAAATCACAAGTTTTATCACATCATACAATATTATAATGATTCTTTGGACAACGATACGATATTTGCTGATATCCTTAATGCGATGCGATTTTGCTTCGATTCAGGGGCATGCGATTGATGTGATACACATCTGGCCATTTAACCCAGTTCTATTTATAGCAACTCAAAAAAAGCTGCTAAACTATGATTTGACAATTTTATCGCTGAGCTCTTCCAGACATTTAAATTAAAATCAAACTATCCTTTTTAATAAAAAGAATATATATAAAGTGGGAATCTAAAATAATGGGGAATCTTACAGACGATACGTATCGATATTTTTACTCTGCATTGATAATATTGGATCGTGGATAATTGAATCGATATATCGATCCAGATCGATGTATCGTTACATCCCTAACTACTACATTTTCATTTTTAAGCTGAATTTGGAGACAAAAACTATCTCAGTCCACACAAGAGTTTTAGCTCCAGTAGCAGAACTAATCTCCGTCCATATTAACACGTCTAACCACGCATATCATGTGATCATTTGCATACACTGGGCATGTACATGCTGGTGTAAACAGGAAGCAGACTGTGAGACGGTCCTTTGCGGTTGAAAATCATGGATGTGTAAGTTGAAAATACAGGAAATACTTTGGAGAAAGAACAACAATGGTGAAAAGTAGGAGCAGGGATTTACATGTATTTGCTTGGACAGACAACAAGGTGGAACTGTTACTGAAAGGTATGTAAGCCTCCAGTACATATGGATAAGACTGACCGACGTGGCACGTTATGCCCTTCCAGACTTTAAAGCAACCCCAGAGTTTTCAAACCAAAACGGGGGCAGCAGTGTTTCCAAATGTCTCCGTTTTAGGGGCTCGGAAACACTGTAGTAGCGTGGAATGCAAGGCGTAAATGTAGCAAAGAATATTGGTTTTTAAACCAAAACGTAGTAGTGTAGATGTAGCCAAACAATGCTCTGATAAGTGTCAGTCATCGCTCAGGATGATGTTAGCAGGAGGAAGGAAGAAGGAAGTGAAAAAGGGCGGAGAGAAGGAAGAGGAAAGATGAGCAGTGTCAGAGCAGGTCAGAGTGAAGTCTAGGGATAGACCGATTATCAACTCTGGCCGATTATTGGGCCGGTTTTTTGTCAGTTTGCAGATGATCTGAATCAGCGTTTTATTTGCCTGATAACTGATAAAGTTAATGAATTAAAAAGTGTTGTATTTTGGATCGGCTACAGCTCTGTCTGTCCCTCTGCTTCGGTTTCACTCACCACTGAGTCTGACTTAATGCCCCCCCCCCCCCCACAACACATCTGTTACCAGGTATTACGTTGTAAGTTTCTAATTTACTAAATAATTGCTTAAAGCATTTAAACAAAGTTTTGTGTCGGAGTTTGTAACATTCCAAAATCTTAATTTTGTCATTTTCACTGTAAATGCATATCGATTCCAAATATCGGTTATTGGTTTCATTAACTACTAATAATCGGTATCGGCCTTGAGAAAACCGTATCAGTCAATCCCTAGTGAAGTCATTCATTCATTCAGTATATTATACTCTGGAACAAATGCATTCACTTGAGATGGGATATACAAAGAACACGCGGTTTTTGTGTGTGTGCAAAGGAAGAAAGTGTAAAAGAAAAGGGGCCAAGTTGCCCACCTGTGATCTCCTGGATGCCTGCAGCGTTGCTTCTTGAGAAGGTGTGACACTCGACTCCCCGCATCTCTGTCTGACAGCCTCAAAGTCCCACCGCCATGTCTGACCTTTACGTCATTGTAGCGAGCCTGTAGCCTCCACTCTGGAGCTCAATGAGCTTCTACTCGCTAATAAAAAGGCCAAACAGGAGATGAACAGAATGTCTCCGCAGCTGTGGACTCTATTAACTATAACTTGTAGTGTTGCTGCCTACAAGGAGTGCATGTTAAAACGGTTTCATCGCACCACATTCTTATTAGATACTACGTGCTGTACAAGTACTCTTCTCTTTGTTTTCCGAGGCTGAAGAAACCTTGTACCTCCATATTTTGTCATTTTAATTTCTTTTCATAAATCAATGCTATTGGCACCCTTTACATCTGTCTGTAGGCAGATTTTTTGGTTTGTTTTTTTTTAAGAATATTTTGGGCATTTTAGGCCTTTGTTTGCATAGGACAGCTGAAGAAATTTTTAGAGGGAGAGAGGGGGAATGACATTCAGCAAAGGGCCGCAGGTTGGAGTCGAACCCGTGGCCGCTGCATCAAGGAGTAAACCTCTATATATGGGCATGTGCACTACCAGGTGAGCTACCCAGGAGCCCCTGTCTGTAGGCTTTACAAATATTTAAACAGTGACAAGGTTGATTTCGTCTGACTTCATCTGAAGTAAACAGCTCAATAAAATATTTTCAAAAGTAACTGTTTTGGACATACAGGGTTTTCACCCGACAGCCACGATAAACAGTACATGCGGCTCTAGTTCTGTATGTGAGTTACAGCTATAGTGCGTAGTTTGAGGAATTCTAAGTAATGACAACAACGCTGTTGGAGCGTCCACATGATACAAGCCTTTCAGTGATCGCACCCCCACCCCTCCTCCATCAAGTTGCTAACATGGATGATTAAAATAACAGGATGGACTCTTCAGAAGAGGTAATTATCTTGTAGTTTTTATGTCGTCTTCGTCGCCAAAGATGAACGCTGCTGTTGTCCTTTCTCAGCGGTGACGTAAAACACATCACTCGAGCTTCAACACGCGAAAGTCGCCGGACTAAACCATTTCATAAACATAGCCATACTGAGAAATACAGACAGAGTTTTGTGGAGCTGATAGGCTTACTGTAATTAGCTTTGTATCAACTCATTTGGCAATGGCTCGAATGTAATGGACGTTCATTCATATAAAATAGTTGCACACTATAGCTTTAACTATGGAAACAGTTTATGACTACTGTATGTTCGGTAAGCACTTGCAGGCGGGAGATACGCCACTGTCCCTTCTGCAAATCTTTGTATGGGTGCAAAGGGAGAGTCCTCACAGCATGTCGCTGCAGATAATGGCTTTTCTAAGAGGGGAGCTGCTGCACTTCTCGCCTCCCTCCCTCCTGTTTTTTCTGCTCTTTCTGCCATTTTGTTCTCCGACCCCTCCTCTGCTCCCTCGCCCATTCCCTCCCTCTTTCTTTCCCCTCACTACCTTGTCTCTCACTCTCTCCATCTTCCCACCACCTTGTTATCCTCTAATGTATTTCCTGTGTGTCTGACCGGAGGGCACAGGCAGAAGGGTAATCTGTCTCAAGGACAGACGGACAGCATTGACACAGTGCTGCAAACTGTGGCACCAACCTTGGCTGCGGTCTTGAAAAAGGGCATTTCATCACGTTATGCTTGTCAGACTTATTTCCACACAGCAATTGTCCTACCTATGCATAAATATAAAACCCAAGGATGACCAGACTGTTTGCTGTCGAAAGAAATACATTTTATTTCAAAAACAGGACATATGTATAAAGGATTTATACATAATCTATGGCTGCATGCGTGTGTCTGAAAGTATTCAAGCACGGCAGGCAGAAAACGGAGGCCCGACTCTGCTAACGCAGCATTGTATCCACAGCACCTGACCGGGGAAATGCTAATAAACAAGACAGAAGTACATGTGTTGGCGTACCCTAATGCCCCAGAGAGCGGTGGACCCTGCCACTGCCGCCATGTGAGTGATTATTCCCCTGTTAGTTATTCATTGGATTTTCAGGGTCGAAGAGGGGAGGAACCGGTGTTGGGGGAGCGATACACTAACTAGGCTGTATGCAGTTTCATAAAAAGTGGCCAAGAATTAAATCAATTCAATAAATCGAATGGAAGTGTCAGGGTGGATGTTAAATTGCCATCCCGGTGCTTCTTTACTTGTGATACTTGTGTTTTTGTTCTGGAGTGTGGAGCCATAGCTGGACTGCTTGTCCTTGAATGTTTCCAGTTTCCAGCAGCAGCTGGATAGTCACAGCATGATGTCGTATGAGAAGCTAATCACTATGGCAGTTGACAGTTATAGCCAGCGCTGCAGGCCCTACACCGGTGTTCCTTTTTTTTTTGTGTGTGTTTGATGTAATTCTCTCAGGTGACACGTCTGTTGTGTTTACAGATCCAAATTGTAGCCAGGGGTGGCAATTACACACAAAGCCACTGGGAGACATCTTTCTGTTTCTTTCTATGGAAGTGGAACATTGTGCATGGCTTTGACTATTTTCAAAGAAAAATGAAAAGGCTGCGTTTTACCTTAGTGGAACGTTATTCTCTGGATGATTTTGAATTTCCGCTTGCTAGTCAACCTTTGTTAGTTTGATGGCCAAACTGTCAGACGATCTCACTCTGATCAAGGGCTGGAAGACGGTCACTATTAGTACAGTAGAGGCCTTTCATAGTGATATCCTATCAACTGTCAACCCTTTACTTGTGTTTGCTTGGACTGTGATCAGATTGAGTGCTGGAGTCCATGAATAATTTGACGGCAGAAGTCAGTTTTTAAGGAATTTAAAAAGAACCCTGTGGCACAGTTAGACCACTGATGATAAAAGACCTACTGATCTCCTGCAGTGGTGTCGGCAAGTAGCAGCAGGCACCACACTCATGCAGTGCGGAGTTGGCTTATTATCCACTTTACATTTAAACCGTTACACTACACTACACTAGTTCACTCAAGCACTCATAGCGATCTCCTTTTAGCGACCTTCTCGCTAATCCCACAGTTGTTTACACGCTATTAGCTCCGTTGGCTACTTTAGTTTAGCAGTTAGCGGTGGCTTCTCGCACTCTCCGGCTCACTGTTGATCTGGGCGCTGGAAAGTAACAGCAGTCACCACACTGACGTGAAGTGCGGAAGTAGAGCTGCACGATATGAGGAAGATATGCCATGTGCAATAACATTGTTAAAAATCACTTCTGATCAGTGTTATAGGCAGTGTTGTAATGTAACGAAGTACAAATACTTCGCTGCTGTACTTAAGTAGAATTTTCACGTATCTGTACTTTACTTCGTTCTTTATATTTCCGGAAACTGTTACTTTTACTCCACTACATTTCCCCTAAGCATCTTAGTTACTCGTTACTACAAAATAAAATCAGAAGAAATTTATTACACTGGAAAAAAGGAAGTTTGGCGAATCATTGCTCCTAAATTGCCAAGATAATGTACGCTCCGTTCCAGTTGGTGACCTGATGCCTGTTTGTTGCCAAGCAAAAAAAATAAAACCACAGGCCAAAACTAAAGAAGAAGAGGAGGAAGCACAATGACTGAAAGTGTCATGGAAGCACCTGGTGCAGGCTCTGCCGCCATGGTAACAGACGATGACCACCCCGATGACAGTGGTGATGAAGATAACAATACACACCTTTGGCCATAAAGTTCATAATCAAAGTTTTTTTTTACTTTTACTTCTAATACTTAGTATTAGTACATTTAATATCAGAAAATTACTTTTGATGCTTAAGTACATTAAGTATCAGATACTTTAAGACTTTTACTCAAGTAATATTCTAAAAAGTAACTAACTTCTACCAAAGTCATTTTCTGGTAAGATACTTTTACAGTATTGCTTTCAAGTACTTCATACAAGACTGGTGTTAAAGTAGTTACTGAAAATAAATCATTGGATTACACATTACTAGTTACTTTTTTAGAAAGTAATGCCTTACTTTGCTTAAAGGTGCAGTAAGCGATGCTGTGCAAAGATTGTTGAATTTTGATATTTGAACTCCTGCCAAACAAATACAATTTATACTTTACAATCATGTTTTTTTTTTGTCATTTTGTGCAACAAGTAATGGGCATACCTCCACCCCTCAGAAGACGTCTAAAGGCCGTTACAGACCAACCAGACAGCCGACCGTTGGCAGAAAAGGCAGTTGGACTGATCAGTGTCCCCGAGTTGGTCAAATAAATGCCTCGGAACACACCAAAGAGGCGGCGCTAATCTGTATTGTCGCCCAAAAAATGAAAACTGGCAGCTGATTGGACGAACGCGTCACGTGGGTCTGGCTGCTGCTTCCGGATTTTGGATATTTCAACTGGCCATTAATGGCGACTCAGAATACAATCTCATATTGTACTAAAATAGTTCACCGAAATGTGTTTCTGAAAACTTGTCCGACGGCCGATTATCGGCCCGGTGTGTAGCTGCCTTTAAGCGGTGGCTCTGCCATTTTTGTTTCGTCTACTCGGACGAGTTACTCAAACACACACAAAAAGAGACGTTTGATTTGTTTTTCGCTCCTCCCGTTGTGCAGATAGTTGAAGAACCAGTAACCCAAGTAACAAGTGCATGAGGAGAGAGAGAGATTCGTCACGCCCTGACAGCAGCACCCACAGCCATGCCACGGTGCCTTTGCCAGCAGAGCTGCTTGTGTACGCTGAGATAAGCCCGAGCCTTCTTTCCTTGGCGGTATAGGCTGGTCACGTAGCACCCGAAGGCAGCTTAGCCCCTCCACAAATCCAATAGAGGGTCTCTCCCTCACCCCTTCTTAGTTTAGCTTCCTCCCACGCAGTCTTTTGCTGTCTCTTCTCACTCTCTGTCTTCCTGTCTTTCTCAAGATCTCTGGCTTTTCCCTTCCTCTGTGTCTCCATCACTGTTTGATACTGCATATTTATTTCAGAGATCAGTATTTGTCCTTCCTAGCAACCAATAAGTGAACAGCAACGTTCAGGAGGTGGAGACTGGTCGGTGCTTGCTGTACAGCACAACCAACAAGACCTCCCACTCATACGATATACAGTAGGTTGTTCATTCCTACCCTCAAATACGACCTGCAGAAGCGTTTCATAAATGAGCGCCCCTAGCAGTGGCAGAAATAAGACCTACAGGAAGAGAGTTTTCCATTCTCATATCTAAACCACAGAGTGTAACAGTCACGGTTTTAACCCTCTGAGGACGAAAGACGCACTGGCGCGTCCAAACGGTGTTTGACAACACTCCTACTCAAAAAGCGATATTACAAAATTTCGTTTCAGACATTTTTTTTACTGTTTTAATTAGGGCTGCTCCCTCTTAGTCGATTAGTCGACTAATCGGTCGTTTTGGTCTTAGTCAACTAAGATTTCTTTAGTCGATTAGTCATGTTTTATGCTTTTTTCATGCTGAATGACTTATTTCCAAGAAATAATAATATGGTAGCAACATGCTCGTTCATGAGCTTCTCTCTCGTGTCTCTTGCAATTGTCGCGAACTCATGAACTTGCCATTTCATTGTATAAAATATTCACTAACGTTAAACATTGTGTTTTCGTTGTTCCTGATCGTTTACATGCTTATCTAAATAAACAATGGATCTATTTAGACAACCAAGGAGATTTAATCATTATGTCGTGAACTCATTTCAAGCACTGAAACAATTTGCCCAACACATCATACAGTAGAACGTACTGTAAGTTAAATATCACATATTATGCTTTTCCATGTTTTCTGTCATATCTACGATGTTGTTGGATTTTCATGTAAAACATGGCCAAAATAATGTCAAATAATGAGGCAAACATATTTTAGACAAATCCCTGTTAGCTAAAACATTCAGATGTCCAACTCTTCTGAACACTCCGGTTTCAACAGTTTTCTACTCTCGGCTAAGTGTTACGCAACTCTAAGCAGGCCTTCTATGATTGGTCATCTGCTCCAGGTAGGCAGGACTGGAGTGTTTTTATTTTTTTTAAGCCACTGCGGTGTTAACATTGTCCTATGTAACTACATGCTAACGGCAGTAAACATTGAGTATGTTTACATGCACATCCTCTTCCCTTTTTTTTCCCTTATTCCGAAAAAGACGATATTCCGACTAAGCTGTTTACATGGCTAATGAAATTGAATATTCCACTAATATTCCCGTTTGCAAAATACGATTTTTTCAAAGTTTACCAGCGGTGGTGGACTTGTTGGACCGTGTGAACACAGCATCTCTCTTTCATTCCTTCAACCAGCTTCTTGAAAAGGTCGGCCTAGCAATGTGTGCGCATATCCAAACACCTGTTGATATCCAAGTCTTTGATAATGTTTAAAAGTAGCTATTTCTCCTTCTTATCGGGTCTGCAGCCTTGCAGACTGTTGGCTGGTTGGTTTGTGTAAAGCAACCATAGCAACGCACAGAGCTGACCATAAGTCGTAAACAACCAAGAGGCCGTAAAACTGGCTGTAAACTGAGGTAAAAACCCAGATAGAGACGCATATTCTGAAAGCGCTCTATACATGTCCAAAGAATGCCTCTAAAACCCGAATAATAATACCGAAATTACCCACGTCTTAATCAGAAAATGCTATATTGGGAAAAAGGCCTTATTCAGAATATCCAACCGGAGTATGCGGTTTATATGACCTGAATCAAATTTGGAATATTGTCATATTCGGAATTATAGTGGAATAATGGTGTGCATGTTAACGTACTCATTGTCACCTTGGCTGCCAGTGTCGTTAAACTCTCCCCAATTCCGGGTTACATCACTCCTGAAACATTTTCTCTTAGTAGTATTTGGTTGACAAGCTAAAAGATTTTAAAAGATTTTTGACTGTAGAAATTGCTGCTATATTCTATTAGCGTCAACTGCTAGCTAACTAAAGTAGCTACATGGCTAACGGCAGTAAACAATGTCATCTGGGCCGCCAATATTGTTAAATTCTCCCCAATTCTGTGTCACATTACTGCTGAAACATGTCCGATTGGGTAGTGTTTGGTTCAGAAGCCTTTATCTTGTATTTTTGACAGTAGAAAGTGCTGCTTCGTTCCACTACCAATCTAACGTAGCTGCATGCTAACGCGACATAGCTATAATCTTGGCCAATGCTGGTCATTTCTCCCCAAATTCCGGTCACTTTACTGCTGGGACATGTCTGGTTGTGTAATATTTGGTTTAGAAGCCTTAATTGGTGATTTTTTTACAGTACAAAGTCCTGCTATATACTCCGTTGCAGTAGCTCCAGCTTCAACTAGCTAGTGAAACACGGAGTGGAGGCTCCGGAGAGTCCAGGAAGCGCGCTGGCCAATCACAGCAGACTGGGCTTTATCAGGAGGAGGGATTAAAGAGACAGGAGCTCCTACAGAGTGTCTCATAAAGAGGGTGAATACAGGTGCAGCAGCCATGGGCAGTATGAGAAAAATAAAGTGTTTTTTTTAATATTAATGCATGTAAACGTGTTCTCGTACAAACACAAAATGCAAGTATAATCCTGAAAATGTATAATAGTTGCCCTTGAATGAATCCAAGTATTTTGCCAACCGGGAACCAGATCCAAATTGGAACTGGGTATCGAACTCCATTCTTTATATGACATGCAGAGTTAAATGTTCCTTTTCTGTTAATTTTTGCCGGAAATTTGGCAGGAAATAAAGATGGGTGACGTGACAAGAAGCTAGTCATTTGTGCTTAAGTGTTAACCACAAATAGACCTCTGGGCCAAGTAGATGTGCCCATTTTTCAATCACGCCTTTTGCAATCATATAAAAATTCAATCTAATCAAATGATAATAGATTATAGTGCAAAGCCAAATCATGTCAAACCTGCAGGTCTACCTTTGTTCTTAAGCTGCATTACACTGGCAGTATACAACATGCTTCACAGGTGTGTCTCCACAGTAGGTGTCAGCTTACATAGGAACTCTCCTAAATATTCAAATCAGGTCCCTCATGACATTGAGCCCAACACCCAAATGTCCATTAATATGCAAAGACGCGTAAAAAAAACAAAACTCAGCGTTACACAACATGGGGCCTTCAATGTCTAACATGCAATGTTTTACACCTATTTCGAACAGACAGCTTTTTTATATATTTATATTTTTATATTTTTTTATATTTTTTATATATTATTATTTATATTAAAGTGCTTTACTTACACCAATGCTAAATAATGGTGCAGATCATCATCATCACCAGCATGTGTCTAAATGATTGCTTGACACTGTCTTGAAATGACAGTTCAATGTAAGTAAAACATGGTTTGCTCCAACTCCAAGTACTCACAATAATACATGCACATGGGCTTGGTACGCACACACTCAGTTCTCTAAACACACTGGCGGTTAAGGCAGATTGGGTAATATTGTACGAGCACCTCCACAGTTAATCCTGTGAAAGTGGTGCTGCCCGCAGGGCCCCATAGATTCCGCTGTGTGTTGATAAGAAAAGGCTGACAACAACGGGCCTCCAGGGCTGCATTCACACTAAATACAGCACCAGAGGCAGCCAAACCAACCTTAATTGGGATATCTGATAAGTCTGGATTTTCTCTGGCTTTAAACAAAAGGCTGTGATTTGTTTCATTTAGTTGCCTTTTCGTGTGGCGGCAGCGGATGCAATGTTTGCAACACTGCAGGTCTAATCTGATGGAGTTGCATCCAAGTGTGCATCAGACAAACAGGAGGGACCTAATCGTAGGTAGGGCTGAAACGATTCTTTGAGTAACTCAAGTTATTTGATTACTAAAAATGCTTTGCTTCGAGGATTTTTTGTAATTGAATTATTCAAGCTCCGTTTAATTAATGTAACCTGTAAGCTGTAGTAACATACAGTTATTAGCAGTTCTGTCTTTTTTGTGTCGCACTAAATCAGTTGGACACACAGTCCTGTCCAACTTCTATTTGTGGACATGTTGCTACACTGTTTGTATGCACAAAAACTGCGTAATGCGTTGTAATGGCTAACCTGGCTAGAGCTAATGATAACAATGAAAATCCGACTTGTAAATGGAACGCATTCAACTCGGGTGTGACGTGAAGCCCAGCTCCAGCTTGCCAGTTCCGAGGTAAATGGAACCCCCTATGAGAGAAGAGGCAGGCAAGAGAAAACGACAGAAAGTTTGGGATCATTTCAAGCTGCAACAAAACCGAAAACTCTGTACAGTGTGTCTATTGTAAAATAGAACTATAGCTTACCACAATAGCACTGCGTCAGTGCTACAGCATCTCAGCAGAAAACATCCAGTTTACTGATCCATTCCACGGAGCCGACCCAACACAAGGTAACATTAACGTTAAGGTCTGTATGCAATCTCTCATCCACCTCATCCAGCTACAGCATGCTACTCTGCAAATAGCAAATTTTTCCAAACAAAGCGAAAACGAAAGCTGTCGGTAAACTTAGCTGCTGGCGTAGACAAACTGGCTAATTATCATTCACCTCAATGACGTCATCGCACCATGCCAATGATGTCTGCATTCTTCATTCTTTCTAAACTTCACTCAGTATTAGCCTTTTGAAAATAAGTCCCCCTGAACAGTATAGTTGTATAGCCCAATTTAAGCAATAAAAATGTTGCTTTTTCTAAAAAAAGGAAACCTCTTTTTTGTATATTTATTTACTATTGCTGTTTACTATAAAGCAAAAGTATTTCTTATCCGATTACTCAATTAATCGGTAGAATACTCCATTACTAAAATAATGGATAGCTGCAGCCCTAGTTGTAGGTGTTGGAGATGTGCCCTCGCAGGTTACATCTACACTACTACGTTTTGGTTTAACAACGAATATCTTTTGCTATGTTTACAAATGATCATGTGATATGCGTTGTTGGAGCTGGGCGATATATAAAAAAAACAAATACCTCAATATCAATATTGCGGCAATATTGTAGGGTTGACTGTTGGTGCTTACAAAATATATACACAGTGAGATTTTTGATAAATAATCATCATCAATGTAGATATAATGAATGAAAGTGGGTAAAGGCAAATCATAGAAAAGCTAGAACAGGTAAAACCAGGGACAGATAACACTTGTGCTATTTCACGATATTACGATATCCAAAATCTAAGACGATATCCAGTCTCATATTGCCCAGCCCTATGCGTTGTTAGATGTGTTAAAACTATAGTGTGTAGTTTCTGCTCCCCCCATGAGGAATTCTAAGTATTGACAACACCACTGTCATTGAATCCACGTGATACAAGCCTTCTGTGATCGCGCGAAAAACATGATTGACTCTTCAGAAGAGGTCATTATTTTCACTTTAACTTCTGCGTGCGAAGGTCACCGGACTACACCATTTTCTAAACACAGCCATACTGAGAAATCCAGAGAGAGTTGTGTGGAGCTGATAGTCTTCATTAGCTTTGTAGCAACTCATTTGGCAATTGCTAGAATGTAACGGACGTCATTGTTGGCGTTATTTAAAAAAAGTTACGCACTAAAGCTTTAATATGGACTGAGGTTAGTTCTGCTACTGGAGCTAAAACTCTTGTGTGGATGGAGAACGTTTTTGTCGCAAAACGTGTCCTAAAAATAAAATATAAATGTAGTAATGTAGAGGTAGCCTCAGCTAACTTTTATATCTGCACTAAAATAATAGAGAGGTGCACGGGCGTGCACTTACATACACACACTCCACGGTAACCCGGGAGGGCTCAGAAACCATTTCCACAAAGGTTAATAGTATGCTTTGGTCATCCCCAGATAGCAATGGAGCAGATTTGACACTAACTTGGTTACAGGCAGAGAATGTCACCTCTGTTTTTTTCAGGTTTTGACTTTTACCTCTGTGCTAATTATTCTCCGAGCTGCACGCAGGTTCTTATCCAGATCAGACTAGCTGCTCCCCGAGTGAATCAACGCTCGTGGTGCTGTTCAGAACTTTCCTATTCTTTTATTATTTTTTTTATTACGATAGGATATAAAACGCAATAAAAATAAAAACAGACTCTAAAGCTTTTTTTTTTTTTTACTTGAGATGGTAGATGTGTATTACAAAGCCTGAAAGAGGCTTGCTGATTGATTTATGCTGGCCTTGTTTTCATTTGTCCCCCCGGAGAGAATGAAAAAGCACATGCTACTCTCCGGCTCATCAATCTCCCACTAACCAGGTTGTATCCAGAGGAAGATTCTTGACTGAATTAAGGTGAACATCCTTTCAGGCCCCGAAATTTTCAGAAAGTGGATGTTTGTATCGTAACTCAATGTCAAAATAGAAGGAAATGACAGCAGAGGTCAAGAGTTGTGTTTGCTGCGCATGGCATATATTGAAATCCCGATTTATTAAACACGATTACTCATTGGCTTTTGGAAAAGATGTTACATTTATTGAAGTAAAAAAAAAAAAAAGTTAAACAAATCAACAGTGAAAACACCTTGAACGTGAACGTTTGAATTTTATGAATTCCTTTTCAGAACACAAGACAAAATATGAGCTGTGTGTGCAAAATATTTGTTTTTATTGTCGATTATATTGTTTTTCTGATCGTTAGGAGCCGAAACCGTTATCACGATTCAAATTTAATTAATTGCACAGCCCTCACACATACACACGCACCCGAACCGAGCCTGTCAGGACCCAACAGTACCCGGGCTCGGGTCGGGCTCGGACATAAATATCTTAATGCCTGTCGGGCTCGGGCCGGGTTCAGTTACTGCTCTGTCGGACGCAGGCCGGGCTCGGACAGAAAAATGCAGCCTGATCCGCACTCTAACGCACACACATACACACACACACACACACACACACACACACACACACACACCTGGGATAACCGAATCACCTATCCTTGGGCTGTCTCAATGTCATGAAGATCAGTATGTTAGCTCTGGTACAAATCTCCTTTAGATATTTCTCTGACATTAGTCTCTTTTTTTTATGTCCCCAGAGACAACACATGTAGTCCTGAAATCAATTCTGTGCTTTTAAGCTGCGTCTGTGTCCTCTGTGTTTTCAAAAAGGAATAATACTAGATGGACTTGAAGGGAAGCTTTACATTCACTTGTTTCAAGGGTAGTGAATGCAGATTTCCATCCACAGCACAACATGCTGTCATATGTAGGAGTCAACACTGTGTAGATCTAAATCTCCCCACAGAGATTTGTAAGCTACCAAGGCTGTTTTTTTTTTCTTTAGACAGCAACAAAAAACATGAATGTTTTCTTCCGTAGTGCAAGAAAGCAATGTAAGGAAGAAAAAAAAATAGCTTCTCTGCTGAATTTACTGCTAAAAGATCTGTGGCTCGGATTTATTGGCCTGCCGGTGTAATTACGTTGACCGGGAGTCTCTCGTGGCCCTCTTCTCGTTGGGCTCAATTTATAAATGCCACAGAGCTAGTAATCCCACTGTTTCCCCACTTAGTTTGGAAAGGGCTCCAGCCATCCTCTGCCTAGGATTGATTACATATAGCTCAAATGAAGAGTAAGCAGTTTCCTACTGTCGAACGCCAGCACCGGCTCCTGCTATTGATTCATTTATTCAGCAGAGGGAAAGTAAGATACGTCACTTCTCAAAACTGTACATATGTTTCCCTTATACTTATGAATTTATGGGCTCTGATTATACAAAAACAGCTCTATTTCTGCCTGTATGCGGTGTACAGGTGTTGGGGCGGGCTGAGCTAAAAACAGAAGAAACCCTGTTAATGTAATGTCAGCCAGTGCAAAGCAGTATTTCATCTCAGAAGTGAGTAAATTAGCCAATGCCTCTAAGGAGCAGATAAATCATTACACAGTTAGGGATAGCATTTACATATATGTTAATTGAATTTACAGAAGCATGGAGTGTCAGTGGAAACTGACTAGTTGCAGTAGTGTAGATTTGAAATGCAGGTCTCTGCTTAAGTGTCACAAGTGGTGTTAATGTGGATTCTTAAAGTGGACATGTTGGATTTTCATGGTAAACGCAGCCTAAACTTCAAATAATGAGGCAAATGAATTTTAGAGAAATCCCCGTGAGCTAAAACGTTCAGATGTCCAACTGTTCTGAACGCTCCGGTTCCAACAGTTTTTTCTACTCTCGGCTATGTGTTACACAACTCCAAGCCGGCCTTCTATGATTGGTCATCTGCTCCAGGCAGGACCTACTGGAGTGTCTTTTTAAGCTAATGTGGTGTTAACTGTACGTCCACACCGCCGCCGACTTGAGCTGCAAAGAAGCTCTGGCCGCCCGGTCAAGGACGCTGGTCAGAAAGTCCGGGGAAGCTGTTTGAGGCTTTGGCCGCTCTGACGTAGCAGCATTCTATGTTCATCATGGAAAAAGATCAAGCAGCCACTGCACGGCCAATACACTGACACTAGAAACCTTTTATAAATGACATATATAATGACAGAATGTGGATTGGTTGTTGGTCGCAGCGGTGTCTGTTAGCAGTTAGCTCGCTCGTTAGCCGCTGAACGTATGTTTCTCTGGAATCAGCCAGCGTGAAGGATGTCTATATTCTGATTGGTTGCCGCTGAACCGCATCATAGCTCATTACCATAAAGTTGACCTACTTTCAACTTTCTGATTGACGCTCTGGTCGCTCAAAACGCCCAAAACGTGACGCCGACAGATTTGCCGCTCCTTGCAGCTGAGAGAAGCAGCTTCCATTGAAAATGAATGACTTCCTGTATCTTTAGAAGATCAAGTCGGCGGCGGTGTGGACGTACAGTTAACATTGTTGCTACATGTTAACGGCAGTAAAATATGTCATCTTGGCTGCTAGTGTTGTTAAATTCTTTCCAATTCTGGGTCACATTACTCCTGAAACATTTCCACTTATGTAGTATTTGGTTTAAAAGGCTTAAGGGGCTTAAAGACAGGCATCTCATACAGAGGGTGAATACAGGTGCAACAGCCATGGGCAGTATGAGAAGAAAAATAATAACTTATACTTTATTAAGGGGAAATTACAATGTTTTCAATCTGTTGTTATTATTATACACATTACACACAGGCCTGGATTGAATCAATTTTTTTGCACACCCCTACTTGTTTGGTCCCCTTTTGGTGCGTACCAGAGTTCGATTGCCGCGTTCCCACCTGCCCAATTGAACCGCACCAGCGGGGCAAACGAGCTCTAGTTCGATTTAACTGAACTAAAGGCTGTCGGTGTGAAAACGCCTTCAGTGCTTTAGGGTTTAATTGTTGCAGCATCCTTTGTCCCTGTAGATTTTACCTAATCAGTGGGTATGATGACAAAATGTGGGAAAGTCAGATCCAGGCAAACATAGCTGGAGTTGAGCATCAAACGGGCCATAAATATAACTCATCCACATCCACCTTGACCCCTGCTTCTCTCCATCCTCAACCCCCGCTAGCTCTCATTAGTATGTGGAGGACTTTGCATTGTACATGCTCCGGGGCCATGTTTGCTATGCACTGGTTAATCCAAGAGGAAGAATGGCTGGAGGACAGGATTTAGCCAGCCCCGTGCAATACGCTGTCTTCTCCACACGGGTCATTGCTCTGGACATTCAGTCATAAAGAAGCGTAGTAGCAGAAGCTACATACATCAGGTTTGAATGGCTCCTCCTTTTTTTCCACTCTGGCTGCACAAAGTATTACTGGAGGTACAGCTGTGTTTGAGAACATGCAAGTCTTAAAAGGACAAACTTGTTATTGAAACAGGCTTTAAAAATGGCTCGTCATTGGAAAATTCAATTTGGTTCAGTTAAATTCCACTGGGTTATTTAGAATAAGTGTGTTTGTCTTTGTTTTAGTTTTTTTGCTATTGCCTCATCTAAAATCCGTTTATGCTTTCCACTCTGAAGCACTTAGTAATTTTTTATTATGCTGCATTTTTGTAGCGACCCGAAACATCATTGAGTTAAGGATGACAACACATTAATCATGGGGGTGGTGTGTACAGGATGCTGGGTTATGTAATGGCTTTGTGGCCAGACAGCCTCAGGTTTGATATCAGTCTTCTGGTCAGACAGTACGGGCTGCTGGTGTTAATCTGCCACGATGACATGATTGACATATTCTGTCTGTCAAAGCATAAACAACATTCATATACTGGGGACAGTATATACTGATGCTGTACGCATCTGCATGCTCTAAGGTGGAGAAGAAGTGTATTGGGAATCTAAATTTTGATTGTTTTTTTCTTGATTTGTGTCAGAATGTAATCACATTGCAAAACTGTTACTCATTTGATTTTTACTTCCGTAATATGCATTTTATTGTCATACTGTAACTGCCTGTGAAACATAATGTAGTATTATATACATTAAGGATCCAGCACCCAGTCTTCAAAGTCTGCTAAGTTACAATGTGAGTTAAGTGCGAGTCTCATTTTTATTGTCATAGGAAAAACCTGATTTTGAAGTAATTGTCTGTTAAGGAGGAATTTTATTTAACCTTAAAAAGAAGATCACCATTTTTGGAAATCTGCATATTTTTGGAAATCTGCATATTTGCTTTCTTTTTGAGCATAAGGTGAGAAGAAGGATATAATTCGCCGCTGTGTTAACAGTGGTTAGCTTAGCTTTAGTCTGGCTAACTGGAGTGCTGGTATAAAGCCTGACAGCGGGCACAAGGCATGAGAGACTCACCGGATATACCCAGGGTTTCCGTGGGTTCTTAAAAAGTCTTAAAAAGTATTGCGTTCTAGGTTGTAATTTTCCTACCTCCATGCTACTCTACCTCTAATGCTCTTTTTTTAACTCCTGTGGTGTTGTAGTTCTTTCTTTTGCTTATCCAAATATGATTTTGCTCTATTACGACTACAGAAAAGACCAACATGCAACTTATATTGCAGCCATTCAGCTTTCGTGTTATTGGCACCAGTCTCTTTTGGATTGTACCACCGACACAAAACAGATTTTATTCTTCAGCTACAGGGAAGTGCATGTTTAGCGATACTTGGCTTGAAAAATGGCTTAGTTAATGTTGTGATAAAGGTATTAAATTTAATGTATAATCTTAAAAATGTCTTAAAAAGTCTTAAATTTGACTTGGTGAAACCTGCAGAAACTCTGATACCTCCACTTCCACTATCTATTTTGCAAGGGCACCGTCGCTGCATCCGGGACTTAGCGCCGCCCAAGGCAATTGTGATTGGTTTAAAGAAATACAAACAAGCCAGAGGGCTTTTTCCCTCTATCCCAGAATAGATAAGGGGTGTAGCCAGACCATACTCCAGGGTAGACACAGCGCTGTGGAGACGGGTCTGGTAATGCAAGACTAGCTTAGCTAAGTTAAGCAAAAGACTAAGCAAGGGGAAACGGCTACCCTGGCTTTGTCCACTGAAGCTTGATATGTACAGTAACATGCTCTCTCAACATGTTGTGGTTTTAGAGCAGGGGTCTTCATCGTTTTTTAAGGACCCCTTAACTGAAAGAGACAGAGCAGGGACTCCATACCATAAACAGTATATTGTATAAAATAAAGTTGCATATTAAACTGGGCCTACAATAATGTAGGCGTCCTAAAGCCTTTATACTTTTTTTGCATAGAATACTAAGCTATTAAAATAATTGTTGGCATGATTTTATAAATCATCTTTTAATGTTACACATGTGGTACAGTGAATCTTTAAAGGTGCTCTAAGTGATGTTGGGTGACGTCACTTCTTGTTGATGTTCGAAGTATTGTCAAAACGGAGGCTAGCTCGCCCCTCCCTCCTCCTCATCCCGTCCTCTCCCCCTCCCTTCCGCTCACTAACCCCCCAACCCCCAACCCCAAATCCTTCTTGTCAGTTATTGGCTGGAACACTGTTTGTTATGTTTGGTGGTGCAGGTTGGCGCAGTTTGTTTTTGTTGCCGTTTATGGAGCCTAGGCTGTCTACAGAGACTGTGTTTTTTTACAGTGTGTTCAGGGGACAGGCAGATAGTGAGATGTTTTTTTACAGTGTGTTCAGGGGACAGGCAGCTAGCAGATAGTGAGGAGATGTTTTTTTTACAGTGTGTTCAGTGGACAGGCAGCTAGCAGATAGTGAGGAGATGTTTTTTACAGTGTGTTCAGGGGACAGGCAGCTAGCAGATAGTGAGGAGATGTTTTTTTACAGTGTGTTCAGGGGACAGGCAGCTAGCAGATAGTGAGGAGATGTTTTTTACAGTGTGTTCAGGGGACAGGCAGCTAGCGGAGAGTGAGGAGATGTTTTTTTACAGTGTGTTCAGGGGACAGGCAGCTAGCAGATAGTGAGGAGATGTTTTTTACAGTGTGTTCAGGGGACAGGCAGCTAGCAGATAGTGAGGAGATGTTTGCTGTATGTGACAAAAAATGTTGTAGCCTAAAAAGCGCGTGACATCGCTTAGAGCACCTTTTAAGATGAACTGTATCTGTGGATGGCTACCTTAGTGACTACCTAACCTATAGGCCAGTAAGCCTATCATCACTGGGGATTTATATTTGCTAATAATATGTTGGAATTATGTTAAGACATTTTAATTATAATTTTTTTTTAATTCAAAAATTGACAATAATTTGGAGGCCCCCCTGCAGTGACTCTGATGACCCCCTTGGCGTCCCGGACCCCCTGTTTTAGAGAGTTGTTGTCTTTATGCTAGGCTAACCACATCCTCTAGTCTAACATACAGACATGAGAGTAAACGTATTCCCCAAAAGGTTCCTTTTCCTTCAAATCATCCCAACTGCCCCAAGTGCGTTCCTACTTTCTCTCTTTCTTTTTTTTCTTTTTTGCTTGTGGCCTGCGTTTGCTTTCTGGCTTCCTGTCTCTATGCCTGTCCTTTAAGGACTTTATGGACTCCAGCTCTATATATGAAATAAAAACCAGCCATTTTTGAAAAGTGTCCAAGTAGAGGTACAATTGTATCAAAGTCAGTAAAGAAACCCTACACTCAGCTCTTGCTCAGCATCATCCTAGCCATCCCTTGTGTAATAAAAGACTTTAATGATGCTTATTCTGTAACACTGGAAGAAAGTAAGATATTGAGCTCTTTCTCAGCAGCACATAATTGGATTAATTCATGTTTTGATTTCCTATATGATTTTTATTTTTTTATTTTTTAAGACTGAAACAAAAGGAGCCGTAGAAAATGTTACATTATGTGTGATGGAAAGGCAAACATTTTCGGCCACAGAGATGGCTACAATGTAACCATGTGTATTAATACTTGTGCACCATATTTGATTTGAGTATATTTCATTAATTGAGGCAGTGTGACTCTTGTTAATGAGCCCCTCCTTACAGTTAATTATGTCTTCATCGGCTCCTACTGTAATTCGTTCATCTCACTCCTATAGACTCCAAATGGTTGCATCCATTTAACTACGCAACCATCTCGTGCCTCGAATGATGCAATATGTCCCCGGCTCGTAATTTAACCAACAAATTATTCATCTAGTACATCTCCTGGGGGGGGGAGAGATTCATTATCCAATTTAGCATAGTTGTGGAACGGGCTATGTAAGGTGATAAATGAAGAGTGTCCAGGGAGAGGACAGTTTTACAGCAGATAGAGAGCATGCAGAACCTCTTACCATATTTGTCGGATTTAAGATGTCCATTTGGCTCTAATATCCTCCCATGCCGTAGTGCATTGCTGTATCTGTTCGCAGTCTGATTCTACGCCTGTCAAGGCGAAGACGTTTAGGAGCAATCTTTATGCTTTTTCTGTTGTAGCCGAGATTCATGAGAGGCTTTTTATTTAGGGTAATGATGAAATATATGACTGTGTCTGAGTTTAAAAGAAATCAATTAACTCCTTTTTGAAGAGTTCAGCGCTGATAATAAAGTGGACACTGACATGACGGAGCATTTGTTTTGTTTGCTTGTCTGACGATGCCTCAGTCTCATAGCCTCTCTTTCTGTATCCCTGTCAGGTTTATTGGGGGCTCAACCTTAAACGCAAGGCTGGGCTTTATTATTTTAATAAATTGCCCTGTATGAGGAGAGCACCGGTGCATGTCTGATGCATGGCCCTTCCTCTTCCCTTTCTCCCTCTCCCTCTCTCTTTCTTTCTTATCCACCACCTTCATGTTTTGTCCTCCCGCCTTCCCTCATTCTCTTTTCCTCTCTACCTGACATTACCAGCACATACTGTATGCTAGGGCAGGGGTCTTCAATGTTCTTTAAGCCAAGGACCCCTTAACTGAGAGAGACAGGATCAGGGACCCCCTACTACATATTACAAGTTGCATAATAAACTTGACAATGCAATAATGTGTGGGGCGTTCCAAAGCCTTTATACATACCTTTTTAGTGCATGGAATACTAAGCTATTAAAATGTGTTCATGTTGCAAGTTGTATGTTTTGTATTTAAAAAAAAAAATAAAAAAATTGTTAATCACAACAACAGCAAAAATTGTGTGCCCCCCCCCCCCCAGTCACTCTGAGGACCCCAGTGCCCCTGTTGAAGATCTCTCTGGTATAAAATAAGATGCATTCATAAAGAAAAAAAAGAGGAAGGTGAAAAGATTGAGGGAGAGAGCCCTCAGCTCAGCAGACGGATGCGTTGTTCCTGCTGAGCCAGTGGTCATCAGTTGTCGGGGCCACCCAGCCTCTGGGCGCGGCCTCAGACAGAGGATAGATGAGCGTGAGCGGGGGCAGTGGAAGTGGCGGTGAAAGATAGCCCGCTCTGAAGCCACTGGTCATCGATCACAGCTAGCCACCCTGTAGAGCTGTCCTGAGAGAGAAGGCCAGCCAATAACAGTGGGTTGAGTTGTTAGGGGCGGCAGGTCAGTGTCCCACTGGATGGCACAACAACACCTCCACCGTCACCTCCTTGTTGTTCTGCCTCTTGCAGAGTCTTAACATGAAGATAGAATACACAGGTTCATTTTCACACCCTGACACCATGTACTAACTGAGTGTGGAGACCTTTTCATCCAGCAATAGATGTTTTTAGACAGGATTACAGACAATGTAGGAGCCAGCCTGATATGTAGAGGCAACTGATTCCAGAGTTTAGGGGCTACTTCTGCAAATGCACCGTCTCCCCTGTTCTTCAACCTTGTTCTTGGGACTACAAGGAGCAACTGGTCAGCTGACCTGAGTGACCTTGGGGGGGACGTATGGTTTCAATAGGTCGGAGAGATGGGTTGGAGCTAGCCCAGTAAGTGCTTTGTACGTTAACAAAAGTAACCAACTGCAAGTGTGACATAGAGGCCTGGTTTACACCAACATACAGGGCATTACAGTAGTCAAGCCTGGTCCAAATAAAAGCATGTATAACCCTTTCGAAATGACTAAACGATAAAAAGGGCTTGACCTTAGATAAGACCCTCAGTTGAAAAAAAACTTGATTTTATTACAGAATGCATCTGCTTGTCCAATTTTTAACCCACATTTCTAACAGAAGAACCTCATGTATGGTTCCAGGGAACACCAGTCTAGATGAATGGCATTACCTTCACCACCTGCTTCAAATATCTGGACCTCAGTTTTGTTTTCATTAAAGCTTAAGAAATGTAATGCCATCCATGCTTTAATGTCCTTAAGCTATGTCAACAGTGGTTTTAAGGAGTTTACACATATGCTAGGGCAGGGGTCTTCAATGTTCTTTAAGCCAAGAACCCCTTAACTAAGAGAGACAGGATCAGGGACCCCCTACTACATAGATTGCATCAAGTTAAGTTGCATATTGGGCGCCCACATAGCTCAGTTGGAAGAGCGGGTGCCCATATATAGAGGTTTACTCCTCGACGCAGCGGGCCCGGGTTCGACTCCGACCTGCGGCCCTTTGCTGCATGTCATTCCCCTCTCTCCCCTTTCATGTCCTGTCAAAAATAAAATAAAATAAAAAAAAAAGTTAAGTTGCATATTAAACTTAGCCTACAATAATGTGTAGGGCGGTCCAAAGCCTTCATACATACCTTTCTTAGCTCCACACAACTCTCTCTGTATATCTCACTATGTCCATGTTTACAAAATGGTGTCACCCGGTGATGCAGCAGCTCCATTTACCTCAC